>NW_019716255.1:2544038-2629869 GCF_900074925.1 Ramularia collo-cygni | reverse complement strand
CTTCTATTATTCGTTCGACTCCTTCCGAGTCTACGATACGTAGGCGTATAACGTACGCTCCGTAGTAGTAACCTAGTTCTCCGGTAAAGGAGGATGTAGATAGTAATAGCGTATCTACTCTCGCTAGTAAKCCGGCTCGAAGTACGAACTCTCTCGATATAACGTTAATATCGGCTATATCGTCTAGTAGGTAGTCGACCTATATTAGTCCTACCTTCGTTTCGACTACGCCGCGCTAGTAGCGCGCTAGGTATATATCGACCTTACTTAATAGCTTTAGACTTAGAGTTTAAGCTTTTTCTCGGAGTCCTTTGCTTTTTCCGTAACGACTATAGTAACCTTACTCCGCGTATTACTCGGCCCTTAGCCTTCTACGCCGCCGCCTTTAGCCTAATATGTCTTATTAGTATAGCCGGTGCGGCTATAGTTAGAGTACTTTAGGTCTAAATAGGCGCCTTCTTTACGCTTGCGTAAAGGCTACTCGCTACTACGGTTAGACTTAGGTTTACGTTCCTTATTACGATTATAGGTATTCTTACGTAGTCTACTACTACTACGGTTATAGTCCTAAGACTTATAATTRCCGCGCTTAGTACCCGTAAGCTATACGCTCGTACCCTTATCGGCTACTTTAATACGCCTTACTAGCGCTACTATCTCTACCCTTATTATAGGTATAGAGTATAACTTAATAATCTCCTAACGGAGAGCTAGTCTTAGCTTAGCGAGGAACTAACGCACGAGCTACGCTTACGTGTAGTCTAGTTAACTCTTTAGCACTTCTAGTTTAAGGGCGAATTGCTTTACCGTTTAATCCTAGCTCTATCGAACCCTTTCGTACTTAAGCGTAATGCTAAGCGCGCGGTTCGTAGGGTCCCCGACGGTATTACGCACGAACGATTAGAAATCCTCCTACGTATAGCTCGGCGTAAGCGCCTCGATATCGTRCTCGTTATACTACGACTCYGCGGCGTCTCCTCCTAGCTAYATAACGCTATAGAGGACCTTATTATAGTTACTCTCTAGGCTAGTAGTAGTATTAGCGAAGATTATCTTAAGTTAGCGTAGGAATTCGCGTRCCTCTTTAATAGAATCCYYTAAGAATRGTTTAGGATCCTTTATCTTAGGTCTTRCGCCTACTCCGCTACGCGTATACGCTACGCTTAAACTCGAGGTRCTTATAGYATCCGGATCTTCCTTATATAAGAGGCGCGTAGGYACGCYRCGACGGGGTATAGTAGTAGCTACGCCTACGTCGGCGCGGTTAYRATTACGCTTTATTTATTAGACTTCTAACTAAAGTTAGCGAATCGTCTCTTACTACTATAGAGCCTACTTCTCGCCTTCGAGGCGCTAGATTATCTTATTAGCCGTCTCTTCCTTATTACGTTCGTTTTCTCTGTAATCTATCGTGTCTTCGTCTAGAGTAGGCTATATAGGCTCTACGGTAGCGACTTCTTCGACATCTCTATAGTTAGGGAGTTCTTCGACGCGTTCTTCTTCGTAGCGCTACTCGGGAGTAGTCGCTTCGCGGGCGGCGCGCCTAGGGGCTATTCCGTTAGGGTCTAATAGATCGCTACCCTTAGAGAGGAAGAAGAATTAGAATTATAAGGGTAAAGATGTAGTAATGTATTAGACACCCGTAATTACTCGATTAGAGATAAGACTAATTCTTATAGGTTAAAWRTGCGCTATACGTAGGAGTTATATATACGCTAAGCCTACGCTAAGCAGTTAGGTTATATTACACTCCCTTCTCTAAGGTTAGTTAATCTAGCTACCTCTATTAATCCTGTTATTATAAGGGCTCTTATACGGCCCTTACACCGACCCTAAGACTTGCTCCGAGACCTACGAGACTACTTGTCCTTTCCTAAACGCAGACCCTTTAACTAATTATCCGTAGCTATACTCGTAATTATTCCGCGCTTAGGTCGCCGGCGTATGTTCTCTAGTCTACTATTATACGCTTTTAGCCTCTCCTAATAGGCTCTCTTATTAGCTATCCTATCGCTATACTAGTAGGTACTCTTAGTTCCCCGCTAGATATAGTTGCTATAGGCTAAGTTCAAATATCTACGCTAGATTATATAGCGCTGTTCTCGTTAGCGTCGAACACCTTTATACGGGCAGGAAACATACTAGAAATAGCCCTAGGCCTTTAATTATATTGCTATTATAGTCCTTCCGCTCCTTATAATCTCCGTAATACTCCTCCTTAGTTAATATTATTCTACTACGATATTATTAGCTATTATACTTTAACAATTCTCTAATAGGATTATATAGACCGGCTCGTAACTAGAAAGGCGTCGACGTAGTTCGGACGGTCTCGGATATTGTCGATCCTATTAGTAAAGCTATTATAGATCTCGACGTACTTAGTAGTAGGCTTAGCTATTATCTCCCTCTGCTCGCGGTTAAGGGAGAATCCTATTTTCTTAAGCTATTATACGGGTTAGCGCTACTCTTAAAGTGTTAAATTCCTAGCTTATACTCTTATAAAGTTCTACTTAAAATATCCGTATTCGCTAKTATTATCCGGATCCTTAGGGAAAGTTCTAGCCCTCTAGTATTTCGTAGTATCGATATAACCTAGCTATAGATATAGCAACTTAGGCTTCTTCGCCTTCTTAGGCTTTTATACGGGTAGTATAGAGGAGGGAGGAGGATATAGGTAAGTAGTAAAGGGGTAGTATAGTAGTAGGAGTAGTAGGTGTTAATATTAGTATTTAGGTGTTAATAAGAGTCGCTAAAAGAGTAGTAGGTCTTTATCCTGCTGCTCTTTTAGAGATCTTACTTACCTATATAAAGAGTTATGTAGCTGCCCGCGTAATGCTATTATACCTTTACTTTATCCTTACTATTATTACTTAGGTATCGTAGACTATTATTACTTAGGTATCGTAGACTTAAATAAAATTACTTTAAAGAAGGAAAGCGAGGACATTATACGCGCACATTAAATTACGCTACTTGTTACTTATTGTACGGAATACACCTTCAATTACCGAGGTTCTAATACCCTATAATGCTAGCGTCGCACTATCGCCTAAAAGGATTGTTGCAGAGTTGTTCTTAAAAACGCGCYGTAAACGACCTTAATCTCACCTCAGTTCCGACATCCTTATCTTTGACAACCATCATCACCATCAYCATCACCATCATCATTGCAATCTCTTTGAATTTAGAGACATTCCAGCGTTGGACTCGACGTGCAACATACATGTATGCTTTGATTTATCTAACACCCGCGGACTTTTTCTTCACAGCTTGGCTGGCCTCATTAACTGTTGTGCAATACTACGCAACTTGAATTTCTGGACCTTTCCGCTGCCCTGGACACACGTCTACTGTCAGCATTGCTCAAGATTGATGACCGTCTGATTACTCACCGTCATTGGAACGTCCGCAGGCACGCCATCTTCACCGAGCCAGAAAACCTTTGTCGGAGCCTTGTGTCTTCCGAGCGTGAGCCGCGTCCATTCTTGCAGCGATTCGATGCTTGGCCGTTGGGCTCCGTCTCTGCGCTGGAGAAAGGCAACCGGGACCTCCTGATTCGTGTCAGTTGTCACATCTAAGCCGCGACATTATGAGTTTGGAGTCCTCCTACCTGGTATCTAGGATGCGGCAAGCCCACCACAATGGCTTGCTGAACAGCTGGATACTGAACAAGCCGCTCCTCAATCTCCAAAGGATATATGTTTTCCCCACCTCTTATGATGATGTCTTTGAATCTTCCAGTGATGCTGCAATAGCCATACTGGTCGAACACAGCTTCGTCACCAGTGTGTAACCACAGCACGCCATCATCATCTCGGATCATCGCCTCGGCCGTCTTTTCTGGATTCTGCCAGTACCCAACTTGCAACTGGTATCCAGCYATACACAGCTCTCCACGGGTGCCTACCGGAACGATCTTGCCTTCTCGATCAACGATTTTGGCATGGGCGTGCGGCATCGGTGTGCCGACGGTCGTCAGTCGTCGATCAATAGTATCGTACACGGTAGCATTGAAGCATGTTGGGCTGGCTTCGGTCAAACCGTAGGATGACGTAAACTCTGTCATACCAAAGTCGTTGACCAGCAGCTCCATGAGGTGCCGTGGCACTGGAGCTCCCGCGATAATTCCCGTTCGTAATTGACTGCAGTCAAAGTTGGCAGGTCGGGGCAAGCTGAACAAGGTGTCGAACATCGCCGGGACGCCATGCAACGCAGTGCATTTCTCGTCGGTGATGGCTTGGAGCACCGACGGGCCGTCAAAAACCTCGGACGGGTAGACAATGTTCGCTCCGTGTGTGATTGTTGCCAGTAAACCGAGAACCAGGCCAAAGCAGTGGAAAAGCGGAGGTGGACAGCAAAGAATGTCGTTTTCCGTAAGATTCATGCGGTCTCCGATAAATCGGGCATTATTCAACAGTCCATGGTGTGTCAGCATAGCTGCCTTGGGATTCCCAGTCGAACCGCTGGTAAATTGAAGGTTACAAGTCGAGTACGGGCTCAGCCCTTGTTGAATCTTCTTGACAGGGTCTGCAGGTAGCCTTGCGCCGATATTCACCGCAGCACCATATTCGACCAGGCCTTCCAGATTGCCTTCCAGGAGAATGATCTGCTGCAACGCTGGCAGCAGCCCGCTGCTCTGGCAGAATCTCTCAAGCATGGGAGTGTTGTTTTGTCGACCAATCCAAAGCGTGGCGAACAGGATCTTGCACTCTGTCAGGCTGATCAGTTTCGCCTTTTCTCGGGACGTTCACACGACAAACCTGTGTACTTTAACGCATATTCCGCCTCGGAAGTTGTATATGTGTTATTGAGGATCACAAGCACTGCACCAACCCGCATGCAGGCAAAGAACACCGCCGCGTATTCTGCTCTATTTCCTGCTAGAACTGCTACTCTATCCCCAGGTTGGACCCCGCGTGCGTGGAGATATCTGGCAAGCCTTGTGCTCTGCTCTTGCAAGTCGTTGTACGTCCATCTTGTGGAGTTCCATGGAGTCACCAGACATTCGCGATTGCCATATCGATTGCATTGTAGGTCGAGAAAGTCGCCCAATGTCAGAGTCACAAGTGGTGGGTCCGCAGGGCCGTGAAACAGTGATGGCAGACTGATGTGGTCATCCACGAGCTCTGTAATTGTTGACATTGCTGCAGATGTTGCGGAAAGTTCTTGCTACGCTCACAGTGCATCGCATTTGGAGATATTTGACGCACGCGCTACAACGAAGCCTCACACCACGGACGATGCCCGGCCGCCGACTACAGCCGAAGATTTCGTCTTCCACCCACGCGATCGGCACGCACAATAGAGTCTAGGGACGACGTGGAAACTACTCTCAGACTGGTGGGATCGCCTAAATTCGCCGTTGTCTGAGCGAGGGTCGCATATTTGCCGATGTCACCATTCATGGGCATATACATTGTTGGGGCGGGGATTACGTGCTGCATATGGCATCCACAGATCCATCAGTCCTAGCAACGCTGATCGACCCACCATTTTGACCGGACTTGCACGCCCTATTCGCCCGCATGTCCATCTCCACGCGAGCGAAAAGGCTTTGTGTACATGTCACAGCGAGACTTCACCTGCCCGGGGTTCGTATTACAGTGGATGTCGCCGCTGACACTCCACCAGCGTCATTGAAACGCATCAAAAGGATCTTCCAGGGCGTGATAGGCCGGTCTGACAGCGCAGACATGTTGATCGCTGGCGATGCAGCACGCGATACTTTCCGAGACCCACAGTGTCTCCGACCCGGACCCGGACTACTACCCCTGCCTGATTGATAAATCTCGCGTTCGGATCAGATAACGCTAAACAGACATCAGTCCGTGCAGCTCTTGGCGGACCCACATCATGATCAAACGATCAAACGCCCGAGCTCGTCTAGACCTGCCGGCTTGCGACCCTTGCAGTTGAGCTCTGAAAATTATCTGATGGTCAACTAATGCTTGGACAAATCTGCCGTCGCTCGCGGAGTAGCAATGCCGATACTAGCGGAAGAGCGCACAATGATGGCAATCGCGGTGTCGGATCTGTCATGAAGGATAGATCCCAAGTCGTGCTTGGAGGTAGGTCTGTGACTTCATACTGTTGCCAGGACTCTCGCTGCTGTACGTTGAGCGCACTTTCATGGTCATTTCAGACGATATGTCAACCTCTATTTCGGACCGCCGCCCTTCTGCCTTCCCAAGATTAGACACCCTCACCGCAGAAGCACACTCACAGAGACAGCAATCTGTGTATCAATGTCGAAAGTATAGCTATACCGCCAACATCAAAGGGCAACCTCGCGGGAAGACGGGAATCTTGCAAGGGTATTCTCGTTTCATTGCCGCTCTGACGGGCGAGGAGGAGGTGTGCTTTCAATTCGCCCTCCGTAACGACTATGCAGCTGCCTCTTCCAGCCACGAAGTGTTTGCGGCTGAAGTGTTAAAAGATGGCGTTGAGATTACCTCACAGCCGGATGGTGGTGAAGCATTCGACTTCGGCTTGGAGCTTTTGGCAGATCTCGATGACTTTGACTTCATCGATTCCCTTTCCCTCGAATGCGTGAGTGTTGCCTCTACGCTTTCCATCTGGTATTACACTAACGAGCCATACAGCCATTCGTCGTTCAGTATCATGTAGCACAGTTGACTGCAATCATGCACTACGATGCTCGAATTATGGATGCTACTTTTGCGGACGCTGTCTTCGCTGTCCTGATCAAGGAGATTTCGCGGACCAACGATGATGACCAAAGTGTCCCAGAAGAACAGCTCTCTGTAATCAACCACCCACCAGGACTACGTCCAACGCAGCCGGAACGACCAAGATCACTTCATGCCGGTTTCCAAAGAGCTGCAGCGCAATATCCCTCACGCTACGCATTGCACTTCCAGTCCACAGATACATCCCGTTGTATATTCACCTACGGGGAGTTGGACTCACTGTCCTCTGCACTTGCCGTCAAGCTCACAAACTATATCAGCACGTGGAGCAGCCAACCCGTTGTACCGGCCTTCATGGCCAGTTCCCCTGCTTTCTACGTTTCTTGGCTGGCAGTGTTKAAAGCAGGCTTTACATTCTGCCCGCTTCCAATGGACGCCCCTTCGCAGCAGCTGAGGGATATCGTGGAAGAACTTGGCGCTTCATTTGTTCTGACAAACGGCACTCTCCTTGGTGGCTGTCCTTGGGATGCATGGTACTGTGACGACGACGAGCTTGCTACTTGCATCGATGTGGCAGAGTTCATCAAAAACCACAAGCCACATGATGGCCTCGATGTGTCACTCCCGACAGTCTCGGAAAAGGACGTGGCTTATATAATGTACACCAGTGGATCTACTGGCCGGTAAGGATATCTGTATTGGTGTTGATAGCTTTGAACTAATTCATCGCAGACCTAAAGGAGTCATCATCCAGCACCTAGCAGCAGCTGCCTCGATTGCATCACATTCCAAATTCATATCCCCAGCGAWGGTCAAAGACGGTTTCCGATGGTTCCAGTTTGCTGCGCCAACATTCGATCCATCGATTATGGAGATCTTTACTACATGGTGGAATGGAGGCACGCTCTGCGGCGCTCCTCGAGAGATGCTATTAACCGATCCGGAAGCCGTTATCAACAAAACTTCTGCCACAATAATGATGGCAACACCAAGCATGGCTAGTGTTCTGCGGCCAGAGAAGCTTCACGTTCGGCAAATGTGGGTCATGGGCGAGAAGCTTACGCCCAGAGTGATMTCAAACTTTGCCTCGGATTCTCCCCTACATGCCTGTCCCGAAACTCATACGCCCAGTCTACAAAGGCCCTACTTGCTCAGGAATTTCTACGGTCCAACAGAAGCTACAATGACCTGCACCGTCGTCCCGGACTTCTCGGTGAATGAGAGGGGATCTATCATTGGCCGTTCGCTTGACACTTGCTCGATCTTCGTCATCGATCCAAACAGTCGCCAGCCTTCAGTCGTCCCCCTTGGCTTCTCAGGTGAGCTGGCTGTGGGCGGGCCTCAAGTTAGTCAGGGCTATCTCAACCGCATCGACCAAACTGCTGCAGCGTTTGTGTCCAGCTCAAAGTATGGACGACTTTACCGTACCGGGGATCGGGCTCGAATTGTAAGATCGAGAAATGGTGAGCTTTTCGTGGAGTTTCTTGGCAGAATCACGACAGACCAAGTCAAACTCAGCGGTAGACGAGTAGAACTCGGACACATTGAAGCCGTCATTTCTGGTGTTGCTGGAGTCTCTGATGTCGTGGCCATCGTTCATCAAGATGGGGTGGCTGGACAAGGCAGTGAACATGTCGTTGCTTGCATTATTGCRGACCACACTATCGGAGAAGGCCATGTACGGATTGACTGTGAAGCTGCCGCTGAGAAAGGTCTTCCGCAGTACATGCGGCCTGCCAAGTACCTATTCCTGGATGAGATGCCTCGATCTCGAGCCGGGAAAACTGATCGCAAGGCACTCGCCTCCATGGTACGAGAAATGATACCATTATCTCAATCTGAGGACGTGCAAGACCCAGGTGAGGCCGGAGTGGATGACCAGACCAGACCACTGTTCAACACAATCAAGGAAGCYCTCTATGCTGTCTGTAATGTGAGCGTAGGCTCCATTGCTCCGCATACAGACCTTCTGTCTCTTGGACTAGATAGTCTTCGAGCAGTACGCTTCTTGCAGGAGATTCGAGATCGAGGCATCACAAGCCTGACGGTGAACGATGTACTCAAGATAAGGACTCCTATCGGMCTTGCAAACCACTGCCTAGCCAGCGGGCAATCAACCATCGATCCATCAAGATCGGAGCGGACTGTCGACCTAAACTCACGAATTGCTCTTTTCGACACGAAGCACCGCACAGTATGCGCAAGCCAGCTTGGAATATCCCCGAGTGAAATTGAGCAGATTTTGCCAACAACTGCAACACAATCAGGCACGCTTGCAAGCTTTCTCCGAAGTTTGTCGTCTGATCGGAAAAGTTACATCAATCACTCCGTGTACCATCAGGCTCCTGGTCACGATGGCATGCGGGTAGAACAAGCATGGCGTACGACACTCAGCTCATCCAAAATGTTGCGAGCCGTATTTGCTTCGGTAGACGACGAAGTTTCCCCGTTCGCGCAATGTGTGTTGGACTCAGATGCAAGCCGCGCAACCCTTGAATTCAGACGTTACTCATGTGTCGAGGACACTGAAAATGCATGGAACCTTGCTCTGGAGACGGCAAGAGCTGAGGCCGAGGCTGCAATGTCTCTCGATCGTCCTCCGCTCGGTCTCGCTGTTATCTCATCCGCTGGCCGTACTGCATATCTATTGTCTCTATTCCACGGTATTTTCGATGGCGGATCTCTTCAGCTCATTCTCCGAGACGTGGAAGACGCATTTTTCTCTCGGCCACCCGCGCCCCGAACAGAGATTGACGCCGCCGTATATGCACACTTTAGTCAGGCCAGCGAGGAGACTGTCGCATATTGGCAGGCCCAGTTCAAAGACTATGAGCTCAATCCATTCCCTTGCGTGTCGCCCTTGAAGCCMGAATCTCAGAGTCCTGCCGCGCAGGTCACAGAAGTTGTTGGGAATGTCACTTTGGACAAGATTCGCGATGCTTCGAGAGCCATTTCCGTCTCGCCACTGTCTCTCCTCCAGGCGGCCTGGTCTAATATGCTCTTTGCATATACGGGCTCGACCACCGAGATTTCCTTTGGAAGTGTGATATCTGATCGATTGGAGGAGGAGCTAAGCTCATGCATGGGACCTACCTTTGTTGTCGTTCCCTTCAAGTTGGGATTCGCTCAGATCGAGACAAAGACTAGCCGCGAGGTCCTCTCCGCGTTGACCTCCCGCAACGCCGAAGCCTTACCACATCACCACATTCCGCTTAGTTCCCTGGCTACTGCGGATGGCGGTCTACCATATGACACGCTGCTTGCGTTCCAGGCGTTTGATAAGCCTGCCAGCGATGCGTTATGGCAATCGATCGATTATCCAGCCATGGAGAATGACTTTGCTGTCATGATCGAGATATGGCCAACAGAGACCGGACCGCTTCGACTGCGGGCAACATACACGCACAAGCATTTGGATCAGTCGGCTGCTAAGGTAATGTTGCACCAATTCGATGACTTACTCAGCCATCTGTGCAGCGACCCCGATGGAAGCTTCCAGGCTGCTCGCCATGCAGTTCGAAGTGAGCTGCAATCACAGACGCCTATCATTCGCGACCAGTCGATGATAAGCGCCGATCCTGGAGCCGACTTGTACCTTCACCAACCGTTCGAACGACGTGCCGTCGAGCTCCCGGGCAAGCCTGCTCTCGTCTTCAAGCGATCCATGGATGGTTCCGTACCAGACGTGGAATGGTCCTATGGCGAACTCCACTCACTCGCTTCGAGGTTCGCATCCAGGCTGTTGGAAGCATTTGGCCCAGTCCAGAACGAGCCAATCATGATTTGCATGGAGAAGTGTCCGGARCTTTATGTTGCCATACTCGGTATCCTCATCGCCGGCGCCGCATGGTGTCCCATTGATCCCTATTCTCCACCTCTTCGCCAGCGTACTATAATGGAGAGAACAGGTAGCCGAATCCTAGTCAGCTCATCCAAAGCTTCCCAGCTGGATGAAAGTGCAATCCCTGAGGGCGTGTCTTGTCTCACATTGAACATTGCAGACTTACAATCCGACGATTCGAAGTCCACAACGCAGGCTCTTTCAACAACGCGATATCCATCCAGCCTGGCGTATCTGATATTCACCAGCGGGACAACTGGACCTCCCAAGGGAGTCCCAATCACGCATCTCTCAGCTGCTACGGCAATTCAATCACTCGCCGACACCATTCCGTCCGATGTCTCAGGCCAAAACGTCCGTTGCATGCAGTTCTCCCAATATACATTTGATGTGTTTGTGCAAGACGTCTTCTACACATTTGCAGTGGGAGGTACTATCATTTCTAGCACCAGGGAGATCATGCTGCAATCTTTCGCCGATTTGGCGAACGAGACGAAAGCGACGCATGCTCATCTCACACCTGCGTTCGCCGCTACCCTTTCTCGGAACAGCATAGAGACACTCGAGATTGTGACCATGCTCGGTGAAAAGCTCCCCGAGACCATTGCAGAAGAATGGTCCGCCGACATGCGAATATTCAACACCTACGGGCCTGCAGAATCTACGGTCATCTCTACTGTCCGCGAGATCAACGGAAAGACAGATGCACACCCTAGCTCAAACATCGGAATTCCACTTCCATCTGTTGGGGCGTATGTCATCGACGGAGACAATGTGGTCATGCGGGGTGCCATCGGAGAGCTCGCGCTGGCTGGTCCTCAACTATCCTCCGGCTACTGGCACCTTCCTGAAGTCACCGCGAAGAAGTTCGTTTGGAACGAACAGCTCCAGCTGTCACTATATTTGACGGGTGATCTTGTACGTCAAGTCGCAGACGGTACGATCAATTTTATTGGCCGGAACGATGATCTCGTCAAGCTCGGTGGCCAACGAGTAGAGCTGGGAGAGATCGCATTTGCGCTCAAGGGTGCTGATACTCAAATTGATAAAGTCGAGGTGTTGCTCTGCAAGAGAAAGTCGGGCGATGGGCAGAGCGTCGTAGCCTTCCTATCTTGCCCGTCTCTTGGCGATTCTAGTGGGACGGTATCCGCCATAGTCGACGAACCCGCGAAAAAGCTGGCAGACATTACGCAAGAGCATGCACGCGCTGTGCTCCCGCCATTCATGCAGCCCAGCGCATACATTATCTTGAACGGTATCCCTCGAACAGCATCTGCCAAGGTCGACCGTGCAGTACTGACTACCATTTATCATTCTGTTGACTTGGATGAATGGCAACAGAGTTCTCCTGCTGCCACTTCCTCAGCAAACGACCAGGAAGATCGTTGGTTCGAGGAAAACAGAGCTGTGCTTTCCATCATCGCTGCAACACTTGCCATTCCGCCCGAGTCACTTCGCCCAACGATCAAGTTGCCTTCCCTTGGAATTGACTCCATAGCAGCGATTCGACTGGTTCCCAAGATTAACAAGCTAGGCTTCAAGATATCCGTCGTTGATGTTTTCCAATGCAAGACAGTCTCCGACTTGTGCAGCCTCACATCGGTCGACAGAACTGAAAATCACACTGATGAGCATCCTGAGAGCGTTCTCCAAGATTTTCATAGCCAGTACTACAGACAAGTTGCCAAACACCTCTCACTGGATGACATATCGGTCCTTCCAACTACGGTCTTGCAAGAGAGTCTATTGAGCGAGAGTCTGAAAGATCCTGACGCATACTGGAGTAGTCACATGTTCCAACTTCAAGATGGCGTCAATCTTGCCAACCTCAAACGATCGTGGGACAAGGTCACGCGGCGTACGGAGGCACTGCGAGCGGGATTCCTGGCCAAAGCCGCTCTCCACACTGATACCGCCAGTGTTTCCAGTGCTGAGCATGGTTTCCTACAAATCATATATGATGAGCCTCTGGTAGACTGGTCCGAACACACAATCACTGCCAACATCACAGAGGCAGCCCGGAAAAGAGTATCAGAGATCGCTCAATATCACCACGATGCACTGTTCAAGCTTCCACCCTGGGCCGTGGACATCTTCCATCATGACACATCACCTGTTATGATGATCACTGTACATCACTCAATCTACGATGGTCCTAGCTTGGAACATCTGCAGGCTGATCTCATGGCTTATTACGACCGTAGCTCTCAGCCAGCTCAGCGCTTTCCTCTAAGTGAAGCTATTGCTTTGAAGTCTGTTGTCAATGCAGACAACAAGATGGCCTTGAAATTCTGGAAGGAATCGCTGGAGAATTTCGCTTCCGTGACTGGAGAACAGGACGACGGCCTTGGGGACCAACACGCCTCGAAACTTCAGCACCGAGTTTTGTACTCGCGCAGCAGTGTCTCGTTCCCCAGACTTCGGGAGGCAATGGTTGATCTTGGCTTATCGTCAATTGTGACCATTCTCCGCATGGCGTGGGGAATTGCGCTCGCAAATATCTTGGAAAGCTCGCAGGTCCTATTTGCTGAAGTCGTATCAGATCGCATCATGGATAGCAGGCTTGAGACTGCCATCGGCCYGCTCGTTTCGATAGTACCGTCTTTGTTCACACCAGACTCCACAATCTCAGGGACACTGAACAAACAGGACAGTTTCGCGAAGCAAGCTTGGAAACATCGCAATGTTCGTCCGGGGACGATCAAGAACTTGCTCAACAGAGGTGCGACATCTCAAGTCTATCCCGCCATGTTCGCTTTCCATCCGTCTTCTGGGGATACAGCATCTATTTCACACGAGCGATGGTGTCGTCTCGAAGATGTAACAGACATTCAAGTGGAACATCCTCTGGCATTCAACGTATGGCAAGATTCTGACGACTGCCCGAAATTTGAGTTGGCGGTTGCCGACTCGATGATGAGTGAAGCAGAGCAATATCTCCTGCTGGACCAGCTCGACGCATTGGTTCAAGCAATCGTCGCGCGACCCAATGCTCCTCTGACTTCTGTCACTGGGGGGATGCCCACTGCTCTGATCTCAAAGACAACACCTCGGCCGGATACTCGATGTCCTGCCCGCCACTCGCCAACTTACTGGGTCGAACACTGGGCTAAGACCAAGCCAGACTGGATAGCCGCAGAAATCGCAGTCGATGTTGGCTTAGATGGAACTCATACCGTTCACTGGAGTTACTCCAAGCTGCTCGCAGAATCAAACCGCATTGCTCGAATGATACTCGGAAGAGGTTTCACCGCACGCAGAATTGGGATGTGCTTGGGCCGTACGCTCATGTCTTTTGCAGTATCTCTTGGGGTGCTCATCAGCGGAAATACCTATCTTCCGATCGATGAAGCTTTCCCGGCCGAGCGAAAGGCTTTCCTTCTCAAGGATAGTGGTGCTGCTATGGTTTTCACCACAAAGGAGCTCTTTGGAGAGGTTCCGACAGTGTCAGACTGCGAGTTAATGGACGTCGACACGGACAACTTCAAGGACGAGTTTTCCGCGACTGACAGCTCCATCATACCTCGTCAGGGAGTTCCAGCAAGTGACGCATATCTGTTGTACACGTCCGGCTCGACTGGGAAACCCAAAGGTGTCCTGGTCAGTCAAGAGAACCTTGCGTCTTTCGTAGAGGCACAGTCAGAGTTCATCATCGAAAACGCACCTGCCACAAATGAACTGGGTGGACGTGGCAAATATCTTGGCATCGCCAGCCGCGCCTTCGACGTTCACATTGGTGAAATGTTCCTGGCATGGCGGCATGGGCTTGCTATTGTGACTGGCAATCGCTCAATGCTCTTGGACGACTTGGCCCTCGCACTCTCGTCTCTGCATATATCTCATGCCAGTTTCGTCCCCTCTCTCCTCGATCAGACTGGTCTCAGCCCAGAGGATGCGCCGGACCTCGTATTTCTTGGAGTCGGCGGCGAGAAAATGTCGGCCAAGACGAAGAAGAAGTGGGGATCTCACGATCGGGTCAGCTTGATCAATGCGTAAGTGGATTGAGGAGCATCGTTTTGCTCATCACTAACTGATCCTGCATGTAGTTACGGCCCAACGGAGGCAACTATAGGTTGTTGCTCAGGACGGGTGTATCCTGACTCCGATGTACGAGACATTGGTATGCCACTGGGCGACAGTGTAGGGCATGTACTAGTCCCCGGCACCAGTGACTATGCTTTGCGCGGCATGGCCGGGGAGCTCTGTTTCACAGGTAGTCTCATAGCGAATGGGTACGTACTGGGTCGATCTTCTAGCTGTCAAGCAGCTCCTCTGCTCAACACCATACTAACCAAGCTTCGTATCTGATTTAGCTATCTCAACCGCCCAGACGCCAAAGGTTTTATCGACGACTTCCATGGCAACAGGATGTATCGCACTGGTGACATTGTGCGGCTCACGATCGATGACCATATCCACTTCCTGGGCCGGAAGGACGATCAAGTCAAAATTCGAGGCCAGCGAGTGGAGCTCGGCGAGGTTGCTGAAGGAGTTCGCATGGCCTCCGAGAATGCAGTAGATGTGGCCGCTCTCGTGGTCAGGCATCCGGAGCTTTCCAGAGTACAGGTATGTTGGGTTGTTCAAGCGACTAGTTGTCGCCTGCACGTAGTGGCAACACCCGCGCTGACCCCGATTTCGCAGCTTGTTGCTTTCATTGCGCGAACGCAATCCCTACAACGCAAGACCCGAGAGCTTCCCAAAGTGATCAAAACGGATCTCGAAGAAGCCAATTCAACCCTCCGGAGCAAATGTCAAAGCACACTACCAGCATACATGGTTCCGGATCTCATTGTCCCCCTCGATCACATTCCTCTTGCAGCAACATCTGGAAAGTCGGACAGCAAACTCTTGATTCAGGTCTTTTCTTCAATTCCTATCACCGAGCTTATGCTGCGTGAGCCAGCGAAAGGGTCTACCAAGTCCTCAACTACGAGAGCGATGAACGAGATCGAGAAGAAGGTACTAGATGTCATCGCTTCCGTGATGAAAGACAAGCCACAAAGTGTTTCTCCTAGCACATCCGTGTTTGAGCTCGGCATTGACAGTTTGGCGGCCATCAGTGTCTTCTCCAAACTCCGAGGGGCTGGTTTTAACTGCAGTGTTGCAATGGTGATGAGAAACCCGACGATTGAGCAGCTTGCTCAAAGCTCTACCTCGCAGAACATTGAGTCTTCCGGGATCGTGGACATGGAGCCAATTCGTCGGGGGTTGAAGAGTTTCGAAGACCAATTTCTTCAAAGCCCGGGATGTAACATTGATCCGGAGCAGATCGCCACCGTTCTGCCCTGCCTTCCGATGCAGGAAGTACTCGTTGGATCAGCAATGCATGACGACTCGTATGGAGCCTACATCAACCACACCAAGTTCGCTGTCGGAACTGATGTCGACATCACACGGCTACGCGAGGCATGGGAATCACTCGTGCGCAACAACGAAATATTGCGAACTTGTTTCTCTACCTCTGGCGATGCTTTCGTACAGATTGTGTTGAAACCAGACGTTGCTATGCTTGATTGGACCGAGTTCAGTGTTGAGTCATCTGCTTCAATTGCCTCAATTCAGGAGTTAGCTGGAAGAGACATTGTCCAGAACTTGCAGACAAAACCACCTATGCGCTTGAACTATCTCCCCACTTCCAATGGCGGCGAGCTTCTGTTCTCCATATCGCATGCTATCTACGATGGCAACTCCCTGGAGATAAWGTTCCGGGACATCGAAAGCTACTACAAAGGCCAGAAGCCGGAAGTTCGACTCAATGCACGTCCGTTGGTGGAGTATATTTCCAGCCAGCCGACGGACCAAGCACAGCAACATTGGACGTCCCTGCTCGATGGCTGGGAAGCTGCGCCTTTATTGAGTGCTCTGACCCATAATAAGGATGTCTCACTGAGCACCAGCAAGAGACAGTTCCGGGTGAAACTCTCAAAATTGGAGAACGATGCCTTGTCGCGCAATGTGACATTTGCCACGCTTCTTCAAGCTGCGTTTGCCATCTCGCTGTCGCAAGTCATTCGCACCAATGATTTCATCTTCGGCAACGTTCTTTCCGGTCGGACTATACCTGTTGATGGCGCCGACAAGATCTTGGCTCCATGTGTCACTACCGTTCCGCAGCGTGTCAAACTCGAAGACTTGCAGATTTCCATAGCAGAATTCCTCCTACTGCTACAGGAGTCCAACTCGGCGTCTCTGGAATTCCAGCACGTTTCCCCGAGAGCAATTCAGCGATGGCTCAAGGCAGATCGACCACTTTACGATGTCTTGTTCTCCTTTATCCGGACTTCTGCTCCGGGGTCCCAGGACAAACCACTTCTCCAGCAACAATCGACCGATATCGCTGTGGACTATCCTCTCGCAGTCGAGTTCGAAGCTAGTGAAGGAACAGACGGACTGGTTGTGAGCGTTGGGTTCACCGATGCTTTCGGCACTGCCATGGATGCACAACTCCTCCTCGAAAGGATCGAAACGCTTACAGAAACGATCTTGGAGCGAAGCGAACTGACACTCCAGTCCTTAGGAGTCACCGGTGTTGGTGCACAGCGGAAGTCGGTCAATCGTGAGCGCTATGATGAAAGCAGCTGGTCCCCTCTAGAATCCCAACTCRGGGCCCTCATCAGCGAATTCACCACTATTCCACTTCACGAGATACACAAAGATATGGCATTCATCCACTTGGGCGTTGATTCGATATCCGCGATCCGACTAGCGAAGCATCTTCGCAAGGCTGGACTCAAGGTGTCCTCGGCAGATGTTATCAGACACAATCGCCTTGGTGCACTCAGCAATCATCTGAAATCCACCAGTGAGAGAGCTGAGGAAATTGACAAAATCGCACCAGGATTGGAAACGGCTGGAAAACAACAAGACATGCTACCAGTCCTGGCTGCAGCAGGTGTCAAGGATCTTCCAGAAGATGCCAAGTGCTACGAGTGCACACCACTCCAAGCCGGTATGCTTGCACAAAGTCTTGCAACGGACGGAGCTCTGTACATGCATCACCACGCAATTGAATGCAATCCCGATATCGATCTTGATCGATTGAAGCAAGCCTGGGATGCTGTTACCCGAGATGTGGACGTAATGAGGACCACCTTTCACTGGCTACCAAAGCATACCGCTCCGTGGGTTGCAGTCGTTCATCCCGACAAGAGACCGACATGGGAGGACATCACAGTCAGCGATGCTCGAGAACACTGGTTACAGCTTTCTAATGACTCGGACTTTACCGCACGTATCCAGAGCGCGCAGCCTCTAGCTGGGGTTCAGATTGTCAACTCGAAGGAAAGGTCACCCGTTCTCATCCTTTCCCTACACCACGCCATTTACGATGGAGTATCCCTCGGCATGGTCTATCGGCAGTTGTCGATGAGATATCACAATGTACCAACACCGCAGCTGATACCATTCCACGAGGCTGCGAAAACCATTGTCCGCTCGGCAGATACTGCGGCAGACTTCTGGGCAGAGCATGTCAAAGGATATGAAGGTACACCGCCAGCTGAAACCACCGACCAGTTTAATTTCGCAGAGCGTGTTGTAACGTCTGATGTGTCTTCTCTGGAACACAAATGCCGCACGCTCGATCTATACATCAAAGACGTCGTGATTGTGGCCTTTGGCAAAGCGATGATGAAGAGCTTCGCTCGTCGCGATGTGGTCTTCGGCCAGGTCCTAGCGGCGCGTGCCAGTCAGCTGGGAGATGGAGATGTTGTTGGTCCTGTGTTCAACACCGTTCCCTTCCGTGTCGCTCTGAACGATGTCCTATCTACGAACAAAAGCCTGGTGGATACTGCACATGCAGTCGATCTCGATTCAATCGAGTTGCAACACGCCTCTCTGGCGGATGTTCAGAAGCGATGGCGAAAAACCACTACTGATCCCAGTGCGTCATTAATTGACAGTATCTTTGTCTACAGCAAGCTTGAAAACTCTGGGGAGCATGGCCTGGATACTCTGGGGCGACCTCTCGAAAGCGACAAGGTGCCGGTGGCGTCTGAGTACCGTCTCAATTTTGAGGTTGAGCACACAGCAACTGGACTCACAGCTCGCGCGCTCTCGTCAGCTCCCTCGGGCGAGATTGAGAACCTGCTCAAGAACTTCGCCGCCTGCGTCCACGACATTGTTGACCATCCCGATCGTTTCGCAGCAGCACATCCAGAAGGTCTACGCGATTTGCCACTCGAGCTGAAGAATTCAATGGCACTGGAGAACGCAGAGATGTCCTTCAACCCGGCTGCAGTGGATCAATACGCAAATGTCATTCGCAAAGCTATGGCTGACGTCGCCGAAGTTCCTGCCGATAGCATCGCATTGGATTCTAGCATCTATTCATTTGGAGTGGACTCTATCGCAGCTATTCAAATTGTTTCTCGCTGCCGGAAAGCGGGTGTTCGCATCAGTGTGGCGCAAATTTTGAAGGGCGCTGTCTTGGGACGGATCTGTGAAATTGTAGCTGCCAGTGCCAAGAAGCCGACCAAAAAAGAGGTTGCGTCGTCCGAGCAGTCCAGTCTGATCAGTACAGAGCACCAGCAGATCGCACTCGCCACTCTGAACCTCTTGAAAGATGCGGTGGAGGAGATACTACCTTGCTTGCCGGGCCAAGAATACCATCTCATGGGCTGGCTTCAGTCCGGCCGTACTCTCTATGAGCCAGGGTGGATCTTCAGGGCAAATCTTGATGCTGGCAGACTGAGATCCGCCTGGAGGAAACTACGAGAGCGTCATGCCATTYTCAGAACGACATTTGCCGCCGTTGCGCCAGATCAAGCAGTTCAAGTTGTGATGAAGCACTCCGCTATTCAGGACGACGCCTTTGAAGTCCACCAAGCAGACGGAAGCTTGGTGGATGCAGTGAAAGAACGAGCGTATCTTGAAGCTCGCAGCCCATCGAACATGTTCACCCTTCCCATCAGGCTGCGACTCATTCAAGCGGAGGATGGAGATGCCATTATGCTCTACTGTCATCATGCATTGTATGATGCTTGGAGTATGCCTAAGCTTATCAAGGAGCTTGAAATGCTCTATCTGGATCAGGAAGTGGAAAATGTGCCCTCTTTCTCACAGCTTGTACGACACATAAAGGAATCTATTGACAAAGAAGAGGAAAAGGCCWTCTGGAATGAAAGCTCGGCCGGTTGTGAACGCGCAGTGATTCCGGCCTCGGGTACAGTCACCACCGATGAGCTGGACCGAAGACAGATCTTCTCCATGGCGGAAAGCACCTCTATCGACGTCACGGACCTTGAGACTCTCTGCAACAAGCACAACCTTTCGCCGCATCACATACTCCTCCTTGCGTTCGCTCGCGCTGTTGCAGTCGAGACAGACACCACTAGCCCGCTTTTTGGCTTCTTCCAACTCGGTCGCTCTACAGCTTTTGACAATATCGAAACTGTCACTGGCCCTTGCGTGAATACACTCCCACTGGGACTACCTTTGCCACTCACACGCAACGTCTTGGAATCTTCACGTAACATACAGGCATTACTCGGAGCCCGTGTACCTTATGAGCAAAGTAGTCTACGCACCGCCGTCGAAGCGATCGACAGCCATGCCCATAAACTTCCTTTCAACGCTTTCATTAATGTTTTGTGGAACACGAAAAGCTTGGTCGGCGATGTGAATGAGGGAGATCTTTTCCAGCCAATGGCGATTGGGGTCCCGACCGACTATTCAAGCCCGAGAGCACTAGTGGGAAAGACTGCTGTCGATGGATTGGATGCAAGTTTCCTGCCTGAAGGATGCTTGTTTGTGGATGTGGGTAGGAGAGGGAATCAAGTTGTGTTTGGTGCGAGGGCGGATGCGAATTTGATGAGCGAGGAGAAATTGGGCAAGTTCATCCAGAGTGTTGAGAGACAGGTCGTGGAATGCTTGGAGGGTTTGAGAAGTGTTTGAGTAGTAAGACGGGAATCTGTGCTTTGGGATGAAACCAGCGCTGGGGAAGGCCGGGAGAGGAAGGACTTTGATTTATGCTACTCTGTTGGCGATGCGATACGTCGTTCACATCCCAGTGCTTGACAACCCCTAGACGAGTAGACATCAGCATTTGAACAAGTCATTTGGCACAGTTTTTCCCCGGGCGACAGCCCTTGAATCATGCCGTGAGTCCGTTCGCTCGTTGGTACTTTGATCCCCACTTCTCCGCACCTTTTTCAACCACATCATCATCTTCAGCACTTGAACAACCGCCAAGTCCAGAGTCTCAGTAGGCATGTGCCRAACCCAATTGCTGATAGAAGACATACTAAGACCACGGATTAACTATAAGCAGACGCAGGTGTTGGTGGCCCTCAAACTTATTCTATCAGGATCACAAAGGAGGTTTCTAATCTAGCAGTGACTCACCGCTGTCAGCCTAAATGTCAGTGAAAGATCTCTAAGAAGCGCACCATAAGTGGAGGCGAATCTTCCGGATTCAGACATCGGAAAAACTATGTGCCGAACCGCCGAAGTGAATGAATATCCCAAATGTCGAACGGTGTTCAATTCAGAACTTAATACAAAGCAGTTGAACTCGGTGACTTGCAAAACTCTTTATTTCTGTTTGGAGCGCAGTTATGAATCGAACTAGCGTCTCTCCTCTCTGGACATGTAGAACCTGATTGAACAACATCAGCACTCTGGGAAATCGCTCGAGAGGGCAAATGGGCGCTGTTTGATGAAAGGAAAATACGAACGTTGAATTGAGAGTTGAAGTGATAGGTGAAATGATAGTTTGAATTGACAAAAATAATAACATTGCTACACACCTCCCAAGAGAAAATCAAACAGAAACTCACCTTACCTTACCTAGTAGCCCGCGCTCAACGCGAAACCCACCAAAAAAAAAAACCTAACTCTTAACCCGACAGCAGCAATCACTAATACTCTGATTACAAATTTTAACATATTCCGAATTCCCCTCAAGCGACCCACACCCCGGCGAAACCTCGCAAACTCCATATTGTTCCCCCCAAAAAAGTGAGAAGTTGATAGCAGAGTCCTCCCGAGACTCGATYGTCCAACAAACACATTGGTGAAGTGGGAATTTACACTTTTCGCACAGGCCTCTGAGAGAGTTGATAGCCGATCGTCCAACAAACACATTGGTGAAGCGGGTATTTACACTTTTCGCACAGGCCTCTGAGGGAGTTGATGGGGAGGAGCGAATCGAGGACCCAACAGACACATTGGTGAAGCGGGTATTTGCAGACTTCGCACTGGCCTTTGAGGGAGGTGATGGGGAGGACCACCGCGGTGGTGAATTTGGAGCCGCACATTTTTTTTTGGTTGGTGGTGGTTGTGGAGGAGTTGTTTTTGAGAGTGGKGGATTGGATCGAAGATAGGATGGTGGTTGTGGTTGTGGTAGTTGGGTTTTGTGAGTGGAGGTTGTTTGAGTAGTTGATGTGATGGAAGTGTGTATGAGAGAAGGAGTTGGATTGTAGGTCGTGGATGTTAGTTTTATGTTGAGGACTGTTGTATGAGAGTGTGATGGCGGACAACGAATACTCSCATCAATGGGCTTTGATTAACGATCAATGCCAATGTTAGGACGGACCAATCGCTTTGTTCTAGAGTTCCATGCAAAGCGACCGTTCAAAGATGTCTACGAAATGAACAATGTGCCATAAAACTTCAGCAATTCTATGTATAGACTAGCTATTGATAGTGTAGGTGGTGGCGCGACATGTAGACTATAACCGCTTTGTATAGGAAAAGGAGCCTCGGCTGGTGCGGAAGACAACGAGACGATGCACTTGTGCAAATAATGACAGAATTTGGTAGATTAAAGAGCTTTATTTAAGAGACAAAGACTCATAGATGATTTGACTCCTATCGAATGAATTTCGTCTCAAAGGCGACCTTTGACGAAACATTGCGACTTTACAGATACCCGTTCCCATTCGACACCTCAGTAGCTAGGCCAGTCGATACAGAACGACGCGATATGTGTGGGTAGATGGGCAGCGGACGGGGAATTCCAAGTCAGGATTGCAGAACGGGCAATCAAGATGACTACTGTGCGGGCAATCATACGTTTAACAGCTTGCTTTGATGATCTATCAGCAAATCTCCTTTCATGAGTTGTATGCGTAGTTCAAGCATAACCATAGGCACTTACTTAGGGGCCATTGATCGATCGGACGGACTGTGAGCAACGCTATAGAATGTGCCGGGCAGAAGACGTCTGCCATGAACCTCACTTATATCAAGCAGCCTGAATATGTTTCAGTTCAGTCCACAGAAGCTGACAGATTGAAGCGAGAGATTGATCGAGGGGCCATAAGAAGGGGTACCGCCTCACTTGTTGTCCTTTAGCTTCTTGGTCGTAGTGAATGAAGCAGCAGAGTTTAAGACTCTATTACATGAATGCTGCAATGCCTGATGTAGTATCAAAGCTGTAAACATGTTTGCAGTGCGGTAAGAATTAATAGCACAGGCCCGTCATTCATACAAACCATCTCAACGACCCCCCAGAAACATAAATCCACAAAAATCACTCACTCATAAATATAACAAAACTCTCCCCCCATCGTATCAACAATATCCCCAATCCTCACAGCCTCATACCCATACATCCCTCCCAAATCAACAACATCATCCAACGTAACATTCCTACTAGCAGGAAAATTCAAAGGAGTAAAAGTCCCCGCAATCTGTCCCACCCTCCCCCCAAAATCCTGCATCTGCCAAATCCACCACAAACGATCAATCTCCGCATGCAAAAACCAAAAAAACACATCACCAGGCGAAGTAAAAAAATCCCCTCCAGGGTCCCCTCCAACCATATAATGAGCAGCAGCATGCACTCCATATTCCGGAGTCCCAAAATCAAAGGGACCTTGCATCCAATCTTGAAAAAGTTCGATATTGGGGGATTCGGTGATGAGTTTTGTGCAATTGGCATCCGAGACGCCGCTCGCAGAGATGACATTCAGGGAGCGCCGCATGCAGCGGGGGTTGTAGCCTTTGCCGTTGGGGAGAGGGTTGGGTTTGGTGTCGTTTATGGAGGCTAGACCTCTGGGACCGAGGGTTACGGTGTAGTTTACAAAAGGACCGTCGGTCACGCAGCCTCCGCCGGGTAGGGCGGGGATTTCTACGTCTACGCCGTTGGGAGAGGATTCGGGGGCTGTGAGGGGGATGGGACCGTGTGGGACGTCTTTACCGTTGCCGCTGAGGGATGTTTCTGATCCGTCGAAGATAGGGGCGCCGATTACGGAGTTGCTGTATCGCCCAAATTTTACATAGGGTTCTGTGGTCTTGTTAGCTTTCTTATATCGTTGTCAAGAAAGAAAGAAAGAGTTGGAAGATGTACGGTAGCCGGTATAGTTGCACTCATTACGAAGGGCCTCTTCAAACGCCCAGATATACTGACGATGCCAGCTGAGAAAAACGCCCGTATTGTGAATGGTATGATTGGAAGCAGTYCCATCAATATGCACGACCACGAAATCATCGTATCTGGACCTCGCACCTGGCGCCGATTCTCCACTGATGGCAGGTAAGGTCTGCAGGCAACGAACAGCCGCAATGTACTCTTTCTTCTGGTCCGGTACTAGGTCATCCCATTCCTTGCGTCTGTGGGCGGTTTTCAGCGTGCAACTGCTGTTCTTGGACCCCGCGTTGGTCTGTAGGTATGCCTCCAACTTGGAAAGACCATTTCTAGCCAGTTCATCGGTTCCAGTTGTGGGACCTGGTATCCATGCGGGTGGTTTCGAAGACTCCAATGGCACGGCTACTACTGCATTTGCCGCGAGAAGCGAGAGGAGAATGGAACCGAGCATTGCAATGCGTAGTCCTCTAAGTAGGAGGAATAGATGTTGGCAGATACTGCATACAAAAGTTTGGGGACAGACCGAAACTACCTAAAACTAACTATCTGTGAAATGATCCATGCCATAAGATAAGAGATCGTCCTTGGATTGCAGACATGGACTTCCTCTAGGACGGCCCTAGCCAAGGGAAGAGCCCACTAAGAACATGGCCGACTTCTACGGGGTAACTAGCTCGTCTGAGGTAGAATTAAAGGAAGCCATTTCCACCCATGTCATCGAAGGATGGGTTACTAGATAGAATGAAGACGAAAGACCAGAGGATCCGCATGCACTGTCTGTCTGACCAAGCGAAAGAGGAACCATTTGGAATACCTCATTTAGTATGCCTTCTGATATGAACATGATTCAGAGGACGGTGTTCAACGTCGCGTGCTTCAAAGCAGTGGTTAAATCGTCGAAATGTAGGGAGAGAGCAAGAGAATGGCGATTTGGCCAACATCCGCTGCGCGTAGACCGCCGGGCGTTGTGCAATCGTATCAATTCCAGCAGGACACATGATCGCGGATCCGAAGCAATTTGGCAATGTCTCAAGAATGACCAGCAGACCAGCGGACCGCCGACTGCGAGAACTTGGCAGTTCCTGCTATGATTGTTAGCTTAATCTGCATCATTCTGAAGCACTTCGAAGTTCGTGTAGCTGTTCGCAGTAGTTGGCGATACTAACAACCAACGGACCTTCTTGCTCAGAGCCGAAGTCCTACCACTTGAACCATTCGCCAGCCAAGCATATACAAAATTGCACCGAACGCCAAGCTCCACTGAATGGCCGATCTACCAAACTCCACTGAATGGCCGACCTACCAAACGCCGAATGACTGCGCAAAAAAAGATGGAGCGGCTCTGTGCATCGGACGTCATTTCTGATAGCCAAACATCCGCGTTCACTTGCGATTTTGCGAGAATGTCTGCATCCTTCCTCTAGATTCGCCAGCAGCACTGTTGCTGTTCTTACTGGGTAAAAAAGCATCCAAAGACGCCTTGGTGGTTGGAGAACACGAAACGGATCCGGCATCGTAAGAACGAGACGCATCAAGGTTTGACGTTCTCGAGACGCAGTGCGAGTACACTGCCATGCAGGGAGTAGTCATCACCATCCCAGCCAACGAAGAAGTTGGCCGGAGCCTCAAAGGTAGAAGAAGCYGGGTAGAAAGGTAGATCCCATTCCTCAAGTTTCCAAGATGATTGTGTCCACGCCTTTCCCTGAGGGGATGCCGCTGTTGTCCGACATCGGTGGGCAATAACGACGTTCGGGTAATCTTTTATTAGGTCGGCAAAACGCGCGGAAGCCTCCAGTACGATGGCAGCTAGACAGGTGGGATTTGAGAGGTTTGTAGAGAAGACTCTTTTTCCAGTTTCGCAAGTCGCGATCGGATGGACGATACAGTTCTGCCGGGCACCACTTTTGCCATCTGCGGGCATGATATGCCCTGAGACCTATAGCTACGTATCTTCTTGTCCTCTTCGGTGGACCAAGGGGTGTTTATGACTGAGCGTCGCCCCAATTTCTTTAATTCCTCGCGCAAAACTCGGTCTACTGTGCTCGATGGTCGCTGGAGATACGTAGTGAGTTCCCTCCTACTTTGACCTTGATCATAGCGGCGCACAAGCTCTTCCCGTTCTGCGAGCCTGATGCGGTCACGTATGGTGACCATTTTTTGCGGAGCAGGGCTTGAGTCAGGCTCCGAGAGGTTCCCTTGGTGGGCCGTAGATGTCGTCGATTCACCGCCACGGTTTGCGTCCAGGTCGTTGCCAGAGATCGTGGACTGCTCATCCTTGACACTTTCTTCCAAGCATTCCAGTCCGTCAGGTTCGATCCGTGATGGTCTCGTATACTTTCTCCCGCCTGTGATGAGCTTCGTCCTGCGTGCGAAATTGTAGACTGACTGGTAGGTCAGGCCCATCTCAAGGGCGACTTGCGTGATGGACTTCCCTTCTGCCAAAGCACGCTGGACGACTCGTCCCTTTTCTTCCGTCCAGGAGGAGTAATTCAGCCCAGCGCTCGGATCATTTCCAGGGCACACGGCATTCAATCTTCTCCACGCAGTTTTGCGGGAAAGGTCGAGCTCGCGTGCAACGGCGCTGAGCGGCTTGCGTGCTTGGAGGCCTTCCACTATCCGCTGCTCTATTGCCGACGGTTCGCTTTGGCTAGACGTTGGATTGGCAAGCAGATAATCATGAAAGCGCCGCTCGACACCACTCGACGATCTTCCGAGCACTCGACCAATTTCAGAATATGACACGCCCTTCTGTCGCAGTTCCACGATCCGGGCATCTTCCTCCACGCTGTAATAATGCTTCTCGTTCTTGTTGAAGACCCAGCCGTCACCGTGCAGCTGCCTGACGTGTCTTGTCAACTGCGCATTTCCATCTACTTGCGCCCGGCAGGTCATCCAAAATGTAGGCCATTGCGCAGACCGGGTCTGGAGTAATCTGCCCAGCATTTCATAGGACCAACGTCGTCGTTGTTGGCATCCAGCTCCAGCTCCCTAATAACATGCAACTACCTAGGTTTGGACGCGAAGAACTAGGTACCTTGCTCCTAAGGTAGGTTGGATCAACTTTWAGCCCCACGCCCAAAAGTTCTGGCACAGTACCCCTACCTTAGGTACCTACTATGCCACAGACATGGATGACAATGTCAACCGCCAAGACGTGGCGTCCGATGATAACTCTCACGCCACACAACCATCTATATCATCAGGAACCCTTATATCATTCCTTCACTAAGACTATGTACACACGATAGTCAATTCCCCCCCTTCATCTCCACCACCGCCATGCTGCTCCACTCCCAACTCGGCCTGCATGCACTCGACATACCACCGACATCAATCCATCATCCATCCATCTTGTCTTACAAATACAGATAGCGTCTCGTCGTTCACTCCAGGATACCGGGTATGATATGTTTTGCACTCGCCTCTTTCAATCAGCTCCACCCCACCCCACTCTTCAAACTTCCTGACGCGCCTCTTTGTCGCCTTGCTTTCTTTGGTGCGTCTCGCTCTACGTCCGAGTGCTCGGCCAGTAGCACGGCCTCGGATCATGGGCAGCAGACACTGCTTTGATTCCCTCCATCCATCTCTGCGCTTGGTCTCACTCAATCCCTCATGCGTTCGTACAGCAAGATATATGCGACTTTGTTGTCGCGTACGCCTTGGCTCTTCGCCGCAGTAGGGGTCCTCTTGCCATTGGTGCTCGCGGGAGTGGCGGTTCCATTCGTAGCAGCAGCAGAGCCAACTCCGCTCCACTTCTTCGCATGACCATTGACTTCCGCCCATGGTTTCTCCTCTTCGGGCTCCTTCTCGGCCTCGTCCAGACCCTGATAGATGTTGCGTTGCTTCTGCATGTCCGCGTCGGCCTTGTGCTGCTCGAGCGCTTTGGCGAGCAACTTGGGGTCTTCCTCTGAACCGCCCTCGGCCACATCCTCGGGTCTAATCCGACGAATGACAGTGTCGTCCATGCGCACCCACTCTCGGCTGTCCTGGCGCAGAACATCAACCGTGTAGTGACCACCGGCGGCAGACTTCCCGTGATGGTACACGACGCCTGTAAGACGGTATCTGGGGAGTCCCCCCTTCAGAGCCAGACCACTGCGCTTGGCTGGTGGAAAGACTTCTTTGGGAATCTCCAGCTCAAGAGGGTAGCCGACCTTCTTCCAGATCTTCTGAGTGCCGGCCTGGGAATTGTCGTACTGGAAGCGCTTGAGGTGGAGGATGAGCACTGGTGGAAGGGTATCAATGAACACCTGCTTCTTTGCGGTCGAACCGGCTCGGCCTCCAAAATCGCCCGTCAGTGTCTCGGCTCGAGTGATTCCCTTCAGGGCATCGACAATGTTGTTGACATGGGACGCTCCAATGTCCAGCTGCAGAGGCTGGTACGGCTCGAGGGTGACAGAGTCCTTGGACCCTTGCACTCGGAGCTCGGAGCGCAGGTGGCCGCCGAAGATCTTGGTGACTGGCGATGGTGCATCTTGCTGACCAGCGGTGCGAGTGATGGAGGCCTTTTGTTTCGGACCAACTTCGAGCCATCCGTCTCCGGATCCTGGTGATGTGGTCGGAGATGCGCTGCCGTTCTCCTGGGGAACTTCGGCGGGTTGGCCCTGCATGACGTGCACACACTCGTCGTGCAGCCCTTCGAGCAAGAATCCGAGGAACTCTTCAGCATCCTGCTGATGTCCTCTCTGTGTACCGTTAGTGATGTTCAACGCCTGGAACACGGAAGACTTACCCTCATGCTCGCAAATCTGGGCAGCTTGCGAATCACGTCATAGACATACTCCGGGGTCACCGGGTCGCCGTAGACCTCAACCTGATCCTGCTTGAGCATCTTGCGCAAAACATCGGCCGACTCTGCGCCTGCCAAAACCTTGAACTCTCTCATGAACATAATCAWCGCATCAACAAGTGGGATATCACTCTTCATCGAATGAACAGTACGCTCTCGGACCTGATCCAAGAAGTTGTAGAAAGGCGCACAAAAGACCAGGACTTGGAGAATCTAAGTTACATCAGTATGCATGTCAAAGATAGAGGGGGCAGTGTGGTCATACCGAATTCATATAGCACATGTTGCCGGTGTTGACCAGGCCTCTCGGCTCCAGAAAYGCCAGCTTCGCATCGCTCTGCACACTGTACTGCCGGAGGGCGTCCGCCAGCGGTGCAGTCTTGGGGAGTTGAACACTGCTAGCTACAGCTTGTCCGTTAGTAGTGCCGACAGAAGACTTCGGCTTGTTGACTTTGACAAGATCAGCCCACGACTTCGGCGCCGCCGGCTTGGGTGGCTCAGTTGCAGGAGATGCTGCTTCAGCGGCTTTTGGCTCGAGTGATGCGGAATCTTCGCTGGCCGCAACGTTTTCTGTCTTATTCTCTTCCACGCTGTCGTTCTTTGGTGCCGCTCCCTGGCCGGCAGTGCTTGGGGGCGAAGCCTCTTTCGCTCTAGGTAGACCGGCAATATTCGGCACAGCGATGGCCGTTCGAGTACTGCTTCGTGCGTGTTGCTGAGACGGAGCAGGCTTGGGGGAGACGTGAGCGACTTGAGCCGGAACTGCGGGCGTTGATGCCTGTGCAAAGTCGCTCTCGGAAGGCGCCTGGGAGGTAGCGGGTGTTTCCGGCTCGGAGGGCGCAGCAATCGTGGATGTCTCGGACGAGGCATCCTCGGCAGAAAGCGCTTGCGACTCGACCGTGGCTGTTGCTGCGTCCTGATATCGGGGCTGCTCTTCTGGTTTCTCCTCCTTGCCTGCAGGTTCGTCTTTCTTGGTTATGCTTTCGCCCTCGACACTCTCTCTTGCATGCAGCTCAGGCAGGGCAACGGCATCATCGCGTCCGTGAATATTCCGTCGCCGGCGTCGTCGAGATGTGGCGYGGGCAGGGAAATCGGCGCGAGACTCGGGAACCGAGTACCATGGCAACTAGTTCACGTTAGCATTTATCCATTCACAACTCGACGCGGCGATTCACGCTCACCTCTGGCCAATACGGCTGCTTGTACTCTGCGGGCATACTCAACGGATTCTGAGTGGTCGAGGTTCGTCGAGGTACCTGCGGCGGTGGTGGCGTCAAGGATCGCTCCTCCGGCTTGGGAACCTGAACGGGCGCTGGGGTGGACGAGACGATGGGAGGCTGCTGGTGGACATAGGGCGGGATAGACCTTGGCGACTGCATCGAGTGTGGCGTGGGCGGCAGCGGGTTCGGCTGTCGTGTGACGGGAGTCGCAGGCAGCACGTGTGGCTGCGACGAGACGACCATGGGCGATCGCTGCTGCGCGTACTGCGGCGGCATCTGAGGCGGTGGCGGTGGGACGTAGTGCTGCATCGGGTAGGGCGGCTGCTGCTGCCATCGGTACTGCGGCGGCGGTGGAGGTGGATGTCCATAATACTGCGCGTAGTAGGCATGTTGCTGCATGTTGGGATGCATGGGCGATTGCGGCGCGTGATGGTACTGGTGTGGATGGAACTCGCGATGCTGGTGCTGGGAGGGAGGGCCCGGATGATATCCAAGCCCTCCTCGCCGCTCCGCATTCATCGTCGTGGGRGATCCGAGTCTTGCTGCACCTCTGACGTCCACTTGCTTATTCCGAGGATGAGATGGCCGGGTCGGGGGAGAGCGCGCGCGCGATGTTTGGCTGCATTGAAGGCCGACTGCGCGGGAGAGGGGGCTGTACTGGTTTGACGCGCGTGTGATTGCAGGAATGCGCGGGACAGAGGTGGTGGAGGAGTGGAGAGGTGTTGTTGATGCTGTTCGGTCCTTGCTGATCGATGTAGATTATATAAGTCCAGAAGGTGCGGAAAGTCACTCGATCAATCCGGGTGAATATTCACGCCTCGGCAGCAACCGTGCGGAGTCGGCAACACACAGCTCCACGAGGATGCTGATGGTGGACGGGGTGAAGTGAGGTGAGGACGGCGTCGACTGGTCAGTGAAGATGTGAAGTCGAAGCCAGACATTGATGACAAGAGGTTTGAGCTCGGAAATCTGGTCCGTGCGTGCCATGAAAATTGGAGAGCTCGTCAACTACATTGCTCCATGTACCCCTCCCCTTCCTCTCACGTGAGACAAATTTCGCGCGTTGATTCATTATTCCATTCCTTCAATCTACGACTGTAGTGTCGAGTTGCCCTCATCTGCTTCATGCAGAGCTCTGGCACACTTCATTCTTCCATTACTCTACTGCCGTGCCGGAGCAAAGCTCTCCAATCTCTTCTCCAAACCAATCTGCGGATGTCGATGGCTTGCTTCTCTCACTTCTGACGGGGCGCGTCTTGCATCATGCAAATTGTGATGAGTCCGGTGCGAGGCTCACCCCGAGGAACCTCCGTCATCTCCATTGCCTTCCCCTTCTCTGCAGTCTTCAAGCTTGGGGTGGGATCTGCAAGACGCTTCAGATTGGACCGACCGCGGCGACGTCTCAGTGGTGCTGGTCGGGAAGACGTTGAGCAAGTGTCGTAAAGTTCCAYTTCTTCGGTAACGCTGGACTCTATAGACAGTGACCCAGTCAGCGGTGCTTCCGAGCGAAGGGGCCGGATGTAGACTCGCCCACATCTCCGAGACCACTATCTTCCGCACAGCTGTCGCGTGGATTGAGCTCATTGCTCAGTGGTGACAAGAAATTTGCTAGTCCTGATGTCAGCCGGGTCTGAGATAGTGTCACGGCCCGCCGTGACCTCACCGAGGGGTTGCAGCTGGTACATCATGTCGAGCATGGCGTGGTTGACGGCGACAGCTCGGTGGAGCGCAGCGCCCATCTGATCCATGCGGACGTTGCTCTGTTCGACCTTGTCAGTCACGCAGTCCAAACGTGCCTCCATGGCGTGAAGGCGGGTCGAAAGTCCATGTGTGCTGGCCATTTGGTGGATGGATGGCGGAGAGTGAAATTCAAAAGGTGAAGCCCAGTTGTATAGTAATTAGAGGGGTCGTGAGCACGGTTCTCACTTTATACAGCTCCCGCTCGCAAATGGAACTTTTGTAGGGCTAGCGGCCACATTGACAGCAGGGTCCCTGATTGCCAGCAGAGAGATGCAAATCGTGGGGAGTGCCCGCCCCTCTTGATAGCCATCCACTTCGAGGTAGCCTTTCAGCTCGTAGGCATCAATTGTCAATCTCCATTCTTGCGTCCTGATGATATGCCGAGTTTTTGAGCAAGGAGGGTTGGATGTACTCCAATATGGTGAACGTCGAGTCCGGTGCGGTGTTCCATGCTGAAGAGCCTAACACACGAGGTCGCCCGCATCAGCAGTAATGTGGCTTTGGCGGTTTTGCCAACATGAGTGGACTATACCGCACGATGCTCTTGGTAGCCAACCTCTGCTCGACTTTCAGAGACTCCAGTAAGTTGAAGATCTGCGCTTACCCGCCTGGTCCTGGTAACACTCGTTCATAGTAGCTAGCACATGAACAGCACAGTCAATTTTCGGAGCGTACACCAAGTTATACTACCATGGCGGTTTAAATGCCCACACAATAGAATCGATGACCTAGCATTCCGTGTCTGAGAAATGGGTAAGGAAGAGGGAGGAACCAAAAAACACTGGAACCCCGCCGCGGCTTGCTCACGGTAAACGCGGTTCATGGGTCTCAAATGTACTCCAGCTTCGGAAGTGAGCCAGCCGATGGCTCTTCGGTGGGGCGTTGTAGGAGGATTGATCTTCTCAGCAGTATGCCTGCGTGCAATCTTCGTAAAAAGGCTGCGGGTAGTCTCGCGGTGGGACAGTATACAGACCGCGAAATTGCCGCCGTGGGTACGGCAGCTGGACCACGAAGATAGAAGGACGGTCGTCTGGATTGAAGGACGTTGCAGTCGAATGCTATCACTTGCTCTTTGTGGTAGGACACATCAACTGTTTGCGTGAGACTGCAGCGACTATAATACAAGTGGCAGTACGAAGCGTTTGTGCTTGAACAATTGTGTTTCCATGCTCACCAGTACCGGATACGAAAGATCTCTGATCCAAGTCCATAGCAAGCGTACTATGTAGATATGGAAATCCAGGGATGGTCCTCGGAAAGGCCTGTCGGGGCACAGGCCGCGGATTACATTGAGGAAGACGCCCTCTCGTCGACGAAGTTTCCACTGCCGTTTGTCTCCCCGAAAAGTAAGGGTTTTTTGAATGTCGGAGGTAGAAGACGACGGGACTCGAGCAAACCCGCAGGCACGAGGAATCTTGGAAGTCGGAGAGAGAGAGAGAGAGAGAGGAGAGGTGAGATCGGAGTCCGGCAGCGGGTTCTGCGGATCAACCCGCTTGCCCGCTTCGCTCGGAGAACGTGGCGCGTGCTTCGCTTCCGCGCTGCTCATCAACGAGCTTCACCTGCAGCTGCCGCTCGATTGACATCAACACCAATTCTACCTTACCGGTGACCAACATCGAATCAATACATTGGTCCTGCATCATCAAACTTCACACCGACATCGTCTCAACCCAAACAAAATTGGACCAGTCCGCCACTCCGCACCTTTCAATTGTCCGCCGCCATGTCGGACGGCACCATTCTGAAGGCCGACAAGGACTTCACCAAGGAAGTCGATGCGCTTCTTCCAGACGCTGAGAAGCTTGCTAAGGTATGCATGGCCTTACAACTCAACCCGCTCCACTTATTTCCGACTAATGAAATCCACAGGATGGACAAACACAGGCGGCAATCGAGAAGCTGCTCAGTCTCGAGAAGCAAACCCGTCAAGCTTCCGATCTTCCCTCCACCAATCGCCTCTTGATCGCCATCGTAACCATCTCCAAGGACTCCGGCGACTGGAGTTTACTCAACGAGCAGGTGCTCTTGACCAGCAAGAAGCATGGACAGCTCAAGCAGGCCATCACCAAGATGGTCCAGGTCGTCATGACATTCCTCGATAGTGCGCCGAGCATGGAGGTCAAGTTGAGCGTGATCGAGACGCTACGGACGGTCACAGAGGGCAAGGTATGACATGGAAGAGCCTTTACGGCTGTGATTATGCTGACGCGGACGACTGGTAGATCTTCGTCGAAGTAGAGCGAGCGCGTGTTACCAAGATACTGTCTGATATCAAGCGGTCCCAAGGCGACGTCACCGCGGCCAAGGACATTCTGTGCGAGTTGCAGGTCGAGACGTTCGGATCGATGAGCCGGAGAGAGAAGRCGGAGTTCATCCTGGAACAAGTTACACTCTGCATTCAAGATGGCGATTGGACACAAGCAGGCATCCTCGGGCGCAAGATCAGCACACGCTACTTCAACCGCAAGCCCAAGAAGACCGCCGAGGAGATTGAGAAGGAACGCAAGGAAAAGGAAGAGCGGGAACGTATGCGCTCCGATGGCACAATTGGTGACGATGAGCCTGTGGACGACGATGTCACCGACCTCAAGTTGCGCTTCTACGAGCAGCAAATCACGCTGGCCAAGCATGACGACAAGTATCTCGACGCCTGCAAGCACTACCGGCAAGTGCTAGACACCGAAGCCGTGGAGAACGATCCTGAGAAGCTACGCGCGGCCCTCCAGCGTGTTGTCTACTTTGTTCTCCTCGCACCTTACGACAACGAGCAGTCAGACCTCCTTCACCGCATCCAGAAGGACTCTCGCATTGCCACATCATGCCCTGCCGAAGCCGACCTACTCAAGCGCTTCACCATTCACGAACTGATGCGTTGGCCGGCGATTGAGTCCAACTTTGGCGCTCAGCTCTGCGGCACCGATATCTTCGACCAGAAGGCCTCAGATGCAGATCCCAAGGCACACACACGGTGGTTGGACTTCCGCAAGCGCGTGATCGAGCACAACGTCCGCGTCATTGCCAAGTACTACACCCGTATTCACTTCGACCGCCTCACAACACTCCTCGATCTGCCGGCTGGCGAGACGGAGAAGTACATCTCGGATCTGGTGACCAGCAAGACAATCTTCGCCCGCATCGATCGACCACTGAAAATCGTGACTTTCGAGAAGAAGAGAGATGCGGACGAGATTCTAAATGAGTGGAGCGCGAATACGAAAACTCTCCTGGAGCTTTTGGAGAGGATTGACCATCTGATTACCAAGGAGGAAATGATGGCGAGGATTAAGCCGTCGGGCAAATCCAGTGCCAAGGCCTAGGAAGCTGCGGTGACGAGAAGACCCAGCGAAGGTGAGGATGAGTGGCTGGGCGGTGAAGCGCCGGTGCTAGTTGAGAAATGAATAATGTGGTCTCTGTAGCATTGAGCAGCTTTTCGACGCTGAATAGGCCTCTCGGCGGTTAATCTGACTGTATCCTGTAGAGAGCACAGAAGTCAATGCACTGCATTTCAAAAAGAAAGATAATCTCCAAGGAGGCATCTCGCAGCGAGAGTGGATTTCACTCCTCTCTGGAGGCTGCTGGACTACCGCGTACATGTGCTGTCTAGAGAAATGCCTACAGATTCCAGTTCTTAACGACCAAAGGTTCGACTTCTCCTCATTCGTATCGCTGTCATCGCACCTTTTTACTTGCCCTTCCTATGTTATCCGAATGTTTTGGCTCTCGTTGCTGGACCTGTTGTCAGTGGACCCGTCAGGCCGCTGACCCATTCATTGGACACCCTACTGATGGAATGCCACCGTGTGGCACAGCTTGAATCTTCCAACCTGGCCACTGGGTTGAGGCCCTGCCATATTGCTTGTTCCCGCCTTGCCTCCTACCAACAATATGGGTGTGGCTGTTCTCGATAGGCTGCTGAATCGTTAATCTCGGGCGTTTCCTGTGAAATGTCTCGCTCATGCCAGCATCTCCCAAAGTCTAGCCTGCTGCGCACAATTTGATACAACATTTCGCAGGTGAGCTAATGATTCGACGACTTAAGAGAACAGTATTTCACTGTGACTCTGATACGCCAGCGACGAGATCTTGACGGCAAGACGGCCCCCATGCCGCTACTAGGAACTAGGTAGTTCGTCCCGTGCCGTCCTCTTCCCGCTCGCTCACCTCGAGCTTATTTGCGGGTTCGCGTCCCGAAGTGACGAGTCCGCATTTCTTTCGCAGTCGCCATCTCCATCTCCCTGATTGTGATTCTCATAAACGATGAGGCCCAGAGCGGCCCTTGGTGTGCTGAACCACTGTTGTGGGAGCTCTGGTCTGCGAGCTCTCGCAAAGTTAACCCGACCGCGCAAGGAGCTCACGGTCCTCCAGGTCAAAGGTTGGAAACTCCATGAGCCCACGCCTGGTAACCGCCATGGAATCTCACAAGAAGAGGCCGAAACAATACTCCGAGAGAGTTGGGCTGGGAAGAGTTTCTGCGAGATTGCGCGCCTGCTTGTTCGAGCTAGAAGCCCAATCCAAAGAACATTTTACCGCCATGCAGGTCTGGCATGGAGCACGGAAATTGACGAGATTTCAAGACTAGGCACAGTCAAAACGATTTGGGCGAAAATTGGTAAGATTGAAGGGCAGACGGTATACAGGGTCGTTCAAAAATGTTCCTCGAGCTACGCCATGTCCCTGTCCGCATTGAAGATGTCTGAGACATTGCTGATTCGCTTTGTAGGAGGCTCACCCGCAAGTTCGATATCGCGTATTTACAAAGCATATCGACGCCATATAATAGACGACGACGCTACCGATAATCAGAATTCTGGTGCTGCTTGGCCCTCCGCTGCGATCAAGCAGCTAATACACACGCGCCACAATCTCAGAATGCCCCGGAAGTCCATTGCTCTTGTGATGAATAGGACCGAGGCGTCGGTTACAGAGCGATATCACCAAGAGAATCGCACGCTGCCTCGCGGACCCCCGACATGGACCAGTGAAAAGGACCTTCGGCCTGTCACTTCTCGAGGAGAGAAATCATTTTCATGGAAGGATGCGAGACAGGCTCTACCAGTACGAACTTTGGCGGCGAGCCGGAGATGTTCTCTCGTGGTGAAGTCCAGCGGTCCTTTCCATTCGCGATCCTTTTCAACAGCCGTGCCGCTGGTCAATCATCACCATCGAGCCTCAACCAATATGATACTTCTCGGTTCAACTGGGTCTCCACGCGGTGGGGTGATTGAACCCTTCCCAAGACGAATTAAAGCCGATCATCAACGTCGCTTTGTTCACACGCCGGTGCGAGTTACACCCTTCGGCGAGGAGGAGAATAAGATCATAGTGCAGCGGAGACGAGAGCTCGTGTCTTTCCCTGATATTGCAACTGAGCTTAAGCGCCCTTCCGTTGATAGCGTACGGTCTCAATTCTATAGGCTAGTCGCACGTGGTGAACCTGGGAAAATCAGGAGGCGACTAAGCCCTCTGTCGGTTGCCGACTACGACGATATTGCGCACAAGCGAGCGGCCGGCGTTCCGTGGCCGGACATTGGTCCAGTGTATGATCGAACAGCCTGGACATGCATGGAACTGTATAACCAGCATAACAAGCATAGGCTACAACCACACCTCAAGGACCTCCCAAAGCGATTGTGGAACAAAGCCGAGATCTCGGAGCTTTTTGACCGCCGCGATCGTCTTGGTCAATCATGGCCTGAGATTGCTGACAGGCTGCATAGGAGTCAAAAGGCGGTCTACTCAAAATATGGGCAGGTSAAGTTGGATGGTAAAGCTGACCAGTCCAGGGGCAGCAACGAGTATTCCTCGGAGGAGGATCACGTCATTTGTTATTTGCGGGAGTTCCTCGGCCTAGCATGGAAGGAGGTCCACCTACGGCTATCGAAGCGGTCCGTCGCATCTCTGCGGAGACGTTACCATGGCCATCTCGCGCCAAGGAGCGTTTGCTGTTCCGACAAAGCATCTTCAAGATTTGCACGCGCGGACTACGCCTTGCTCCATGATTTACACTGCAAACAACAGCTCCATTGGGATGCTGTGCAGGAGAAGATGCCGAATTGGACGATCAAGGACTTGCAGGATCGGCATGCGCTCCTGATCAAGTGGCCTCCATCATCAACGAGTTGCTCCTCCCTTCTCGAACCACGGCAGACTCGCAAGTTCACAACTGTCACGGAGAGCTCGACGAGCTATTTCGGAACACGTGCAAAAAAAATTCAAGTATCTGCAAGGAACAACACTTTCGGGACTTCGACGATTCCTCTGAGAGGGCAATCTAGGTGTTACAATGTGTCTTCCGTCCGACACCCGCCACCGTCTCTACATTGCTTTATCCCATCGGACATGCACCTCGTGCATCGTGGAGCTACGTTTGGCAAGCCGCAGAGAATTCGGTGCATTTTCACTCTTGCTTCCAAAGAAGCTGCACCACCGGTACCCGAGCAGTCAAGGAACAGACCCTTTGACGATGCTGAGGTCGAGATTATTATCAAGAGGAGAGAGGAGGGCAAGTCCTACCCAGAGATCGCGATGGAGATAGGCCGTCCTATTCCAAGTGTCGCGAGTAAGTTTCGCTGGTGGGCGGCAAAGACTGGTCAGGAGCATTTGATTCGCAGAAAATCCCGAGTTGGAAGATGCGACCACCGGACTATCAAAGAGATGAAGAATTCAGGGATGAGTTGGCATGAAATTGCTACGAAAGACGGCCGAACTGCAGCACACCTATCAGCGTATTACCRTCTTCAGGAAGCAACCCTGGCGCTGGAGGATGCCTCTGCGTTGAAGTCTATACCGAGAAAACCCTCCTTGCACCGCAAGCCTTTCAGTGACAACGAGCTGAAGATTCTGATGCACGATCGCGATGTCCTGAAAAACTCATGGGCGGAAATTGGACAACAGCTCGGACGATCGCCCTGGAGTGTGAGAACTAAATATCATTCCACTCGATCGAAGGGTTCCGTCAATCGCCCCTCGAGTCTCAAGAGGATTTACTCGCAAGAAGAATTGAGCATGCTAGCAGATATGCGTAACGTTCAGAAACTGCCATGGAAAACGATTCAGCTTTCCATGCCGGAGAGATCAATTGTCGCGCTTGCAGATCGCCTCAAGAGAATGAACGCGGAACGTCAGATCGCGCTTCAGGCGTCGAAGAGCTCTGGCCAGCCACCCGAGAGTGAGCAAGGCGTGAAATCTGGGGAAGAGCATCAGAGCGTGCCTGGCCATATTCGACAACATGGTGGCTGACACGCTGCGATCTCTTTTGACAGACTGATGAGGGCTTTGTCGGAACATGAAGCGTCTCACTTTGAAACATTTACAATATGCGCATGCTGTGTGAACATACGGATGCAAGGAAAGTCCTTGACGCGGATACTGTGCACCCGCCCGATTTTCCACAGTATGGGGGAGAGAACAAAATCTTGGTACCTCATCCATACACCTCTACCATAGAAGGATCGGCAATTCGAGTGGGCTCTGCGATCGATGGCTTATCGTCTCACAAGACTGGAGTTGTAGTGCCATCGATGCGATATTGATCGCGGTATGCGACGCACTAGAACAGCTGATACTGCTGTCGCTCCCAGGAATGGCCAAGTCTGCAATGTTGACTTCGATGCAGAAGAGAAGACTGGCGACCCATGCTGGAAGGCCTGGCAAACATGTGCTTGAACATTGCAGTCATGTCATGTCACAAGCAACTCTGGATACAATTCACACTGGAAGGCCGCCCACATTTCATATGTTATCGATTGCGCAACGCGCGCGCACCTTGGAAGGTGAACATGTCACTGAATCAACGACATTTCCCAGACTGCTGCCTGGCACCTTTGCCCGTGATTTTCGAGTGAATGAAGTCGCGGTCGCCGATGTTTCGAACAAATTCTACAAGCTTATTCCGACCCAGCCACATCATCACACTCGTTGCACATCAACTGGGATGGAGCAAACGATGCAGTCCTTCAACACTCTCCTGAGYGTGCGAGATGGCTCCTGGTCTTTCCCAGTCACAGCTGCTCCGCCTCTCCCATCTGCTTCTGTGGATCTCGCCACTTCACTTCCAGGCGACGTTGCCACGGCGACTGTGCCGGACATCCAGACAGCTTCTGACTTCGAGGACGAGCATTCATCGACTACGATTGAGCAGCCCATCCTTTCCAAACCCATCCCGCCATCAACGCCCGTGAAGAGCACCAAGAAGTCTCGGAAGCGCAAAGTCACCGATCCTGATGGCGAATACAAGAGCTCCGGCAACAAGAAGAAGCGCGCAGCACCTACTCCGACCAAATCGAAACCCAAGCGCAAGACCTACGACTACCTCGCCGAGACCGACTACAAGCCCACTTCGAAGGTCGTTGTGGAGTACACTATCGACGACGAGATTGACGATGACCCCGACATCTGCCATGATGACTGCGAGGAAAAAGATGAACAGGACATGATCCATTGTGACGGAGAGGCTTGTCGTCTTGGTGGGAAGTGGTTTCATACTGGATGTGTTGGGTTCGACGGGCCTTTGCCATCGAATATCGAGGATTTTGAGTGGTACTGTCTGACTTGTCGCGAGGAGCTTGGTGTTGGAGAGGATACGGATGGGTTGATCTATCGCGCTGATTCGGGGATTGGAGATGACGGGGATGTGAAGGTGGTGAGTGACGATTTGTGCCCCTCATGCTTGGGACTGTTCATTTTTCTGACAATTCTTAGGTGGCGAGACGTCTGCGTTCTGCGAGTGGATTGTAGATCAATCACACTCTACATTGTTACTACCTGCTGGGTCTCAGGAATGGCAAGGAAGGAGAGACGTGTTCGGTTGGATCAACTACAGTCTAGCACGAGCTCTTCAAATCACGGGCGTGATTACGAAACTACAATGGGCTCTCAAACACCCGGGGCATTTTGTTGGGATCTAGCAGAGGCTGGAGGCGGATTCGAGACAAACAACGGCTGAAAGCAAACCCTACTTTTCCAGTGTACTCGGTGTTGCAACATTGCATCACATACTCCAACTCAAGGAAAAGAGCTATGCCTGGCGAGGATCGTGTCATGGTCTTACTTTCGGAGCGACTCGGTCTTGTCAACAACGAAACGATCTTACCCTTGTAGGCAATAGGCGTCCTAAGTGAACGCCACCTGAAGCCTGCTGAGTGAGCCTGATGGTTCCGCCTTCCACTTATTCGAGCTTTGTGCAGCTCATCGGGCTTCATCAAGGCGACGCCGGCAACGCCTGGATGTCTTCGGGCTATCAAGAAATGCAATAGTCACCCCGATCATGAACTCAATCGGAATAGTGAGTCCAACTGCAAATTCGATGTGCTAACTCACAGACTGCTCGACGATCGCACGAAGGAGATAGGACAGTATAGAGCGAGTCTGGGTGGGAACAGCTGCCTCTCTACAGCGACTCTTTGCATCAAAATTTGGCGCTCTGCTGAATCCTGGATGTGTGGTGAGATTATCCCGGACCCCTTTCACGATTGTTCCAGGGTCGTGATGTACTCCTGCATTAGCGTGGAATCTGTGAAGACACGGTAATGGCTTTCACGTGACATTTGCAGTGCCTGTTTGTGGACTAGACCCGAGATCCAGCTGTTTCTGTTGCATCTCTCTGAGAGGAAGGAGTGGTGGACTAAACCGGTGTGTTACAATGGGTCTTACTTCATTGAGGACTCTGTACATTACATCAACATGCACACGTTGTCCACCATCCACGAACATCTCATTTCATCTCTCTGGACTGGAGGTTGTGAGAACCCACAGACTCCTCCCGAGCATGCCAGCTGTGGTGAKTTGGCAGCGGAGCCGCCTCCCCGAAAGAGCACAGGAGCTGACCGAAGCCTGTGGCACCATGGCGCATGCACAAGACATCGTGGGCTAATTGCCGAATAAGTCATTTCATCACCAGAACTGCCCTGTACACCCACAGGAATAGGAAGCAGGCTGTGGTGCTCGGTGTAGGCGCACGGCGCTGCCGGCCTTCGCTGGTCGAGCCTCCCAACTATGATTCGAAACGCCCCCTACTTGCCGGGGCGCCTTTCCCCTTCGCTGCCTCTATATGATGTACGTCGGGCTCGTCTACTAAATGCAGTCCCGGTTCTTAATCAGTTTGATGCTCTACCACATCTGGTACAGTATAATTGGTGTTGCAGTTCTGCCGCTTCTCACTCCAAGCCGCCTTCTCCTCAAACGTCGCTCACATAGCCATGGCTGACAAGTCAGATCTCGACCAAATCTGGAACTGGAACTCTGAATTACCGACAAGCTCAGAGAAACTTGTCCATGATCTCATCAGCGAAGTCTGCAGAGAACGACCCTCAGCGTTGGCTGTCTCTGCATGGGACGGCGATTGGTCGTATGAGCAACTGGATGCCATCTCAACCCAACTGGCGAACGAGCTCCGGCGACAGTCTGCGGCACTCGGGCCTGGAATCGTCGTGGCTCTCTGTTTTGAGAAGTCAAAATGGACCCCTATCGCGATACTGTCCGTCATGAAGGCTGGAGCAGCATCGATGCTGCTAGATTGTGGTACTCCTCTGCCGTTTTTGGGYCAGATTGTCCAAAAAACGAAACCAAATATACTGCTTGCCTCCGCGAAACACTGGGAGCTGGCCAAGTCCCTTGCGGCTGGTCGTACCACAGTCAAGCTTGATATGGACGCTGTGGACAGGCTCAGCGCTAGCACTCACAATAACGAAGTGGCTCCAACTATAATTGCCTCGGACACGCTTTACATTGTCTGTACCTCTGGAAGTACCACCGGCATCCCGAGAGCTGCCATCATATCTCATGCAAACTTCAGCAGTGCGATTCTGCATCAGCAAAAGGCCCTGGCAATTTCATCGCACTCGCGTATCTACGACTTCTCGTCTTATGGCTTCGATGCTACATGGTTCAATATTCTGCATGCTCTTACAAGCGGCGCCTGTTTGTGCATACCTTCGGATCAGGAACGTCGAAACGAGCTTTCTGAGTCCATCATAAGGTTCAACGCCACCTGGATCGACTTAACACCGTCTGTTGCAAGGCTACTTTCGGAGGAGGCCATTAGCAGCCTTGATACACTGGTCATAGCCGGAGAGCCGGCACAAGAAGCAGACGTGCGTCACTGGCAACAATCAGTGAGTTTGATTAATGTCTATGGACCGTGCGAGTGTACTCCAACAGCCACGATAGCTCAATTGGAACGAAATCAGCAGTTCGGGGGAACTATCGGCCGTGGGCATGGCGTCAACTGCTGGGTACTTCAGCTCGGAGATTGTGATAAACTTGCATCGATAGGTGAAGTCGGCGAGTTATTCCTCGAGGGTCCACTGGTAGGTCAAGGCTATATTGACGAGCCGGAGCAATCCAAACATGCCTTTGTGCAAGACCCACCTTGGCTCACGAGTGGTTCCAGCTGTGTGGACGGACGGCATGGATACGTTTACCGGACGGGTGATCTTGTCCGTCTCGGTGCAGATGGCAGCTTAGCCTTTGTTGGCCGCGCGGATAACCAGGTCAAGATAAACGGTATCCGCACAGACTTGGGAGAGATCGAACATCACGTTCAAAACGTTCTAGACGGCAGATTTGGTGTCTTTGTCGATCTCGTTGTACCGCGAGATGTCGAGAAGCCATGTCTCGTTGCCTTCCTCGAGATAGGTCTCCCATCGGCTGAAGGACTGTTTCAAATGTCGGACTTGAAGAATGCAGCTCAGGGAAAACTCAAGGAAATTCTACCTCACCACATGGTGCCGAGCAGCTTTATGGGACTGGGCCGTTTTCCTCGGTCGTCTTCTGACAAGACAGACCGAAGAAAGTTGCGAGCAATGGCAGAAGCCATGAAGCAAAGCGAATTGGTGGGATCCAAGCCGAGGGATCGGGAGTCACCACAAATTCTGAGCGACGCAGAACGTTGCCTTCGAACACTGTGGTCCAACGTCCTTGGAGTGGCCAAGAGCAAGCTTACCATTGACGACAACTTTTTCGAGCTTGGAGGTGATTCCTTGATCGTCATGAAGCTCGTGAAGGAGGCGCAAGACATAGGTCTCTATTTGACTGTCACCATGGTCTTCACATTCCCAAACCTGCGAGAGCTAGCAAGGGAGGTCACCAAAACTGGACACCAAGCGAAGGCCCATGACTCTCACGTCATGGCTGACAACGTCCTCACTGAGAAGTCGATGTTGATGATCGATGAGGCATCAAAGTTGTGCTCGATTGACCGTGGCCAAATTGAGACTATGTACTCCTGCACTCCACTTCAGGAAGGTTTATTGGCCTTAACATCCCGTCGCCAGAGTGATTACATCTTACGCGAGACCTTTCACTTACGTCCCGAAGTTTCGACAACTCACTTCAAAGAGAGCTGGGAAAGGGTTGTAGCAACTACGCCTATACTGCGCACCCGGATCGTTCATGTTCCTCGCCGAGGACTGTGCCAGGTCGTTGTTGATGAGCCGGCGAAATGGTATGCTGCAGACCGTTGTCAAGAGTTTTTCGCGAAAGATCGACTACCGCGGATGGACTTGGGCACTCCACTGATTCACGTGGGCCTGGTGGAAGAGCCTTCGGCGAATTACTTTGTTCTTTCTGTGCACCATGCTCTCTATGACGGATGGTGTCTCGAGTTGATCCACGAACGATTGGCTTGTGCTTTACGAGAAATGCCACTGGAGCTGCCTCCATCTTTCCAAGGATTTATCAACAAAGCTGTCGATTCTATTGCGGAAGCTGCTCCAGCGTTCTGGGCTAGCCAAATGGCTGGCTTTGAGGGCGTTGTCTTCCCTCGATTACCCAACGCCCCATTCCAGCGAACAACCAAGAGCACTTTCCATCACACGTTCAAGGGGCTACAGTGGCGTCATACTCCGTTCACCCCAACCACATTTATCAGAGCTGGATGGGCACTCACTGTATCCCGCTACGACAGGACTGATGATGTTGTTTTCGGAGTGATTTCAAACGGCCGCAAGGTTGCGGTTGATGGCATCGGCAATATGGTAGGACCAACTATCGCAACGCTTCCCTTCCGTTCAAGGAGCTATGCCGGCAACAGCACGGTTCATCAGTTCTTGCAGCAGACGCAAGATACTGGCACGGCGTTGACGCGATATGAGCAATACGGCCTGCAACGTATACGTCGCATTTCCACAGATACCAGGAGAGCTTGTGAGTTCCAGACTCTGTTGATCGTGGAACAATTGACCGGGGCCTCATGTTCCGCTCTCGACGATTTCACGGTTTCCCCCTCGAACAAGGATACCGATGACAGAATGAAAGAGATCAAAAGCTTCGACACATATGCTTTGTGTATCACCTGCACGTTCGATGACGACTATGTGCATGTCGAGTTTGAACTCGACGATTCTGCCTGCAAGTCTATTCAACCAAAACGACTACTTGCAAGCTTTGAACATGCTTTGCAGCAGTTGTGCAATCCAAACAACAAGATTGTCCCCCTTCGGGAGCTCGACAGTCTCAGCCCCTTGGATCGCAAGGATATCCTGATGTGGAATGCGACGCAACATGAGCCTTCTCGCTCAGGTGTCAAGGAGCTTGTGGAAATTGCTGCGAGGGAACATTCGTGTAAAACGGCAATCTCTGCTTGGGATGGCGAATTGTCGTACGAGGAGCTTGATCGATCGTCGACCAATCTCGCTCGAGACTTGGTGAACAGGGGCGTGACATCAGGTTCAATAGTGGCGATAATGTTGACCAAGTCCAAATGGGCGGTGGTGATAATTCTGGCTGTGATGAAGGCAGGCGCTGCATCAATGCCATTGCATAGCGCAAGAGAAAAGCATGAGCGGGTCGCCGATATTCTGCGAAGAGTACAGCCCAGATTCCTACTGACCTTGCTAGAGAACCAAGATTTGGCGATGGTGCTGCCCGATTCCTGTACGCACGTTCGCCTCGATTCTTGTCGACTCCTCGCGATTCCTGATTTGCACAGCATTGAGCTGCCAGTGGTCAACCTCGAAGACCCACTTTACATTATCCACACATCAGGAAGCACAGGAGTACCAAAGGGCGTTGTCATTACGCATTCCAACTTCGCAAGTGCCATCAAGTATCAGCAAAGTGCGCATGGTTTTCGCCCCGACTCTCGCGTCTTGGATTTTGCCGCATATACCTTCGACGTGGCCTGGTCAAACATCTTCCATACGCTGACCGTGGGCGCTTGTCTTTGCGTACCATCAGAGGACGAAAGACAAAATCTCCTTCCAGCGGCCTTCGAAAAGTACAGTGTTACCCACGCAGACCTGACTCCTTCGGTTGCAAGATCACTTCCGCTTTCGAACATAGCACGACTGAAAACCCTTGTGCTCGGAGGCGAGGAACTTCGCTATGAGGACGCAGCTCGATGGGCACCACTTACTGTGGTCAAGAACCCATTCGGACCGAGTGAATGTACACCTACAGCTACCATTACTGATGTAGAATTCTCATCAGAGCAAGACTCAGAGATTAGCATTGGCAAGGGTCTGGGTGTGAATACTTGGATCGTCGATCCTGACAATCATGATTCACTCATACCAATCGGTTGTGTGGGCGAGCTGCTATTGCATGGCCCAATCGTTGGACCGGGCTATCTCTACAATGAGGAGAGAACGAATGCGGCTTTCGTGGTCGATCCCCCCTGGCTCCGTGACTCGGAGGTACCACATGCGAGGCTATACCGAACCGGTGATCTGGTACGATACGGCTCGAGAGAAGGTGAACTAGTCTTCGTAGGACGCAAAGATAACCAGGTAAAGATCCATGGCCAGCGAGTGGAGCTTGCAGAAATCGAAGGCTTGCTTGCTCGGGTCCCTCACGTGCAGCAGGTAGTATGCATGATACCTGAGGGCCCTTGGAAGAAGAAGCTTGTAGCCGTGGTTGCCTTGGATGGATTCTGCGATGCTGAAAACGAGGGAGAAGATATCAAATTACTTGTGCAGACAGAACCGCTGGCGCGACTGGCGAGCATTCGGAGTGAAGCGGAGAAGACCCTACCATCCCATATGGTGCCATCCAATTGGATCCCAGTCAACAATATACCGCGGAATGTATCTGGGAAGACAGATCGGAAGCGGTTGGTCGACTGGGTTTCTGCATTGGATGCAAACGAGACTTGCCGGAGTGCCTCGAGCTCTGATACCACAAGGGCTCGCCACGCTCGAGATCAAAACGAAACGCTCATTCGGGAAGCCTGCGCCCACATTTTGAATGTTCCGAGTGAACGGATCGATTTGGACGCTTCTTTCGTAGCCAATGGCGGCGACTCAATCACAGCGATGCAGTTGTCATCACATTGTCGAGGGCTTCATTTCTCCATCACGGTTCCTGGTATACTTGGGGCCGAGCGCCTGGCTCAACTAGCTTGTTCTAATGCCAATAAGCCCAAAGTTCCGTCGCTCGATGTGCAAGTCACATCTCCTGATATCTGGTTTGAACTGTCGCCGATCCAGAAATGGTACTTCGACCTCCAGCCAACTGATCTCATTGATGCGAAGAAGCATCGATACRACCAGGAATTCCACATCACCTTCAGCCGTCCCGCGATCGGGAAAACGGTCGCGGCTGCTATAGCGGAAATTGTTCGGCGGCATGATATGCTAAGAGCGCGGTTCATGAAGTCTGAGAACGGTTGGCGACAGCAAATTCTACCATCCACAGCGGTTGACCTCCATCACTTCGAGATTTTTGAGGCGTCTTCGTTTTCAGAGCTCGAGCAAATCAACATGGCGCAGAACCTCAGACTGAGTCCACTCGACGGCCCTGTCTTCTCTGCGGTGTTGGTGGAGGGCCCGGATTGTATGCAGCATCTCTTGATGCATGCACATCACCTGGCTGTCGATTTAGTGTCGTGGCGAATCGTTCTTGGCGATCTGGAGAGCATTCTAACAGCAGGGAGTTCGCCGTCAACGCCGTCGATGTCATTCATCGCTTGGAATGAGTTGCAAATWCGCAGAGCGCAGTCCCCGAATCTCGATCCAGATCGCGTTCTGCCATATGCAAAGCATGTGTCCAATAATCTCCTTTTCTGGGAATTCGACGAACTGAAAACACCCAACCGAGAGCCAGACCAACTTTACCTCAATCTTGAGCTGGACACTGAAACGACTGCCCTCCTCACTCATCAAGCCAATACTACCATGAGCACAAACCCCCAGGAACTCATATTTTCTGCGGTATGGCAGGCCTTCTTTCAGCAGTTCACAGAGCGAAGCGGTTTCACCATTTTCAAAGAAGGACACGGACGTCAAGCTTGGAGCAGTGAGATTGATTTGACACAAACGGTAGGCTGGTTCACCACAATGAGTCCAATGTATCTTTCTGCAGATACAGCGAGCAGTGTACTCAGCACAGTGCGTGTGGTCAAAGACATGTACCGCAGTCTTCCAGGGCAAGGATGGACGTATTGGGCCTCTCGCTATCTCAACCCTGCAGGTGTCGACGCATTCAAAAAGCATGGCCCTGTGCACGAGATGGAGATCAACTATGAAGGCCAGTATCAACAGCTCGAAAGAGGCGATGGTCTCTTCAGTGTCCTCCACCTGTCCGGAGGGTCTGAGCTCGGTGATGAGTTACCCGCTGGTGCTCTGTTTCGCTTGGCAGTGGTGATTGAGAGTGGAACCACTCAGTTATCATTTATTTGGAACCGACATCTTGCACACCAAGAAAGGATACGTCTCTGGGCCGCAGGTATCGTGCCGGCTTTGCGGAACATCTGCTCGGAACTYGTTGCCATTCAGGGACATCATCTCACACTCTCCGACTTTCCTGAGCTCAAGCTCGATTACCCGTCCTTGGATCGATTGACACAACACGTTCTACCACCGATACAAAGTGCCAATGGCTCGGAAGTTCACCATGTTCTTCCATGTTCTCCTCTGGTTGCCGGCATACTCATAAAGCAGATCAGATCACCTGGAACTTATATGACTTCTGATACGTACAAAATTGGTGCGCATGGTGTATGGGACACAAAGGTCGATATCCACAGCTTGGCAGATGCATGGCAGCAAGTCGTCAATTCTCAGCCCTCGTTACGTACCGTCTTCATCGATGCTGTTGACACAGCTTACGCCTTCCATCAAGTCGTACTCAAATCAGTCAAAGCCCATGTCACTCTTCTGACAGCAGATGATCGACTATCTGCAGAGCAACAACTAAGTGCGATGAATGAGCTACGACCTGGTGGTCTGGAGCCGCCCCATCGACTCCTTCTATGCCAAATGCAGGACACCATGGACATACTTTGTCGAATAGATATGAGCCACGCCATCACAGACGGCACCTCCGGCCCAATTCTACTACAACAGTGGTCTTTGGCTTACAGCGGATCCCATATCGGATCTCCCGATCTCCAAAACACCAGTCGTAATCTCGTGAAGCACTTTGCAGCTGGGCAAGAGCGTGATCGGAAGACTACGTATTGGCGAACCAAATTGAATGCCGTAAGTCCATGCATCTTTCCGCGGTCCACGACGGGCATCCTTCAATCTGCCGTTATCGAGCATCGACAACATACTTCGACCATACGAGGGCAGCTTGCTGTTGACATTCAGGAGTTCTGTACCAAGTCTTCAACCACAGCTGCCAGTGTCTTCCAAGCCGCTTGGGCATGTCTTCTGGGGAAGTACACAACCTCCCATCAAGTTTGCTTTGGCTACTTGACCTCGGGCCGAGATTTGGATATCCCTGAGCTGGAGAATGCCGTAGGTGCTTATACTAATATGTTGGTTTGCCAAGTCGACACATCTGTCGCAAAAGGTACTGTTTTGGTGTGTGAGCTACAACAGCAGATGTTACAAGATTTGGAGAACCAGCATGTCTCCTTGGCGGAGATTCAGCATCAATCTAATACGAGCCTGGGAAAGCCGCTCTTCAATTCCATCGTGAGTATTCAGCGCGCTACTAATGATGATTTCAAAGAGGAGCTCGCTGGAGATACATCTCCTGGAGATGGTTCACTCCGCTTTACATTACTCACAGGCAAAGATCCTTCGGAGGTGAGTCTCAGATGATATCAAACCTTGCGACGAAATGTGTTGGCTAATACCAGATTAGTTTGATATCGTATTGGCAGTGGCATACTCTGCCACTGTCGTTGAGCTTTGCGTTGAGGCTAGACCCGACTATTTGTCGCAACAAGAGGCAGAGGGTATCCTTTCTGCTTTTCAAGATATCGTGGCGGACATTCTGCGCGGAGCGGGTGTGTAATTTTGATCGTAAATTGATGAAATTTCGAATAGAGAGGGTGCGTTGTTTTCGCATGAAACCGCGTGAAATTTAACTCTCGAAAGCTAGACTGCAACAATGACTACTAGTGAGATATCATACTAATGTTTGGCAATTCCAGAAAGAAGGCGTACATTCTCAGACTTTAGTCTTCCCTTTCTTCGCTCACCTTTCCCCAGAACCGGTGACTTCCGTGATCGCCTGGCTGACAACCATAGCCGTACATTGCACACCCCTTCTCCAAGTTATCCCTGGTAATCAGCTCGTCCACAGTCATGCCGATATCCGAAACTGAATCCTTCGAAGATAGAGAGAGACTTCTTCTACTTTTCCCTGAACTGCTTCCACTGCTCGCACGTCATTCCAGGTTTCCATTCTATCAGTTATTGCTACAGTTTAGCCACAGCTGCTTTCCATCACTGGATGTGGTCACGTCCAGGCCACATTTCACATGCAAAAATCATTTGTCTACGACATCTCTCGATTGCTCGAAGAAATCGACTTCCTTGGGATCTTTCGCAGGCGACGGGCTTAGCTACGGAGTGGCTGTTGTGGCTTTCTTGTTTTGGTGACCTTTGTGTTCCTTCTTTCTGCCTATCATGAGTGTTTTGGTGGGATGTACTATGTGCAAGGGTCCGGTGGGCCGTCTTAGGTGTCTGGACGAGCCTGCTGATGCCTCTGTAATCGAGAGTTACTTGAAGACATGCGACGTTGTTTCAACGCCGTACTGTCCGAAAGCTTCTACAACGATGCAAATGTCGCCGCTGTTTTCGGAGGGTAATTTCTCGAACCAGTTTGTGACTTATAAATTAGAGGAACGAGTAGAGATTATACCGCGTGAGACACTCTTTTCCCATCGAATTCAAACATCAAGAACATTGAATGAGGAGGGACATCTCAAAAGAAAGGAGTGCTTCTGCTAGTCTAGAGACCCTTTACAAACCCGATTCTCGGTATCATCCTAAACGGCTTTCGCACCATCGGCCTTCATCAACGTGCCCACAGCTATAAGCACTCTCTTAATCGTCTGTCGCTTCAAGCTGCTATCCTGGGCCTTATCTTGCTTCTTGATGAAAGTTTTCCATGCACTTTTCGTCATTCCAGGCTTCCATTCTTTCAGCCTTTTATACAACTCAGTTGCAAAAGCTGTAGGAGCGGGCAAGGGCCCCCCATAGTTTGTGATGAGTGTATCAAATTCTGTCATGAATGCTACTTCTTCGGCGGACTTGGGTGGAGGTGGGCGTTGTGGTGTGGCAGCCGATTGAGGATTCTTTTGATGGTTCTTGTTCTTCTTTCTTTTTTTGCCTCCCATATTCTGTAGTTCTATGGGTCGATTTATCGTCTGATGATGTTATGATGTCTATAAAGATGTTTTTGAGGCCAGAGGACGTGGCATGAACAAAGCGCGGTGGCAAGCTTTCTACCAACATGTAGATCCTACGACCAAATACTTTCAGGGGTCTACACCAGTCGATAGCAGCGTCTCGGAGAATTTTAATTTGACTCATGTCTTTGAGTCTCATCATGTATCCCAAGGACAGAGCTAGGAGCAAGATCGGTCAGGGAAAACCACATTCATGGCGTCCTCGGAACAATATTTGTTCCGGTCCAGCGGCCAGATCTCCTGACTTGGACAGAACTCATCTTCACCAAGTAAATCTAGTAATATCACCACCATGGTCAACCGCCACTGATCTTACTCATCTGGCTTCGACGACCGACTGGTGACCTCAAAACAAGAATTWCAAGACCTCCTCATCACTCTCAAAGATAACAAGCTCCGGCTCAAACAGCATCGAGCAGAACTAGTCGCGAGAGATGCAGTACGGGACCCCGTTGCTATCAGTTCGCAGAAGTATTGCGCACCTGAGCTATTCTACGATATCGACAACGATGTTCATCCCATGGTCCAAGCGTCTGGTTCGGAAACAGATCTTCATCGATCGAATTTCAAGTCTACCAATCTGATTATCCGACTCCCCAGGGTGATAAGCTGCTGAAGAGATCCGACTGTCAGGGGACAATTGTACGGAAATGGACACTTTGCAAATGAGTCCAAATGGCATCACGAGTGCCCACGCATCATCAACTCGCACACAGGTTCTTGCTCTTGTGATACATCCGAAGCTCAATCGATGATTACCCATCCCCTCGTCCTTTTCATTCCAATTCCACCAGCAAAATACCTTGCAGTACCTTACAAGCATCCACAATGTCCAGAATCACCGAAATAAGCCCTATCAAACCCTTCCCACTCCAGTTCTTAGCCTTGAAACAAGAATACGAATACCTCCATCRCCAACAACGTAACCTCATCGCAGCAGTCACAGAGTGTCAACCTCACCAACCTTCTCAAAGAAATACATGGGTTCCCTTCATCGTCACTTGGAAATATCATACCCTTGAAGACCTATCGAGCCAGGATTGGGGTGTTAAGTCATTGTTGAAGATATGGGAAGCAGAGCGTACTTCTCTTGGGAGATCTATCGAGGGACTGCGGGAAGAGTATCCGGAGAGGAGTGGTGAGCTGGATAAGCTGTGGCTTAAAGTCATGGGGTTGGCGTTGGTGACTAGAGTTGAAGCGAGGAATACGGAGGGTGTTCAGGGGAAGGGAACGAAGAAGATCATGAAGCGGCAGAGGAATTGACAACGAATTGCAATGGTGGATAATTACGTAGTGAATAAGGCACATGTTGAATTCCACGAGACACGCAGGTCTCTCAGTCATGTCTTCACGACCTCAAGGCAAACTCCAACATGACTTTCCACACCCCGAAACCCTCCCGGAATGAAGAGATGCATGGCAACACTTGATATCGAACGATAGCATATCGATAATTAACACCATCAAAAGACAACTACCATCCCGCTCAACGACATTCTCGGAAGAGCTTTATGCGCGTAAGACTGTCTCCTTTCTTCATCCCTACTTCTCCCCAGCATCCTCCCCATCCCTCCCCCCAAACACAATCCCCATCTTCCTGGCCTTGAGAAAAACACATTCCGCGCGATCAACCGCCTCCAAAACTCTCTTCATACATTCCTCCTCTCTACCTTTCATCTCCTTGATCAACGACTTCCACTTCAAAATCTTGGCCGCAGGGATCCACGCTTCTAGTTCCTGCATTACTGGCTCGATAGTTTCGCCACTGACGTATGATTTATTCGCTCGCTCGAAGATGTCGTCGACGAGATCCTCTAGCGCTTCCCAGAAAGCATTTTCCTCGGCGGAAGGTGCTTCTTTTGTGGGAGTAGTTTCAACGGACTCGGCAGCTTGCTCCTCATCTTTCTTCTCCTCCTCTTCTAAAGCTTGTGAGGCGGGAGGAAGTTTATGGCTCGATTGGACTTTTGCCTTGATTTCCGAATTGGTGGTCATTATTGTCTAATCGGATTTGGTTGGGGTGTTTTGATTAGAAGGGGAATGAACAGCTACGAGGTGGTGATGTGTTGTTCAAGTATGTTGCGAAAAGGTTTGCTACCTCGTAGAGTTGTAACAAGGAAATGGAAATGGTTCTTACTCTTCTGATTCCTATCACTGTGTTTGTTTTTTCGCTTGTTTTTTTTTTATTTGTGTAGAGGGGCATGGCGCGGAAAGAAAAAGCTATGTGGAAGGATAAAGAGTTCGGAAGAATGGGAGGAGGGAGAAGTAAGACATATCTAACATTCGTGATTGTATACGTGGGCGGCTACCCATCTGCATCAACGAACGAAATAAGCGCCACGGTAGAATATCTAAGCAATCCTCCATCCTTTGCCTACCATTTCTAATTACGGAAGGGAGGGAGATATTCGGATAAACGTTGTTCCGGAAGTCGAAGTGAATCCGCTCTGCCTATTCAAACAGCCACGCATCCTCCCTCAGTAACAGAGGACTGGTGACTGAGGTTACTTGTGCTCTGTGAAGCTCCGTGAACCTTGATGCATTCGTCAATGGCTTTCGTTTCGGGAGTGGTAAAAGGAGAGTGTATCTGCGTGCCGAGCCACAAGCTTCTGATTGGACGGAGACACATMACGACACGCCACACGCTAAGCCACATCACGTCTTGCCGACTCTGCGGAACCATTTGATATCCACCCAGTGAATGACCTTTTCTATACCATATGCTCATCAAAAGCGTCTCCCCGATATCGTCTTACGTTCCCCCTCAACACCATTGCTGTGGTAATCTCAGGGTTAAACGCTCGACGGAGTGCTGCAAATCTCGAACTTATGGCGCTACTAAATAACATCCTTCAGACGATAGCAGATCTGCTACCAAACGAGAATGTCATGAGCGTCCGTCTAATCAATAAGCTCTTCAAAGCGAATGCCCTTCTCCGAATTCCCCGTGTCTACATATCCCCGAACCGCAAAAACTAGAAGTCCTTAAGTCGGTTGCTACGAGTACCGAGTTCCGTAATCAAGCCAAGGAGATGGTATGRGATGACGTGTCTCTACCAAACTGGTATCTTTCTCACACCGACAAGCACGACAAACTTGGCTCACTTAGCTGCCAGCCACGTTCGAAACCTTGGAGTTTGTGGCGGTTACAGCACATCTCGAACCATCATGACGTCGAATCTTCGACAAGATTAAATACTCGCTTTGCTGGACTGACAATAAGCATATCATCACTTTCGCGGACACGCCATGGATGAAGCACTGGGCGGAAGAACCAAAGTTTCCGAGCTTCCTGAAAGGGGAAGGCGTAAATCCATTCGATGATTTTGGTACATGTCTGGAGGGGACGAGGACTAACTTACCATATTTGACAATCCCGAGAGATACGATCAAAGCTGCGGGGCATCGTCGTCGTCGCTCAAGGCGTCGGCCAACTGGGGCTGTAGGAAAGGAGCGGTCCGTCGGACTACGGAGCTCCGTCGGACCCAGATGAATCAATTCGAACAGCCCAAGACAACAATCGTCATCGACATGGAGAYGCATTGATCTGGAGGTTGTAATTGTATATCTACCCCCTGACCCTCGAGCGTGGACTGTCTTCATTCATCACTCTTTATTTTTTCGGCACGATCAGAAAGTCGAAGAAGTTTTCCGATTTCCAAGCTCAAGCACTCGACATGGGTAGGTCTTCAATACTACTTGACCACGAGCCGGAATACAATCACTAACATTCTGCCATGATCAGACCATAACGCTGTTGGAAGTGTGTGCTTCTATCCATGCTATTTCCTTGCTAGCCGCAGCTCCGACTCATACCTTCGCAGATCGTTTCGTTGACTACTACTTTTCGACGTTCGATAATGTCACTTCCAGACCCACACTGGCATCTCTATACGTATGCACTACGTGGACAAAGGCTGAGGAATGCCTCTGCTGACCAGAAAGATAGAGACAAGAGTCTTTGCTTACCTGGGAGGGCAACCAGGTTCAGGGCGCCGAAAAAATCATGGATATGATCTCCGTCAGTCGGCTTCTATGATTCCGTGATTATGGCATACTAATCCCTACTAGAAACCGAATCTGAAAAATGTCCAAACCCAGGTCGACACAAAGGACATTCAACCCGCTCCTAGTGGGGGAGTTGCTATTCAGGTCACTGGTAAACTGACGGTAGGTCATGCATGGTCCATGGAAGAGTTCATAAAGCCTCTAACGTGTTGGAAAGATGTCTGGTGATTATTTGCCATTCGCTCGGATGTTTGTTCTCCAGCCTATGCCCGGCCAGGAAGGGGGCTTCTTCGTGTACAACGATATCTTCCGACTACGCGTCTAATGGCTGGTATGAGTCAAGATCACCTACTAAGTCTAGCTTACGCCATCACAAGGGCAACTACCTGAGCAAAGTACAAGAATGTGTACAGATGGGAAGTGTTGGCATTACGCAGCGATATCTGTGTACATTAACGCAATGAAGTCGATGGAGACCCTTGTGTTGAATATTTCGCCCACAAGCCGGGCCGCTCTTTTTCCCTTGGCACCAGTGACGGCCCGAGTACCACTACCATATCATGCTCACGCTGTGCTGTGCTCACTTGAAGGCCTGAGCACTGTTGCCCACATTGACGTCGTTCCAGATCATCCCTCGGATTGTGAAGCGTGTCGCTTTTGRCTTCCGCACCGTCTCATCACTTTCATCCACCAATCCCCTCTTTGATGGATTCCTTTGACGTGATTCTTCCTATTCCTCTTATGCTGCAGGAAGAGGAGGGCATTTAGAATCATGAGTATACTTCCACTCAGGCGGTTTCGGCTCTTGACTCCGCCCAGATTCACTATTCCACCACTGACAGGCGATATACATTGGTAGGGTTTCGAACTGCAGCACACGAGCTTTCAGCGCCGTGTCGGGATCCGCTGCATCGCACTGTGAATGATTTCACCAACCAAAGTATTGTAGTCCATACCAGCATTCGTGGCCGTCAAAGGCAGAGCCGAAACGCCCTGACACATGCCGGCCAAAGCATTGATCTGGAAAGAATRTGTCAAGGGCATGCAGCTGGATAATTCGGATGCATTCTAGCATACCTCTAGTACAAAAGGCCGTGCCTCATCGCCTATCCCTTGACAGCGAACGTCGACTCGACCCGCATCATAACATCCGATCGCTCTCCAAGCTTCCAGAGCGAGCGTCTTCACAGTCTCAACGAGAGGATCGATGGACGAGTCCTTGGTGTCCTTGATGATATCCAACCAGGCATTATCGTCATCCTTCAATTCCAGCGCGAGGAAGTCGGTGGTGCTTCCAGGCTTGAACTGGAACTCAACGGCTCCCAAGACCCGCGCCTCTCCTCCCGAACCTAGGATCGACACGGAGAATTCACGACCTTGTAAGAAGGGCTCAATGATGAGATTCTGAGTGGGGAAGCGTTGGCGTAGAGTACGAATCGCTGCGTTGAGATCTTCTGCACTGTGCGCTTTGTTGGAAGTATAGATACCCTTGGAAGAGCCTTCCATAGTTGGCTTCACGAAGACAGCTGGTATCCTCGTCGTAAAGATCTGCAAATCATCTTCCAACCGAGGGAATCTTCTCCGCCATTCTTCGACCCCGAGAGTCGGGACCTCATCTTGCCAACGAATCGTCAAAAAGGGTGCCGTGGCCACTCCTCTGTGCGCTAGAATCATCTTGGTCAACGCTTTGTCGTGTATGCTAGCCAGAGTCGCAGCATTGGAAAAGATGCAGGGTATCTGCCATGCCTCGAGCAAACCAGGCACTTGTGCTTCGCGAGCCGTCCCATGATATCCCTCTGCGGCATTCCACACGAGATCCCAAGCTTTGTGCTCACCGGCAGCGAGAGCTCGAACGAGTTGGAACAAATTTCCCACCCGGATGGGCTTGTGACCGAGCTCGATCATTGATTGTTCCAGGCCTGCAATGACTTCTTCGCTGTCGAACTCTGCAAGTTCATCCACCGGCATACTTTCTGTAATCTCATAGTCGGCTTTGAGGTCGTACGTAAGGGCGATTGTGAGGGACATGTTGGTTGATTGCGAAGTTTGCTCGTGGATATCGTGATAGGGGCTGCAAGTTGGAAAGGGGAGGCCGGACGCATAGGCGGCGACTTTCAGATTGGTTTTGAGTCGGTGTCCACTGCTCCTGCTACACACCACGGCTAGRGTTTACATCTTCACGCATGCGTATCCAATGATTTGAGTTGGACCAAGCCATGGTGTTTGTGGTACTGATCGCTCAGCTAGCACCCCCAACAGTTGGTGACATTGGTTGGAATTCCACCGAACTCTCCGGTAAACCCTCCCCCCGCCTCGGTAGTTGAAGATGGTCAGATGGTGGGTATAGCTCCGACGATAGTCTCCACGGTAGCTGCCTTTGGTTTTGCCGCGGACCTGGCGTCAGGGTAGATCTCCGTAAAGCATGCGACTTGCGCGCGTGAGGACGCTAGATCGGCATCTGGAGCCGTCCCCGAAAACAAATCGCTGCAACGCATCCACCCAGGAGCCGAATGCATGTTGATGCTAAGCCGGTCGGGGTAATTCCATTGACGGGTTCGACTAGAAAGAGGGTGTACTGCGAGGTCTGCCCTGATGTGTCCTTTGTATGACCAGTCACCATGCATCACTTTACGTCACCCTCCGAACAACTCAAAACTCCTTGAGCAAATATCACACACCACCAAGTGGCTTCCTCATATCATTGCGGAGCTGATAAGTCGCACTCCCTTGGTCCTTGAGTGTTGACAAATGGCGGTAGGTACGACAAGTACAAGTACAGCATCACCGAAAGCATGATGATGTCAGATAAAGACACGGTGTACAGAGCAGCCATCACATCATACTTTTCCACCTAGCCCTTCACATGTCATTGCAAGGTGCAGTAGTCCCGGCAATTCTAATAAGCGCATTATCTTCTTCCGGGGTGTGTGTGGGGCCTCCAGATCTACGGAGGAAGCGTGAAGTTTAGACCTCCAGTGGCTACCTAGGTAGCTTTACGAATCGTGCAGTGCACATCACGCTACTTCGCCGTTGAATCTATCGGTGCAGCAAAGTGCCTCGGTAGCGCACACTACGATATGGAGCAAGTTTGTCGTAGGCAGCAGGTATCCCTCTACCGGAATTCCCGCGTCTTTAGGTTCTCTCGCTCGAGATCTACGAGATCTACGAGATCTCGGGACCGCGATGGAGTTCAGTACCCACATTGAAGGATGGTGTAAATCCAGACTTGCCGAGCCGTTCTAGGAACCGGCTTCTATTCGACACGGCTCTCTCCCTTCCATTCCGTCTAACTGTCAACAAGCCAGATATTCTGACGTGGCACGTAGTAACGGGATTTCCATGTTGCAAGATAGTGTCTTTAGTGTCAAAAAGCTGCATGACTAAATGCCTCCAAGGTCTCCAGTCTTCTTATCTMTCCCACCCTCAAAATCACATACTAGTGTCACCTGCTCGACGAAGCCCGACGAGCGTCTTCTTCCATGCATATACTACGCGAAACGCCATGGCTTCTATCGGGTCTATAACATGAACATGAGGCTACAATTCTTTGCGGGTAAGCCGGCAGACCTCTGAGGATGGGAACACGGTAAGCGAATGATGAGGTGTGATTTGATCAAGCATACATGGCATTACACTAGCATCTGATCACGTCCGAGGTTCGCTCCGCTAAATCTGACTCGAATTAAATCTCCGCCTGGTATCTAATTTACATAGATAGGCATACGACATTGATATCTCAACAAAACAGCWTTCTTGATTCGAAACACTCGACATAAAGATATATACAATTATGCATACGAGAATGGCCGAAAAAATGGCAAGGAATCTCGCCGCAAATGTGCRTGGAAAGCTCACTTATCTTTGGCTCCTGTTGACCTAACTTTGTTAATGGGGAAAATGGCACATTCYTATATACACGGCAGACTCTGTAAACAACTGCATAGAACAAGCAGAGTCTCCCCGATCGGGAAACTACGCCAAGACATCCCGCCACAACCATTACTGGCTGCACCTACAAGATTTGTCTCAATCCCGGTCATTCCTCTAATTTTGTATCCCATTTACACTGTTATGTTTCATGGTGTTTGACATCTATCAAGTTAATGGGATTTTCTCTTGCGAGCATCGAATAAGTATACTTACACGAAGAGACTCTTGCACATCTCCAATTGTAGAGGGCATGGAAAGGAAAGCACGTAATCATCCTCGGTGGTTCGTCGCAAATAGCGACCTCATGAATATAAAACTTGGTCGTATTGCGCGACACGAGTAGTTGGTCGCTCGATACATGAAGGGGGGTATCCAAGAAAGGTTCTCATACACTTCATATCATACCAACACATGCAATGCATCCCATCACTCAAACTCCTTCAAGCCGTCCTTCTCCCTCATGGCAGGGAAGAGATCGCCGTTAAAAAACTTGACCATGGCGAGATGGGTCTCGATGAAGTCATCCTTGGCCCATTTCAAGGGATCGTTTGGATCCGTGGCCTGCATCCACAGTTTCTCATGGACGACTTTGAGTGTATTTTTTTCTGGTCCGAACGTCAGCATCATCACATTTGGTGTGGGGTAGAGTTGAACCCACCGTTCTCCTGCGGAAAGAAGCCATTCCACTTGCGATCCAAACTCTCAAAAGGAAAGGGCCCATCACTGCGAAACATTTCACTCAGATAGCCCTGATCGGCCATTCTCGTATCCCAAGTATCAGTCTTGGGGTAGTTTCGCAACAGTCTCTTGTGCATGCTATCATTGGGTTGCAACAACATGACTCCGACATTCAATTCCGCCAGTTCCCCCTCTTTTTGAAAGCCTTGCGGGGCGACGTGGAAAGTGTATTGGCAGAGGATGTCGGCCAACGCGGCATCTTCCATGGGGAGGAGGTCGCGCTTGCAGTCCTGTAGCGGGGCGCGAAAGACATCGTCAATGGGCTGCATGGGGAAGGCATCGGAGTCGAGAAAAAGGACGCGGGAGAAGTCGAATTGCTTCCACATGTGCAATTTGGCGAATTGGAATTTCCAGCGGGGGAATTGGGCTTCGGCGGGGGTGTCGATGGGATCGAGTTGGCGAACCAGAGCACCGGCGGCGGAGAGTATGTCGCGCTGTTGATCGGTGATGTGGGGAGCGACGAAGACGGTGAAGGTGTTTTCCGACTTGGTCCGCGGATCCCACAGCAGACGATATGCGAGTTGGAGGGCGGCGAGGAAGTAGGGTTCCCGCAGCGATCCTCCGGGCGTCGCTAGGTACGTGGCAATGGTGGCATGTCCCGCGCCCTTCCAGTTGTGCGGGATGTAGCGGCGGAGGTGGCGCGTGTTGAACGTCGGCAGGTCGAGATGGTCCAAATCGGACTGGAATGGCAGCATGTGCTCGTTGGACTGCGCCTCCAGCTCCTTCTCTTTGGCTAGCGCACGTTGTTGCTCGGCGGCCACTTTCTTTGCATTCTCCTCCGCCTTGGCCTTGTTCTCCGGCAGCTCCGCTAACTTCCTCTCATGTTCTTCCTTGCGCCGTCGTGCGGCTTCCTCGGCGTCGGCCTTGAATTTGGCCTCGGCCCAGGAAATGGCCGGCTTTTTGGGCGGTTTGGGCGGAGGCGGAGGCGGGACGTACGAGTCGGGGAGGTCGAAGTGGGGTCGTTGCGGCGCGGTTGGGAGGTTGTCGTCATCATCGGAGGCGGAGAGGAGGAGATTGGCGGCGGCGGTGCTGCGCGAGGTCCAGTAGATGATGAGGAAAATGCAACTGCCCACCAGCAGCGAGACTCGTTTCAGACTCCAGCCCACGCCGGGCATCCCGGGCCATGTAGAGACGTCTGGTCTGGTGCTGCGTGAGGGAAGGGAAGGGGAGGGAAGGAGGGGAGGAAGGGGGTAATCTTTGGCAAGGGCGATGGGGTGGAGGAGGAGGTGTCAGAATCCCAAAAGACGTTTAAAGCATCATGCACCTCCGAGGCATGGATGGTTTGGTTAGAACTTAAGGTAGTGGCGCCAAATGAGGAGAGTGCACATCACATCCGAAGCATGAATGCCTGCATCCATGCCATGATCCAAGCCCTGTCTGCCGAACGAACCGAACCATGCGCAGACGTGGGAGGAGGATGATTGAAGACCGTTGTATCCTTCTCATCCCTATCTTCCTCATCATTCACGACTCCAGCGTTCCTGTGTGCATATTCAAGACCCTGCATGTCCATCCGACGACTCCGTCTTGGACTCTTGGCAGGGCCGAGGAGGTACTAGGTAGGGTTTTACTTTGAAATTCGAGGAAGATCCGCCAGAGTTGGACGAGAGTTCGCATCCAGCACGCGACGCGTCAGGAACATCCACTTTCCGCGGATCATCTGATTGGTGCTATACGAGATGCCGAAGCCCGCCTTCCCGCCCTTCCTTCCTTGACATTCACTTTCCCCATCACTTCATCACTTCGCTCTTCCACCTTCCAACTCCATCATGCATGATATGACAACATGTGGTGAGGCGGGAGGGAAGGAAAGAGCCATTCCATGTACAAGTACGGTGTCTATTTCAAGAAGCAGGCGAAGATCTGCACAGGGAAAGAAATCTGCAATCATCCCTGTCGAACATCGCACCGCCACTTCGCTTCGAATCATTCATCTTCCAACCAATGGATGGCGACAAACGGGAACTCGGGCTTCACGATCTCGACGGCCTGCCTTTCTTCTTGCACCAATCAACCATGAAAACATACATCCTGGACAATAACAACATCAGCACCATTAACAAGACCACCGAAGAGCATTGATTGAACAGGAGCCTCCGACAAATGGATATAAGAAGGACTTGAGCCGGAGATCACTGATGATATTCAACTTGAGGGACCCTTCTTCGCCCACTGCCACGTATCGTCATTACAAGAACAACCATTTGCCCCAATCCCGGCACCGATGCTCGCTACAAGGCCACCAACATGTAGAGAAAGGCGTCAATTTGCATTAACGGCTGATTGAGCCTCTTGCTTTTGACAACAATATCTACTGCCGGCCACAGACCATGCTTCAGCATTTGGAAACGAACTCGCCACGGTCGGAAGGCGCTGGTTTCGGCTTCTCTCTGATTCATATTTGTGAGATACTATTCCGAAGCGCACCATGGATATGACCGGATTAACAGATAGACATGGGAGTGATTTGGTAGGCACAGACGAGCCAAAGAGACATTTCACCGTAATTGGGAATGCCCATAACGAATACCGTCCGTATATGGTTCTGCTGAGATTGGTGATTAGGCAGCGGATCTCCTCCCTCGCGATACGAGTTTATGAGTCCCGCAAGCTGTACGGCGTTGACTTGAAGGATGTCGCTGAGGTCATAGCACTCAGGTGTCACAAGCTGCGGTGCCGCTATAGGTCATCCAGCGGCATGTATGGCTAGGACATGCTTGACGTCGGCTACTAGTCTTGCAGAGGTGAGGGTATTCCTGGACCGTCTTAGAGATTGGATAGTCTTCGAGCGTCAAGATATTCGCTCTTTGCTACCAATGAGGATCAAGTGCGGTGTAGGTCTCTAGTCGTATCTCATTCATATATACCTAGCAATGATTTCATCTCCTCCCAAAGATGCGAACCTGGTTTCAACTGCCGCACCTATGGATACTACAGAAGTACGCTGCGGCCCAGCTGCAAAGCCTCTAATTCGCAGCCCGACTACCCTCAAGGTTGTCGGCGGCACTCTTGCTAGTCGTCTCGCCGCTTTTGCCATAGAAAGCCGCGTCGCCTCCCATCCGCTCAAGGACTTCCCTACTGTGCTGCTTACTTGCTTCCGATGTGTCTGAAACCCGATTGATTAGCCAAGCGTACTGATTGGTGGGGACATGGTGGCAAAAGCATACTCGGGTTGGAGAGATTCGCTTCATGTCCTGATGCCGAATTGCTGATATCCTCCTTGCCGTGGGTAAGATCTTTCATATCATCGGACATGACGGATTTKGAACCTTGGGAATCCATGACTGAYGAAGGTAGGTATAGTAATCTGATTGATGCTGGGGAGTTTTTATCTTTTTGAGATTTTGGATTAAAGGTTTGTAGGGTGTGATAAAAGAATTGTCCGCCTTACATCGCTTTAAGCGACTACTTATACCAAAGGTACGTAACCTTCGAGCAGGCTCACAACAATGAAAGCATGAATATTGGTCGGATCATGCGCCGACATCCAGGTCGCCAAGGAGAGGACGGAGCAATACCTACGTAGAAGCTACGCCATTGTGGGGAAGCAAACCGCCGCTTGAACGTCATCACGGATCCCACGGCMAGCTTCCAATGTGTGCTCTCCATTACCATCAATCGACGCCCGGGTTGGCATGGCGGTGACGTGTAGTGTTACAAATACTCGTCTGAAGTCGCAACGGAATCAAATTCACGGCCAGTATTCGCTCACGACACGTTTACCGTCTCTTGATATCTACGCCTATACGGTAYACCTTACTGTATAAGACGTTACGGGCAGCTGAGCGGGAAGTCCGAACCAATGCGCTTCAATGATCGAGAAAATGGAGAGCGCAGATTGGATGGAAGCATTCCCGTTTCTTCCGCGCTTCCTGTCTGCATCGGCCAACGTGGCACCGAAGAAGAGAGAGCATTGCAGCACTTGCAAAGCTTTGACACGCCATGGTCACATCGCCAACTGTAGTGTAGGTAGGTAACAGCAATCCGATCGTTGGATATTCTTGACATGGGGATTCTTCCATTGTTCGCGTCTACAATTTTGCCGAGTCCGTGGGGAGGTCGGGGAAGACAATTCGACGATCAAGACGWGCGCACTCCTTCCACGCTCGTCGACGGAGGCACTCGGCCAAGGCTTCGTCTCTTCTCGCCAACCAACGCTTGGTCACTTCCACCGCAACCTCATCACCATCACGCGCCGCATCCGCCACGAGCAAAGTCGTGATGACCGTCCAATTCACCCGGTCTAGTAGTTCCCTTCCACGATACAGCAGCTCCGAGGCGTCTTTCTCTCGTACGAGGTCTTTAATAATCTTCACCTCCGCAGAGACCGTCCGTACATCAAGACCCAGACGATCGACGGCCTTGGTAGTGATCAAACTGTCTGTCCAGCCCTGCAGGGCTTCTAGTGATTTGGCCCCGCCATGTCCCTTCACCACGCGCACTAAATCAGCGGCCAGTACATCGGTGGTGCCTTCCCAAATTGGAAGCACATTCGCATCTCTCAACACCTTTGCCATGTTGAGCTCAATGTCTTCATTCTCGAGATACCCTACGCCGCCCAAGCTCTCCATACAGAATCGCACTCCGTCAACCGCAGCTAGTGCAGTCATCGCTTTAGCCACGGGCGTGAGCAGTCGCAGCAGATGAGGCGTCCAGGCAGAGGAGGCCACGAGCGGAAGGGAATGCGTGATTGGCTCATCCTTTTCGCTAATGCCCAGTAGGTAGGCCACAAAGTAGGCCATCATGTTATGTCCCCGATATTCGACATGTTGATGCGCCAGTCCTCGAACATGTGCCGGGACATCCATCAGCAATCGGCCCCCGAGAGCGCGACGGACTCGCGCGAACGCCCGGGAAATGCCCAGTCCACGACCGAGGGCACTGACAGACCCGATGGCGTTGTACAGTCGGGTGACGTTCAGCACAGGGCTGATCTCTTTGGTGCCGAAGCCCTCTTTGCCTATCATGTAAGCTCGCATGCCTTTCAACTCCAGTTCGGCGGTGGGGAGAGGTTTGGTCCCCATCTTATTCTTCAATCTTTGCGGAAAGACGCCATTGAATTGTGTGCCTGTGCCGGAATCTACATGCCGCCGAACTGGCGCAAAGAAGAGACTCACACGGTCCGTGGCATCGGTTTTGGCGAGGAATACGGCCATGTTCGCATCGGTGGCGCTGGAGAACCACTTGAAACCATCAACAGACCACGGTCCTAGAGGGCTGCCATCGGTCGCCAGAGCCTGTGTCCCTCCTTGAACATCGGCTTTGGACAACAATTTAGCGCGAGTCTCAGTCCCACTCACATCGGAACCTCCTGCGCGTTCAGTCATCCACTGGCCACTGGTCCATGCTCGAGAAGGATCTCGGCTCGTCAACCTCTCATATGCATTTTCCATGGCAGATTGAGCTRGCCCATCTAGCGGTGTCTGTGGATCGCGCAGAAGCGATCTGATCAACTTTGCAGCTCCGTCTTGCATAGCGGCAGGACAAGTCACAGTGCTCGAACTCCCACCGAAGATGTGTATCTTGGCGAACTGCACCAGACGAGAATGAATGCCATGCTCGTTCTCATACCCAGCCGCCACGATGCCCTCTCGCAGAGCAAAGTCCTGCGTTTGCCGCCATCCCTCACTCGTTACAAGTTCATTCCGCGGCGAGCCGAAGGAATCGCGGAGAACCAATGTAGGCGGATGACTCTCGGCTGACTGTAACCAGGAGAGCATCCGTGGTGAGAGGACCTCATCGCTGAAGTGTGATAGCGGCCCGGCGATTGCTTGGTTAGTAGTGGCGGGAAGGAAGAAATCAAGGGTGCGTCGGAATGAGGAGTCTTCTTGGAATTGATTTTGTAAGACTGGTTTGGTTTGGAAGAAGCCAGATGAGGCACTTGATGGCATGGAAGTTACCTTTGACATTGTGTACGATTGATTCTTTCAATACATAGGTCGACGGAGTTGAGAGAACGTTTGACTTGTATTGATATTATTCCATCTGTCCTCGGTCCTCACGACGTGCCTTTAACCTAAGTTCGCCTCGGTTCGACATCCCAGCCAAAGCTTTCGTGGCGGCACTCTCTACCTTTTTACAGTCTTGACACTCCCGCCTCCCTCGTCTCCCATCCTTTTTGCACGCAAGTCTGACATTCSAAGCATTTCATTGTGGGCCTCCGCTGGACTTGACTCAGTTGACTGTCGACAACAACAACACTATAGAATCCCCTGGATGGACATTGTCAAGCGACATGGCTCACGGCTAATAGCACTCATTCGTACTGGCACAGCGAGGAATCAATAATCACACAGGACCCTGAGGTCACTGCCCACGGAAGCTGATGCCGCGGTGATGCGCAGCGACACTATTACTACTGTAGGGATTTCCGTTTCATTCATACAACAATTACAAGGCTTTCACGTACAACGACAATCGCAACAGACCTATGATTCTCGGATGTCTCGGATTCCCCGGAATCCGCGGATCGCGGATTGGACATGCTATCCCTAGGGCGGTCTTTGACTCTTTGTTGGTTAAGCGACAATCCACGCAGGGTCTTGATTATTCCTGGTAACACAACATCTCTCTGCATCGGAGGCTGTTCAGCCACTTCGAGGCCTCTCGGGGATATCCAAGCGCCTTTGCGTTGGCAGCGAATCAACCCTCACGCGATGATAGCGAAAGTGGGTCTTGAGCTATGCGAGAACAACATCCGATGCAAAGAGGCGCTGCGCTGCGCTGTAGCTGTAGCTGAACCTCCATATCTCGCTTGCAGACCTCGGACATGGAATGAGGGCTGACGTGCCTCGCAGTCCTGGGATGATGCCCCAATACCACGTGGATATGCACATTGTTATATATGCACCTGTCCCTGATCTCTCTWCGGCCTCCCATTGTATCTGACCTTCAACCGGTATTTCTCTCATCTATCTCAGCCATGAAGACGATCGCTTTCTCTCTTCTGCTCACCTTACTCGTCACAACAGCTTCCAGTCATGACGACGCACTTGTCGACGTTGCCATAGTTGGTGCTGGTCTCTCAGGTCTTGCCGCTGCTAAAGCCCTGCAAGACGCAGGAAAGACGTTCACTATACTCGAAGCCCGAGAGCGTGTCGGCGGAAGAGTTCAGAACCAGGACTTAAGTAATGGTGGAGTAACGGAGCTCGGTGCAGCGTTTGTGGGTCCAACGCAGGATTACGTTCTCGATTTAGCAGCTTCTCTCGGCCTGAAGGTTTTCTCAGAGTACAACGAGGGCAACAATGTCGCCTTCCTGGACCAACAGAACCTGACATACTCCACCGAGTCTCCCGTGCCCCCGATCGATGATGTCTCGATTCAGCAGCTGCTCTCAGCAATCACATTCATCGACACCGCAGCCTCCGCCATCGATGTCAATCATCCGTGGTCCCACCCCAACGCTTCGGCATGGGACTCTATAAATTTTGCAACCTGGATGGAGCAGCAAAATTTGACCACTACTCTCTGCGCACTCTTCGACATTTCCATCCCGGCCATCTTCTCTCTCGAATCTACAGAGTTATCCCTCTTCTACGCTCTCTCCTACGTCGCGGCTGCTGGCAACGCAACCCTGCCCGGCTCGTTCCTCCGTCTGATCAGCGTCGCCGGCGGCGCACAAGAATCTCGCATCGTTGGAGGAACAGGCCTTCTCGCAACCGGGCTCGCCGACCAAATTGGCCACGACAAGATCCAGCTCAACTCTCCCGTCCGATCCATCATTCAACATCCCTCAGGCATCTACTCGGTCTGCGGGACAGGCTCCACCGTGAATGCGAAACAAGTCATCATCGCCATGTCCCCACCGCTAGCTTCCCGCATCTTCTATGATCCTCCCCTCCCCGCAATGAGAGATCAGCTCACCCAACGCATGTTCATGGGCTCCCTGGGCAAAGCAATTGCCATCTACTCCACGCCCTTCTGGCGAGAAGCCAACGTTTCCGGGCAAGCAATCTCCGATTCCGGTACGGTCCGCACCACCTACGACGTCTCACCCGAAGACGGCAGTTACGGTGCAATCCTCGGGTTCATCGAAGCCGATCGCGCACGAGCCGTAGAAGAACTCACAGACGCGGAGATAGCAGCTCTAGTCACAGAAGACTATGTGAAATACTTTGGTCCGCAAGCCGCCAATGTTTCCGAATGGGCCATCAAACGATGGGATCATGAAGTCTATTCGAGGGGCGGACCCGTGGCTCTCGCAGGCATCGGGACACTTTCGAGGTTTGGGCCTGCGCTGAGGGAGAAGTCCGGTGGGATTCATTGGGCGGGCACCGAGGCCAGTGAGTACTGGATTGGGTTTATGGATGGAGCGCTGAGGGCTGGGGAGAGGGCGGCGAAGGAGATTATTAGCGGGTAGGGAGGGCTTTGATGCATTCAGAGGTGATTCGAGGGTGAATTATACCAGCTGTAGGTTGAAGAAGAGGACAGCAAAATCAAGCAGTTGAGAACTTCAATGAGTACTAGCATTGACCAACTTCCTCTCTGCTGCCCGGCTTACAGCCTGTTTCAACAGACCCAACTAAAGGAACGAAAGGGTCTTTCTCGACCTTTTCCATCGGCTCAATAAGCTCATCGACATCCCAGCGCCCACCGAAATCTTCCATGCAAGGAAGCTAGCCAGACTGTGACATGACCAGAGAGTCGAATATCTTTCCACTCAAAGCCAGTGCCCACTGMCTTTACCCCAGCGGTATGGAATACTCCCGGATGAATATTGAAAATCCGTACACCATTCTTTTGCGGGGTGTCTTCCATCGCCAAATGCTAGGTAGACAATATTTGCAAAAAGCGGCTTTAGTAGGCCCACCATATCCTGATAAACCCGGAACCGCAGAATTACGAAACAACCGAGGAAAACTGTCGAGGATTGTCCTMTTGCTTTGGGACTGTGGTGCTGGTAGCGCGAGGTATTCCTTGGGCCGTGTGCAAAAAGAGCAAACACGTTGGTGGTTTGGAAGCTTCTCTCATACCTAGTCGATCATGAGGAATCTTGCTGCTCGGTAGAATCTGGTGTGAGGCAACAGCGTTGAGGACTAGAATTTCGACATCGCTGATACTGCGCATCAGGATCAAGGGATGCATTGGACTAGATACGGTCGCAGGTCTTTGAATGGTAGGTCCGGGCCGGACGGGGGAGCGTTTCGAAGAAACTCATATTGATGAATGCTTGGATGATCTGGAATGAGGGTGCGTGCTTGTATTTGATGAGGCGTTAGGAGGGAAGGTGGATCGGCTTGCATGCGGTTGGAGTGATGAGCTTGTATGAGCTTTCAAATTCTGGACTTAAAATGAGCTTTCTACACAGCTCGTTGACTATAGAGTAGTATCTCCTGTATACCGAAATATTTCAAAGCAACTTAGGAGGCTTTTAGAGTAGGCCTGCTTGAATGTGACCCCGACATTGTAGGTCTGAAGACGGAACCATATTGCTGCAAAACCAGAGTAAAGAGCATTGAGAGTAAAGACGTGAAACGCGCTAGAGACAACGCCGAATGTAAGCATATAGCAATTTCTTCCTAACTTGTTCGCGGGATGTGTTTCTTACTAATTTTTTTAATAGGTACCTTCCCTGGGGAAAACGCGGCTGGGAATTATGCAAAGTGCACTGCGGGATTCGTGCAAAAGTTACCTGTGTGCTGTGAAGCCGTGAGTATTCCATTCCACCTTCGATTCTTACTTCCCCCATTTAGAAGAAAAAGCTTCAAAAAAAAAAAAGTCTGACTGACCCTATGCAATTAGTTTGTCGGAGGTCTTGCTTTTTGCACTGAACCATCAACAGAGCTGAGATAGGGGCTGGAGTTTCTCTACCCTGAGTATGACGGTTAGCACAGCAGAAAACAGACGCACTTACCATGGCCTTTTACTCTGCGTTCTCCACTCTTGTGGGCGGGCGCTTGTAGGCGTGGTCATGGCCCCGGTACAACAGTCACTGCACGTAGGACCAAGGTCCTTTTTACACTTCTAGAAATGACGGGAACATTCACTCACTTAGGAATATTGTAATTATGAGAGTTTCTAGCAACACATGACTGGCTGTGTATAATAAATAATAGCCGTCCATTCACTCACTTAGCTAGCAATTACAAACTTCATTTCGCTTCAAAAATCTCGTAATGACTGTCCTTGGGAGCAAATGTAGTGTGTGATATATACCGCTGACTCCTACGCATCCAATGTAKCCACATTCGAGCCCATATATATGTAAGCGTTCTTCACTTGGACGAGATGATATTTCCTCAGTTTCTGTTCGAGTTGTATAGCAAATTTGTAAAGCTATCCTTGTCCTTATCATTTCTAATGTCATACAAGACAACAACGCCCCTTTCCCTTCCCGTCAATCCACATCCGCTTCCCGCATCGTGTATATACAGCCCCTTGTTTACATATATTTGCAAAGTAACTGACTACTTTCGGTCCACCGCGTGAATGCTAATCGTGAGAGGATACTTCTGTCGCAGCTCAGACCGCCGATAGACGATTCACGCAGCCAATCTAGCGTATTAGCAGCGCCCGAGCCTCGCAACGTTGACCAGAATCCTGCGCCATCACATAACTTCACGCCACTGCAAGGTGATGACAGCGTTGAAATTCGTCCCGCGAGGAATTATGGCACAGGCCAAATCCCGACCTCTCGATCTCCAGCGCAATGTCAAGCACAGCCTTCTGCTCTCCCACCATCGGCTTCGTTTCAATCGCATGAGATGAGCCCTGACCTTGGTACATTAAGTACGCCACAAGAGACTGGTGTGCTTACGGATGATTGGTTCAACAAGCTTGGCGATATTCTCGGCAACGACATGAATTCATTGAATAATGGACACAAGTGGTCAAGTAGTGCACCACTTGCTAGGGGGCCAGCCGACCTACACTGTTCCCAACTATCTCGATCAATACTCCCACATAAACAGCGATATGTAAGCGAATGGGTAAGATGTTCACCAGTCCTCGTTTCAGCAGCGTCCTTCAAATCCGTCGAATGAGCTCGGGCAGGATTATTCCAGATCTGCCTCCATAGTTGAGCAGCGTCACATTGAGGAGCAAAATGGAACCCTCTTCACGCAACGCACTATCCCAGTTCGTCCTGCAGCACCGAATGAAGCACAAATTACGATTTAGCAGCAGCCGGACATTTGTTGGCAACGGCTTACAACCTCCACTTGATCAACCTCCAGTTGAACCTCCTCCATTGCCACCGCCACATAAGGACTAACAAGACGGGCACAATAATTGACAGTCCTAGCTTTGGAATTGCTGCCAACCTCTCTCTTGACCACGACACCATAATCTATCTACACACCGAAAACAGTACTCTTGCCACGGAGAACGAGAAACTCCGTACCTACGGCTGAAATGTAGTTGAGGTGAATAAAAGCCGTGGGGCTCTTGACGTATTCGTGCTGAGTTGTATGGACTGCAATCTTCGCTACGTTGAGGCTTTATGTTGTAGGCGGTACTGTATTGCAGTCAAACCACCCGTTGAGCGAAGGTGAGGATCATTCCAAAAACAGGTGTTTCATCAAAGCAACGCTACTGCCCATCCACCTTTGGTCTAATCATACCATCAGCCTCGGCACCAGTTTTGACATCTTCCCAAGCAGGCCACGGAATCTGAAAGGCATCTGTGATCCTCCCGTAGGATATTCCCTGCAGACGCCCAATGGGCTTCGACTTGGCCGGATCAATGTACTTTCTCTCCTCATCCACGACGTCTTCCCGCACCCAGAACCGGGTGCCTTCAAGGATAGTAATGACATTCGCGACCAAGCCCGGCTTGCTTCGACTCATAATCTCATGTACTCCTACAAGCTTACACTCGACCGCGAACACAGCCTCTTTAATGCGACTCGCTTTGACGTCTGTACATGGTGCAGGCGTCAAGCCTGATAGAGCCCATTCGGAGATACCATAGGGTGTTGCCATTGCAGCTGCATTGGAGGCTTCGAGGATGTCCTCGGTGAGCATGTTGATTACGCACTCGCCAGTCTCCTTGATATTGATCAGACTGTCCTTTGCCGCGGTCGAGCCAACAGCGTGGCCCACGACGAATGTTGGCGGATCATGACTCATGGCTTGGAAGAAGGAGTATGGAGCGAGATTGGTGGTGCTTCCATCTTTGGACACTGTGCTCACGACTGCTGTCGGCCGAGGGATCACAGCTGAGGTGATGAGTCGATAGTTGAGGGCGGGATCGCGACCTTCTTCGTGGGGATCTATCGAGATCTGGTTGGTCCGGGCTAGGTCATCTTTGTTGTTTGCACCATCCCCGAGCTTCCAATCTGGCTTCTTGGTTTTGGTCCAGAGGAAAGGAGTCGATTCATTCCAATCCGGGCGGCTGTCTTCGGTAGCTTTGAAATCTCGCGGATTGCGTGCATTCTTATCCACTTGGCCGATGCCTTGGGCTGACTTTAAGGGGTCTGCCATGTGATCTTGTAAAGATATGTGATTTCGTGTTTTCCTAAAGGCGCAATTAATTGTTCTTAAGAATGATGAATGATGCGATAATCCCATCGTGATATAGCCGATGTACTAGTTCATGTATCCGAAGTTCCGAACCGAAAGCCCCTATCCTAATTAGGGATAAGGTAGGCCTATATTACTACTACTTAGTTAAACACACTATATACTAAAATAGGCCCTATTTAATAAGGTAATACGCGCTATTTAAGAAGACTTAGCAAAAACGGCGCTCTTATTAAATAAGGCCGTATTTATTATATAAGGCCGCTTTTATTAATAGTTAAGTGTTTAGTTAAGTTAATTAATATAGTATAGGTAAAACTACTAGGATTTAGCTCTCTAGCCCTACGGAGTAATTACTTTATAATAACACGATATATTTATATATAGATTAACGAGTAGCTTATCTTAATGCTATTTAGAGCGTATATAATAGGATATTACTACTAAAGAACCGAGTAAGGTATTATAACCTCTAAGTACTAGTAATCTAGCTAAAAAACAGTATATAGTTTAGTATACCTACGAATATCTCTTACTTACGAAAACGACTCGTACGGTTCTTAGAAAGCTTAAAAACGTACTCTCTAGTAAAATGCCGTAGGCTAATAAGAGGCTAGAGAACTCCTTTAGTTTTCTAGCTAGCGTAGCTCTTACTAGCGTAGATAGAACGGCTAAAGAGCGCCTTCGCTACCTTACGGCCCTATATTATCTTCGTTAAGCTCTTACCTCTTACTACTATCTTAGTAGCGGAGCGGAGCTCTATAAGCTTCTTAGTAGGCCGCTTAGTACGCTAAGGCCGTAATTAAGTTAGTATAGTATCGTTATCGCTACCCTCGTTACTACTTACGAAGAGTAGCGTATCCGTATTAATATCTATATTACCGCCTCTATCTATATTACCGCCGCTATTCGTAACTACTACTACTACCGCTACCGCTACCTCTTAAGTTATAATTTGCCGTACGTAGCCTTCGAGGCGTTTACGTTCCTATAGCGTAATAGCCTTATCGTTTTCGTAGAGGCTCTTATCGCCTATCGTGGTATTATCGTTATCGTTATCGTAGAGGCTCTTATCGCCTATCGAGGTGTTTACTAGCTTATTAATGTCCGCTATAAGCTCGTTACTCGCTTCTTTATAAGGATAGCTATAATCGTTTATATTTATATATATACCGCCGTAACTATAGTAGAGCGCTAAGTAAGGCCGGTCTACTTTCTAATACGAATAGTAGCCGCTATTATAGCCCTTCTTATAGCCGTACTATATAGACTTTAAAAGAGGGATTTAAGCCTACTTACTCGCCGTAGTAGCTATTATAATCTCGGTATTAATGCCTTCTCTAAATATAGCGAAGTCTATATAATTAAAGTCTAGTTTAACGATATAGCGGATATAATACTAGTTCTTAATAATACCTTAAGGCGACTAGCCTTTATATATAAAGTAGCTCTTACCGCTCTTATTATTAAACAGCTCCTTAATTAGCTATACGTTAACTACGCGCGGAGATAGTCCGCCCTTTACGCGGTATTACTTAGGGATTATAAAGCCTATAATGTCGCTAATATTAAAGGTGCGTAGCTTTATACCCTTCTCGTACTAGTAGTCCGCCTTCGCGTTAGCGGAGTGCTAATTAGTAGAGATTACGCTATCTAAAATACGGCGGTTATCGTTAATTTAGATAGCGATACTAGTACTATTAATATATTAAGTAGTACGAGCGTACTTCTCGAGATACGGCGTACTATTAAAGGCGCCTTACGTATACTACTTTCGAATACGCTCTACTATATTAGTAGCGCTCTAAGAACTCGAAATAGCGTAATTATCTTACTAATCCGGCGTATCTCCTATAAAGGTAATATTATAAGGATCTATAACCTTAGTAACTTCGGTAGTAGTAACGCTACTAGTACGGCTACTATTCTCCTTATAAGGCTCTAGTAACTCGTCTATTATCCGGAGGTCCGTATTTTCGAAGATAACGTCTACGTCCTTATTGTAAAAGTAGAGCTAAGTAAGCGTGTTAGAAAATATAGGTTCGATAATTAGATTACGGTTAAAGAACGCCTTAAAGGGCGTTATCTTAATAGCCTCGTACTACGTATTATTAAGTATTCTATAGGTCTTTTAAGCGGCTACTACCTATCTACTATCGCTACGTTATAGCTATATTACGAGGATCCGCCTTTTAATTACGCTATTAGCCTTCTTAACGAGCCCTTAGCTCTAAGGATAGTATAGCGTACCGTATATAACGCGACGGCTAAGCCTCTATAGTAACGCTATAACTAAGCCTTTAAATTGAGTGCCGTTATCTATCTACTAGAGGCTAGCCTTACCGACGAAGTTCTCGAAGTCGTAAAGGTAATAGGCAACTTCGTTAGCTTCTTTACCTATAAGAGCGTATATACGAGCGAACTTCGTCTTATAATCCTTAATATATAGTAGGTATAGGTACGGACCGTCCGGATTATTACTAAAGTTAATAAGGTCGTACTATATACGCGAGAGCGTAGTTAGTATATCTAAGTATTATAGCGAAGCCGTTTTTTAATAGCTAGTTTAGTCTTTAGAAGTATATAGATACGATATAGGCTTAAAGCTACCTTAATCTCCTTCTTAATAATACTAGTAAAGCGCTTATTAACGAGCGCTTAAATAGGGCTACGGCGTACGTATATAAGCTAGTAATGCTCGTGCGTAAGGATATCGAATATCTTATACTCTTAAATAACCTAGCGTTCTATAAGCGTAGCCTTCTTCTTATCTACTAGTATAATAAGTCGCTTACGCTCTATATAGTAAAAGAACCGCTTTAGAGCCTAAGTACGCTTATTATACTCGGCTCTTATAAGCGTACGAAATCTATACCTCTAGAGCGAATTCTTATCGAGTATAACCTAATTAATAATACKGTAGTACTATTCTCGGTTAAAGCGCTACTTTATAGTCTCTTACGTATTACGGAGGTATTACTCGAAGGCCGTATATATTCTCGAAGGGAATAGATCGGTATTAGCGTAGGCGCTATTCGGATTAAGCGAAGGAATAACTAGTAGTAGCGGACGCGCCGGAGTCGAGCGATTAAGCTAGAGGGCGTATTATTACGAGTTTAGCGATAGCCGTCTATTACTAGTAGTAGTATTAATAGTATTAGTAATACGAGATAATAAAATTAAAGATAAAGAATGCTATCCGTACGAGCGTCGCTAATTAGAAGAAGGGATTAGCATTACCGGTATATTACCGCTAATAACGATAATATAGTAAGTTAATAAGATATAATACTTATCTTACTATATATTATAGTACTAAGTAGTCCCTTAAAAATAAGCCTATACCGGGTATAGAGCGACTAGTAATATAGAAGTTATACGTAATCTAGTAAATATTACGAAAATTCGAAAGCCTACTAGCTTTTCGGCTACCGAACTAACTAGTAATAAATATATATTATAAAATAGACACTATATAGTAAAACAAGGCCTATTTAATAAGGGAACAATAACTTATTAATTAACCGTTATTTAACTAAAGAGCGCTTACGAATAAGGCCGGTTTTATTAAATAAGAGGTTTAATAAACGGCCGGCAACATTAGCTACATTACGAGAAGCAAAGGTCGGGTGTCTTATACAACTACTAACATACCCCCACGGACGCTGCCGTTATTACCTCTAACGTAGCGCGGTAAGGAAGGTACTATACTATGGTTACGTAGTAGGTACGGTAGGTATGCTTCCTCCCCTCCTTCCTCCCTACCGGCAATGTACGTAAGGTAGCCACAGGCGCGTCAAGTGCCACTTCCACGCTTCTCCTCGCTCGAGTCTTGCTTCCCATGAAAGCATGTGCACTGTGCATCTGCACGGCAGTTGGCGCTAGATGGGTGTGGATCGGCCTCCCGAAAGCCAGTCCCAGTCCCAGTGCCAGCTAAGGTTCTTGTTTGACTTTGAAGCTTGTCGTCGACCATCTCCGTCTCGTGACGAGGTGACGGTACGCTGCTTCTGGGCAGAGCTCCCCGGACCCCGCGTGAAACCAGCCGACCACTAAAACCATGCCGCCGCCTTGTTTTGCCAACCTTTGGGCCCAATATCCCCTTCAGGCTTCAGATCACGTAGCCTTGTCGATGCTGTGATGGTTCATCACCGCCTACATTACATTCCTAGCTATTTCATCCTCGATTGGTCTGGACGAGACGATTTGGATCAGTCATTCATTCAYCCTGCATGGAAGCGCTAGTCCGCACCTACCCCGAAGCATCGCAGTGACAGACGGTCAAACAACGTATGACACGCCGATCACAGAATGACACAGATGTGCTGCTTTCAGCCTTTGACCGCTCATCCTCCAGCTGTCTCGGAAGTTGGAACTCACCTCACCATCAGATCTGCATAACTTAGTGAAGACCCATCGCACTTGATGTTGGCCCAACGACAAAGCACCGTGCAAGCCGTGAAAGCCATCCATGGATGCAGGTGGTATCAATCTTGCTCTACCTGAGTCACTAGYACTCACCATGAGTGACCGCGGAGACAAAGACAGAGACTCCGACCACGGCCCGTAACTATATCGCAACACGCACTTCCCTGCTGACTGACTTTGTTGAATGCAATCCATGTCGACTGATTCTATAATGTCTCAACTGAGTGAGACTCTCAAACAACAACAATGACCGGTTGACTGCTCTTCACAGCCGAGGAATCGACGACATGTGGATGTACGACATCACCAACGGCGGCAGTAAAGGTGCTTCAAAGCATCTGCCACCCCTCGACAATCCCTTTTCGCCTTCACTCCTCCGACAAAAGGCAGTACACTCTTGGAATGAGAAGGGTGCGGGCCATGCCAATCACAACTTGCAATCCATCACTGACCCTCCAAAGTATCCGGCAAGTACTCACTGCTCAAAACCCTCCTCAACTGCTTGTTCTGGCCCTTTCTTGCCGCGATACCAGGTCGCCTCCTCCTGGTGCTCTTCAGATATGCCCAGCCAATTCTTATGTCGGTTGCCATCAGATATGCCAGTCGCGATACATCCACCGATACGCTGGCATTCTCTGCCACTTCCATTGTCATTGCTACCGCTGTCATATACGCTGGTATTGCTGTAAGCGAGCTCGTTTTCAAAATCTGCTGCCTCTTTTTCTCTCTAATCACTCGCACAGTTGTCGGAGTTGTCTTATCGATATCGATCAGACTGCTTCAAAGTGATGGCCAGGAGCTGTCTGATAGGACTGATCCACGACAAGGCTTTGAATGCATCTCCCATGACTKGTCAATCGAATCACGGACGTGCCATTACCCTCATGAGCTCCGATGTCGAGACTCTTCTCGGCACCGCTGTAATGTTCCATGACACTTGGGCCCATCTGTTAGAGATGTCAATCGGCATGGCTCTTCTTGCTCGAAACATTGGCTGGGTAAGCCCCATCTTATTCATCATCATCTTTGGTAAGTTTGGAGTCCATTTCAATGTTACATCGTAGTATGCTGAGACGTCTACGGCCTGCTCTCGAGTGAGTCGAWACGTTGCAATGCAAATCAAGCCTAGACAAATGGCATGGAGCATTGCAACGCAGAAGAGGTTGGCTTTGACGAGCACTCTACTCAACACCATGAAAGGCATCAGAATGGCTGGTGTCTCTGCCCCTTTCAAAGACCATCTATCAGCACTTCGTTGCATCGAGCTCGACGCGGCCAAGCAGATTCGTTGGGTCCGTGTAGCCGCCAACGCAAGTGGTATGTGGGACTAAGTCCACCTTCACCAACACATCTGACCCTCTAAAGCAAACGCCCTCGGCCTTTTCTCCCCAGCCATTGTACTGGCYATCTTCTCGCTGCTGGCACATTGTAGAGATCACAGTGTCCTCGACACAGAGACCGCTTTCACCACTGTCGCTATTCTGACCATGGTCACGCATCCTGCCAATATGTTGATGACCATAGCACCACTTGCAATCGCCTCTCTGGCCAGCTTCGAGCGAATCTAAGAGTACCTGCTTGAAGCTTCACATTCGGAACATCGCAAGGACATACGTGAGCTACAACACCTGATCGACCAACCAGTAATTGCGCTTCGGAATGTTACTATCAGCTTTAACCCCAGCTCACGTCCTGTGATCGAAAACATCAGCTTTGACATGGCTCGAGGATCCTTCGTTGCTTGTCTTGGACCCGTCGGCGTTGGGAAGACATCACTTATACGAGCCATCGCTGGTGATCTGGAATGCTCGAACGGCTCTATCTTCGTGGCCCGTTCTGGACCAACAGGTCTCGCTACTCAGATCCCATGGCTCCCAGCTGGAACTATCCGAGACGTCATCTGCGGTGATTTCGAAAAGGCCGATACGGTTTGGTACCGAACTGTCGTTCGTGCATGTTGCTTAGAGCCTGACTTCTCCTCACTGTCGGCTGGGGATCAGGCGCAGATAGGCAGTCGAGGGTCGAATCTTTCTGGAGGCCAGCGACAGCGTGTGGTACGTTCGAGCCTTTCGTTTGTCGATCGCGTGCAAGCTAAACAACCCACAGGCGCTCGCGCGTGCATTGTACTCTCATCCTCAAACTCTGCTTCTGGATGATCCCTTCAGTGCTCTAGACGTGGAGACATCCTCTCGGATCATGCAGAACTTGTTTGCTTCCGAGGGTCTGTGTAAGAAACAAGGCATGACTGTATTCTTGACAACTAGTTCAAGTGAGTTGCCTTCCGCTACGTTGATGCCTAATGACACATGGATGGGAGCTGATTATGTTACAGCTGCTCCTTGCCCCTTTATGGATCACATCATTGTGCTTGGCGAGTCTAAGATCAAAGCTCGCGGTACCTGGCAGGACGTAGCCCCTAAACTCGGCCAAATGCACGCTGGTTTTGTCGGCGACAACAAKCAGGAGTTCCACCAACCTGAACGTCACTCCGTCAACGACCCAGTCACGAACGAGATCCGCAAGATGCAAGACGCGGCTTCAGACCTCACGCAAGTACCCAAAAGCGACGGAGTCTATCGTAAGTCAGCACCACATATCTTCAATGTCGACTCACTCAATCTTCTCAGGCTATTACTTGAATGCTGTTGGTAATACCAACTTCGCCATTCTACAACTATGTACCGTCACATATGCTGTATTCGTCACTTTTCCGCAATACTGGTTGAAGCTATGGACAGAGTCTGACGGCCGCCACTCACTGTTCTATGTGCTGGGGTATCTCGGCTTTGCCCTCATGTCTTGGGTTGCAACGAGCTGTCAAACTTGGTGGGTCTTTTACTGAGTCGACGACGGTCCTTTGATCTATCCACTGATGTTTGCGTTTCAGGTCGGCTCTGATCAAAGTCGCTCCGAAATCTGGCGTGCGGCTTCATCAAGATCTGTTGGAAACTATCATGGGGTTGGTGGACTCTGGATTCCGTCGGTCTCGTAGATGTGTGCTGAATGTTTGTTTCATAGGGCGCGATTCTCCTACTTCTTCGATAAAGAGACAGGAGTCACACTCAATCGGTATTTACAACAGCTGATCCGTCATGAAGCTTCTAGTCATTTTACTGACGCTTCCGAAAGCTTCGGGCAGGACATTCAAGTCGTAGACCAACAGTTGCCAACTGGACTTTCGACACTCAGCACGCGTGGGTGTGAATCCTTGGACATTTGCCTGTATGGTGGACTGCTGACAAAACATGACAGAGGTGTTCAAGCTAGCAATACAGACAACGCTCCTAATCTATGTGAGCCCAGGCTTGTCATTCGCTCTACCTCTATTGATTGCAATCGCATACTTGATCCAGAAGTACTACCTCAAAGTCTCTCGTGTGCTTCAATTTCAAGATCTGCAATCCAGAGCACAAGTCTTCACATCTTTCATCGAAACGGTCAGTATTAGGGACAAACCACAGGCATGCTTCGAACATGACTGATATTTACTCGTAGATAGAGGGCGTTGCCACCATCCGTGCATTCAACTGGCAAGAAGCATACGCAGAGAAGAACATCCAGAGCTTGGATACTTCTCAGCGCCCATTCTACTTCCTGCTCAGCGCCCAACGATTTCTCAACGTCGTTCTCGACCTTTTGATCGCCGTCATCGCGGTGGTCGTTGTACTGCTCACCGTCGTCTTGGCAGATGGAAACCGTGGTGCTGAAATTGGAATTGCGTTGAATATGGTCATTGCTGCTAATGCTACTCTCATCCGGCTCATCTCGTCTTGGACGACGTTGGAGATTGCTATTGGGGCGGTGAGTAGGTTGAAAGAGGTACGGGATACTACTCCTCAAGAAGAGCTCCGAGAGGAGAGCGTTTGCCATGACTCCTCCTGGCCTGAGGAGAGCGTCTGCCACGACTCCTCCTGGCCTTCGAAAGGAGAGTTGGTGTTGAAGAATGTGCTGGTGGCTTACAAGTACGTATCTTCCTAACTTACAACTCCACCAAGTTGATTATAGTGTGGACTGACCAGGACAATAGTGAGCGGTCTACCGCCTTGCATGAAGTGAACCTTCACATCCGACCTGGACAGAAAGTCCTCATTTGCGGCCGGACTGGAAGGTATGCACACTCACTTCTCCTTCGAAGCGGTTTGTATGCGAACTGACGAGAGGATGGGCAATCGGTAGTGGGAAGAGCACGCTACTTCTTACACTTCTTCGACTCTTGGATGTGAACAAAGGCTCCATCTCCGTGGATGACATCGATATCTCTCGTGTTTCCCCCTCCACGATCCGGGAACAATGCTTCATCACAATTCTCCAGGACCCGTTCATCATTGCAGAAGCCAGCCTGCGCTTCAATCTCGATCCTTTCGAAATCCATGCCGACGAAGACATCATCGCGTGTCTGGAAGCGACGCAGCTATGGACTTCCGCCTTGTCGTATCAACATCATCAGGGAGAAGAAGATCAAGAGATTTCATCTAGAGTTCCAAAACTTAACAACCCTCTGAATTCTTTCCCACCTTTAACCCCCGGCCAATTACAACTCTTATCAATCGCGCGCGCCCTTCTTCGAACCAAACCCAAAAAGAGCAGCACTTCTACTGCTGCTGCTGTTGTCGAGCATCATCATCAAAGAAAAGAAATCTTATTACTAGATGAAGCGACATCTTCTCTCGATCCACCCACGGAAAATCTCGTCCATGATCTCGTACAGGAACATTTCACGGATCAAGGACATACCGGTCATTATGGTAAGTAGGTTAGCCGAGACACCCACCGCACATCCTAACCACCCCAAACAGACATCCCACCAAATCAACAGCCAGAAAGAAAGACGCGTCTTCGATAAGATCATAACTTTCGAACAAGGTCACTGAAGAACGGTGTCGTGTGTCGCAGGCATCTTTGTGCTTGTAGGACGCAGGTTGAAAAGGTGAAAACTGTTCTCGCGGCTCGCCACACTAGGTGGCTCGCGACGCTGGAGTGGACATTACTCAAAGGAAAATGTTAAGTGACCCTGTTTGATTTATCTTCTACCACCGGTCGCTATATATCTGTCAGATGCGAGTCCCACTCTAGCATGTTAGTCGAGAGCTTCCGTTCAATCTCCAAAACCAACTATGAGCTCTTTAGCTCATCAAAAACGAACAGAGGCATTTATAAGGCTCGAACGATCGACACCCAAAAGCACGCTCATGTTCTCGGCGAGTAACAATTAAAGCCTCTCTTCTCTACTCCGGACATAGGGAGGGTCCCCGTGAAGAAAGCTATAGCCTTAAGCCCTGTCTTTGTTAACTACTTCTTTAACATCTACCTCCTTTCTATTAGTTGCAAAGTATTTAAGATTACACTTAACACGCTTAACAGCGTAAATTAGACGTCGGCTTATATACGGGCTATTACTCCTAATAAAAATCTTTATAGGCATCCCCCCTAGATATACCGGCTAATAAGCTTCGAGCTTTCTTTTCTTATTATCCTTCTTATCCTCTATATTAGGTAGAGATAGTATTTCTTTAAGAAATTAATATATATAGATAGTACGCTCCTCTAACTTAGTATATTTATCGAAGGCTATCCGTACTAGATCCTTATATTCGATTCTACTTCTACTCTTATCTAATAGCGGCTTCGGTCCGTTAAATAGGTTTATTACCKTAGGACGTCTAGCCTCTAGCCCCTCGTATATTTTATATTTATTTCTACCTATACTAAATAGCTTTAGTATATAGAATAGGCCGAACTTTCTAGATAAGCTTATCGGAATATTACTTTTACGGTTCTCTACTATTCCTAGTCCCTCGGGTAGAGAAACTTTATCTAATATATTCGTCGTTATAGTAATCGTAGTATTACTTAGGCGCTCGGGTCTATTTACTAGAAGAAAAGGTCTTTTTTCTAGCTTAGAAGATATATTTATAGGTAAAGAATATTATTAACGTTAAATATAACTACTTTTTATACCTATAAGCTCTCCTATACTAGTGCTGTTTTAACCTCCTAGATTACCTTAATCTAAGACCTAAAAACTATCTCTAGAAACTAGGTTTCTATAAATAGGATATCGTAACCTATTAAGGCCCTATCGATTTCTCGAGTATATTTATCGTCCTTATCCTTACTCTTCCTACTACGTTTCCCGTAAGCGAGTATATAACGGATTACTAGTATTAGCGACGACTTAAGATCCTAGCTCCTCGAATACTAAGCGGTAACGTCTAGCTAGATTATTACTTTCGTCTTAAGGGTATATTATATATATATATAGTTTAATATATAAGAGTAGATAGTATTACCGACCTTTAGAGGCCTCTTCCTTTACGCGGTCGACGAGATTTAGGTTTCGGACGCCCCTTCTAGAATTATTCTTTTAGAATATCGAAGACTTATATATACTTTAGATACTCGCTACTCCGGTTACTCGAACTAGTATATTATCTCTAGAATCCGATTCGCGCCTATAAGGATCCTATAATTTCGGGAACGAGAAGCTAGCTATTAGAATCTAATATAATTATTAGTTAAGTATAGAAGCTAAAACAATCCCTAGGCTATCCGCCCTCTACTTTATTATGCTCTATACCGGTTTAGGTACCGTTTATCCTATATATACTATATATATATATAATTTTTACGCCCCTTCTACTTTAGATTAGACGTAACGGAATTTCCTATAAGTTACGTAAAGTACGTAAGAATATCGAGATATAATAGAACTATTAGAAAACGTATAGCGCGCGTATTAGTGTCCGTAGATTATATAAAAGGCTTAGTATCGACAGTTCTATATAATCCTTATACGTCTATCGATTATATTATAAAGATAAAAGTAGTAGGAGTTCTACGGGGTTTACTTTACGGGTAAGGCCTTTTAGACCCTTATAGGCTATTTATCGATATAGCCGGACTTTACTTCCCTATACTAGGGAACTACGCTAGCGACTAACGGTAGACTAGAAATATATATAAATAGAGGCTTAAAGAACTACGTTATATGGAATATATAATAGTCGCTTAYTAGTACTATACCGTACTAATCTACGGATACGAGAGACATATAACCTTTATATAATATATACTAGCTATAAGTCTAATTAGTCTAATTAATCTAAGCCTAAGCGCCCTAAGCGCTTAGTTAGAGAACTAAATATTCTAATTACTTCCGGTCTAATCGCTCGGCCTAAGGCTCGAAGTTATATAACCTATCGTTAGTATAGAGGCCTAAAAGAGTAGGATATAGCTTAAAGAAGATACCGCTTCTATATACTAATACTCCCCTATATATAGCTATTATAAKGGTAACATAGTTCTTCTACGTATATATGTTCTTTACTTAAAATTTAGAATTTGCCTAACTATACGTTCGATACTATAAGAGCGGTCGGCAACTAGTAGAAAGCCCTACTAACCCCCTACTAATCCTCGAGTAAGAGAGGAGAAAGTAGAGAGAAAGAAGTAGAGATCTACTAGAAAAAGAGGGAAAGAAGTAGAGATCTACTAGAAAAAGAGGGAAAGAAGTAGAGATCTACTAGAAAAAGGCCCTACGGACCCTATACTAAATTCTAACTAAAAGTCCTAGGGTACTTTATTTCCCTTATAAGGATATCGTAGCCTCTTCCTTAAGTAATACCTAAAGGTTACCTAGGTATCCTACCTCTCCCCTCCGGTAGTACTAGAGGAAGAAGAATAAAGAAAAGCGAAGGGAATTAAAGAGAAAAGGTAAGAATTACTATTTTAACCTTTATATATATATATATTTAGTATTTAATCGTACTTAGCATTTCTTTATACTATTATATACCCTACGCTAACCTAGCTATTCTAACCTTCCTTAGACGTACGTTATAATAGTAATTCTTCCTTCTTACCTATTAGGGTAATAGTCCGGAGAATGCTACTAAAACTAAATACTAGGCGTACGGTAGTAGTAAACGACCTCGAAGCTCCCGTAGTATCGAGTCCGTACGCCGATATAGCTATAGACGAACCTAAAGGTCGTATCGAGGAGCTTCCTAATACTAATAACCTAGAAGAAGAGGACTATATAGAGGTAGATAAGGCCTAGATAGCGTAGCCTATCGAAGCGCCCTAAGGTAATACGCCTATTACTACCGACCTCGTCGAGATCGACGAGGCTAAGCTTAATAGATAGGAAGTTATAAATTAAATCGCTAAGGCGGAGTAATAATAGGCTTAGGTATTATAAAAGCGCCTCCTCCTACTTAGAGGCGAAATGTCTAACCTCTATATCTTTAATAAGGAACTTACTAGAATCCGATCCTCTAAACGAGTAGCTTACTTTAAAGGTATTACCCTTCTACTAAGGCCGAGTATGTCTACCTCTATACTCGGCGCTAAGCCGACTAACCTAGATCGCTTCGTAAAAGGTTTAGTATAGATAATATACTATATTAGAAGCGAACCTAAAAGTAGGTTGTAGAAAGAGAGCTTGCTCGTACTCCGATATATAGGACTACGAGTCTACGTCGAAGCGTACGATAAAACTACCTACTAACTATAAAGATAGCTCTCTAAAGGAGTTTAGAGAATTTAAAATCCCTTATAAAGTCGCCTTCTTATAAGGGCGATTCTTAATAGGTACTAGTAAGGTTATATAGGCAATATAATACCTCGCTATAAATAACGAATCTAGAGAATGTGTTAAAACCTAACAGGTTTAGAAAGGGAAGAGAGCTTAGAGTGGAATCCACTCTAAGGTAATTCCCTAGTTAGGTAATTAGGATACTATAGCTAAAGGCACACACTTATTCTTAATATTCAGTTCTTAAGATAATTAATTCAATTAACACACTTGTTTAGTTCCTACTTTAAGTACTATGCACCTTATAATAAATTAGTTTAAGATTAGAGTCTCTTATCTTACCCTTTACCGCTATATCCTATTACCTCCCTAGCCTCTAGATTTAGATTTTTTAGTTAGACAATTTAATAGATTATAAGCCCGGGTTTTGCTAAACTAAAGGAAAGAACTTTAACCTTAAAGTAGTAAAGGTATTCCCTACCTTTTACTAGTATATAGAAAGGGGAAAGAGGATTTTAGATCCTCCTATACTACCCTATAAGAGATACTAAGGATTAGTATATAGATAAGCTAGGAAGAAAATCTAAAAGGATAAGGG
>NW_019716255.1:2538590-2542713 GCF_900074925.1 Ramularia collo-cygni | reverse complement strand
CTAGTCTTAGAGTTAACCTTATCTCCTAGAATTAGTTTAGTTATTAGTTTAGTATTTAACTACTATAGTTTACTCTTTTGTCCTAAAATAGGACTTCTGTTATATATACTAAAATATATAATAGTATACCTATTATTTCCTCTATTTCTATAGCCCTCCTAAAGAGGGCCTTTTTAACTTTTAAAAAAGAACTAATAAGTTAGTAGGAGCAAACTCTAGTTAAGTAATACTTCTATACTACTAAAAATTAGTAGGAGCTATAGTATAGAAGACTTAGTTATTTTAGAAAGAACCTCCTAAAAAATGTCTATAAGGTTATAAACCTTAAGGAAATTCCTATACCGGAAAATTATAATAAGGCATATAGAGTCTATGCCCTTATAAAAATAAAGAAGTAGAAGGGAAAAGTTTTAGAGAGAAAATCCTAAGTATTAGAACTAGTTTCTCTTAATATTTGTAGCCTACTTCCTATATTAAGATAAGGATTTAAGTACTAGCTTAAGATTATTAACAATTTCTCTAGAAAGAAATAAGGATATTCTTTAGTAAGAAGAGATAATACTCTAACTACTTTAAAGTAATAGAAGATCTAGGTTAAGAGAAAAACATCTATAAAACTAAGGATAACTAGATTAGATAATATACCTAAACTAATTAGCTTGCTAAAGTAGTAGGAGAAGGACTTAAGAATCCACCTAGACCTAATTAATTTATATAGCTCTCTTTAGAATAGGGTTATAGAAAGATCTATCTAAACTTTAGAAGATATAATTAGGGCAATAATTAAGGAGTCTAGAATACTAATCGATTTCTAGCTAGAAGCACTTTCTACCTAATATAAAATTAGGAACAGACTCCTAAATAGACTAGTTATAGAAGACTTTCCTCTCTTACCTAAGGAAGCATTTAGTAGAGTAAAACCTTTAGTATACTATCTTAGGGTGTAGGGTTATTAAGCTATTATATATATAGATCTAAGAWCTTAGCTATAATAGGCAAGATTAAACAAACTTATAAATAGAGGCAAGGATGCTATATTAATTAGATATATTAAGAGAACCTCTAAGTTATAGCTCTTCTAGGATCTAGATATAAGAGCTATAAAATAGTACTCTAATATAATCTTCTTTAAAGATAAGAAAGGAGGAGATCTTAATCTAAAATTTTAATTAAGATATTAGCTTTTATAAGTACCTTAGAGAAAGCTACTTAGGAGACTATTAAAGCTTATAGAAATTCTATTAATTAGGCCTAAACTAAAGTAGAAGGAAACTAAGGAAAAAGCCCTAGAAGTTTTAGGAAACCTACCTAAGGCATTTATTTAAGTTCCTTTACCTCTAAAGGATGCTTATAAATATATTAAGTTCCTATCTAAGACTTTACTAAGCCTATAGCTAGTCTAAGAAGAATTTTCCTATATAGAAACTAGAGGGAAAAAGAGATCTAGAGAGGACGACTTAGACTCTAAAGGCCCTAAATCTAAGAGAGAAAGAATTCTTTAAGCTATAGCTACAATTATTAGCATAATAGAATAGCCTAAGGAAATAGTAGCTAAAGTCTGCTAAATTACTTTAGAATTCTAGTTAGAGGAAATAGAGGAAGAAATCTATAAAACTACTTTCTCTGCTATTTTAAAAGGGATTATACTTAAGTAGGATATCCCTATCCTATAAAGCTATAAAGAAGTAGTAGGAGATAAGGAATAAGGAAACCTATAGAAGGAAGCTATTAAAAAGGAATTAAATTCTCTAAGAAGYAATTATATATAGAAAGAAACTATTACTCTAAAAGGTGCAAACCTTATAAGTTCTAAGTAGGTATTTATAGTTAAGAGACTAGTAAGTAGTGCACTTAATAAGCTAAAAGCAAGGCTTATAGTAAGAGGATTTTCCTAAAAGTATAGAGTTAATTTTAAGGAGACATTTGCTCTAATAGTTAGATATAAGACTCTTAGGACCTTTATAGTAGTAGTCTATAAGAATAACCTTAAGCTATACCTAGTAAATATAGATAGTACATTTATAAATAGTTACCTAAAGGAGGACATCTTTATAGTAGTACCTAAAGAAGTTAATATTACCCCTAGATATATTTTAAAGATTCTAAGAAGCCTATATAGACTTAAGTAAGTAGTAAGAGACTAGAATTAACTCTATATCTTAAAGCTCCTTAGTCTTAGATTTATTTAGTCTAAGGTAGATCTATACCTTATATACTATTATAGGAAAGAACTTATAGTTATAACTTATATAGATAACATTCTAATTGCTAGAAGATTAATAGATTCTATAAACTAGTTTAAGAAAAGTTTTAGAAAGATCTTTAATATTAAGGATCTTAGGGAACTATTAAGGATCCTAAGGATAAATATAACTAGAGATAGGAAATATAGAACCCTAAAGCTTAACTAAGAACACTATATCCTTAAGAGCCTTTAGAAACTTAGGATAGATGCAAAGTTATTAAAGCTAACTCTCTTACTAATAGATAGTATAAGGGGACCCTAAAGGAGCGGGATACCGCCCTTTAAACCCTTACCTAGGGAATCYCTCTTAGAAAGAATAAGGGAATTAYACCCTTAGTAGGATTTCCCTATACGGATGCGACGGCTAAAGGATAACTCTACGGTACCTCTACGGCACCGCCGAGCCTAACTAGCACCGGGCGCAATCCTATAAAAGGGCAATGTCCTTATTACCTATTCCCTTTCGCTCCCTAGGTAATATCGTATATATCTAAGAATTACTACTTAGTATTAAGACCCCCTGTTTATAACACCCTTATAGAATATTGCCTCTTATTCCTACTAGGGAATAGCCGTCTTAAGTACGAAATAAGCTCTCGATTCGAGTCTAGCGCTACTACAAAGCTACTATAACGGCTCTATAGATCCCTACTAACCTATTAAAAATATCTTTAGTAGGAAAAAGAGCCGTACGACCTAAACGTACCGAGGCTAATAATCCCCTAGGGTTTATTATCGATAAGGAAGATATAACGCCTAGTAGTAGCGCTAGACTAGAGGATTAGCTCGATCTAGACGGAGGTACCGTAAAGGCACCGTAAGGTAGCCGCGAACCTCCTAGAGAAGAAAACCCTCCTCCGGATACTATATTATAAAAAGAACTATCTATTAAAGAGGGCATTAATAATAATAGTATCCCTTATAACCTATACCGTGTAATTGCTACTCTATAGGCTATAGACCCTATCGAAGCCTCGATCGATTAGATATAGAGGCTAGAGCTGCTCGTCGCCTAGCGATCTAAGTATTAAGAGGTAAGCTCTAATAAAAGAAAAAGACAAGAATCTCTTAGGAGTTACGCGGAAGACTAAAGCTACCGTAAAGGTACCGTAGAGGCACCTTTATAGGACGTCCTTCGCAAACTAGCAAAACGCGACCCTCCCGTACTAGACTCCCTAAACTAATAGAAGTATCTCTAGTAGGTCCGCGACTACAAAAGCCGTTTTACGGTTACTCGCTGCTCTAATTAGGACTATCCTAATATAAGCCTCTCTAACTAGTACCGCCGTAGTATATAGGCAACCTCTAAAATTACCGAGAAGGAGATTACTAACGCCCTTATACGCTAGCGTAGCAACTATAAAGTTATAATATAGGAGGATGCTTAGATAATTATTATAGATGTAATCCTTCTTAAGGTATTATAGCATGCCTTAATATACCGAACGTACTAGAACTATAGCTAACGTAATAACTAAACCGTAGGCTAGTTCTAGTCCTACCTTATTAACTAGGAATTAAGGCTAAAAGTCTCCTCTATAAATAATAAGAAGGAGATAGAGAACCGTATCGGGTTCTACTTCTTACGGTTATAGAAGGACGTTTAAGATAAACTCCTAGAAGCTAATAAGCTTACGGAGTCGAAGATAGCTAAGGATCTCTTTAATATAGCTATTCTTATTAAGAACTACTTATATCCTAAAGGAAAAGATAGGGAAAGGGGACCGAAGAAAACCCTAGAAGATAAGAAACCCCTAATTAGGCCTAGCGGTAGCTCTACGGCACCTTCGTAGGGTAATCGCGGGTAAAGTAGTAACTTAAGAGGGAAAGGTAGAGGAAGGGGACGGGGCTACTACTCCTAAACCTTTACTTAAAGTC
>NW_019716255.1:2534248-2535815 GCF_900074925.1 Ramularia collo-cygni | reverse complement strand
AGTGATTACGGGTGTCTAATATATTGCTATATCTTTACCCTTATAATTCTAATTCTTCTTCCTCTCTAAGGGTAGCGATCTATTAGATCCTAACGAAATAGCCCCTAGGCGCGCCGCCCGCGAAGCGACTACTCCCGAGTAGCGCTACGAAGAAGAACGCGTCGAAGAACTCCCTAACTACGGAGATATCGAAGAAGTCGCTACCGTAGAGCCTATATAGCCTACTCTAGACGAAGAYACGATAGATTACGGAGAAAACGAACGCGATAARGAAGAGACGGCTAACGAGATAATCCAGCGCCTCGAAGGCGAGAAGTAGGCTCTATAGTAGCAAAAGACGATTCGCTAACTTTAGTTAGAAGTCTAATAAATAAAGCGCAATCGGGACCGCGCCGACGTAGGCGTAGCTACTACTATACCCCGTTGCGGAGTCGTACCTACGCGCCTCTTATATAAGGAAGATCCGGATACTATAAGCACCTCGAGTTTAAGCGTAGCGTATACGCGTAGCGGAGTAGGCGCAAGACCTAAGATAAAGGATCCTAAACTATTCTTAGGGGATTCTATTAAAGAGGCACGCGAATTCCTACGCTAACTTAAGATAATCTTCGCTAATACTACTACTAGCCTAGAGAGTAACTATAATAAGGTCCTCTATAGCGTTATGTAGCTAGGAGGTAACGCCGCGGAGTCGTAGTATAACGAGCACGATATCGAGGCGCTTACGCCGAGCTATACGTAGGAGGATTTCTAATCGTTCGTGCGTAATACCGTCGGGGACCCTACGAACCGCGCGCTTAGCGTTACGCTTAAGTACGAAAGGGTTCGGCAGAGCTAGGATTAAACGGTAAAGTAATTCGCCCTTAAACTAGAAGTGCTAGAGAGTTAACTAGACTACACGTAAGCKTAGCTCGTRCGTTAGTTCCTCGCTAAGCTAAGACTAGCTCTCCGTTAGGAGATTATTAAGTCCCACTTTATACCTATAACAAGAGTAGAGATAGTAGCGCTAGTAAGGCGCATTAAAGCAGCCGATAAGGGTACGAGCGCATAGCTTACGGGTACTAAGCGCGGCAATTATAAGTCTTAGGACTATAACCGTAGTAGTAGCAGACTATGTAAGAATACCTATAATCGTAATAAGGAACGCAAACCTAAGTCTAACCGTAGTAGCGAGCAGCCTTTACGTAAGCGTAAAGAAGGCGCTAATTTAGACCTAAAGTGCTCTAACTATAGCCGCACCGGCTATRCTAAYAAGATATATTAGGCTAAAGGCGGCGGCGTAGAAGGCTAAGGGCCGAGTAATACGCGGAGCAAGGTTACCGTAGTCGTTACGGAAAAAGTAAAGGACTCCGAGAAAAAGCTCAAACTCTAAGTCTAAAGCTATTAAGTAAGGTCGATATGTACCTAGCGCGCTACTAGCGCGGCGTAGTCGAAACGAAGGTAGGACTAATATAGGTCGACTACCTACTAGACAATATAGCCGATATTAACGTTATATTAAGAGAGTTCGTACTTCGAGCCGGCTTACTAGCGAGAGTAGATGCGCTATTACTATCTACATCCTCCT
>NW_019716255.1:2522067-2531088 GCF_900074925.1 Ramularia collo-cygni | reverse complement strand
TAAAGTAGCGTAGATAGCTATTAGAATATAACTAGTAGGAACCTAGTGCATATATTAAAGACTACGAAGCTCTCGATAGGTTCGAGGCGTAGGCTCCGCGCAAGCGTAGAGGCCGCGTAGTAAAAGAGGCTCGGAAGCAGAGCGGAGCAAAATAGAGGAAGAGTAATAAGAATTAAGTAGTTTTATTACGGTTAGACCTAAAGGGGATTACTTTATAGGCTATACTATAAGATAGGCGTATACGCTGCGCAAGCCTAGAGAATACGCTAAGCACTCTACTTAAACTCATTTTCCTCCGCCTCCGACTCCTCGAATAGCTCGTTTCTAGCTAGGGTAGCATCGAAGGCATTAGTAGACTACCCTATTATCTCTAACTACTATATAGACGGTTAGCATTATAGACGTATACGAGGAGTAGGCGAGACACTTACGACACGACCGACTTAAGTAATAGCTATAAGATTGTTCGTTAAGCGAGTAAGATTAGGCGCCTCGACTACGCTGCTTATACGCCGTACACCCGAGGCAGGCTCGTTAATACGGATCTAAGCATCTAACTTAATACTAAAGGTGTTTACCGCCGCCTTATAAGCCGCTTCCTCCTAACTACCCTTCTACATAGCAGCATCTACTAGATTAAGCTCGTAGGCCGTAGCTATAACGCTATCGTAGCGTAGGCGCATCGCTACCGGCACGGGTTTATACTTATAATAATTATTCCTTTAAGGGAAGTTAGCGCTACGCAAGAGAGGAGCAGGCGTCTCGAATAAGCGTTATTTACTTATAGTAGTCGTACTTGCGCTTAAACGAGCTAAAGACCGCGTTATAGCGATAGCTAATACGAAGGTATGCTAACCGCGTATAGCGGCGATAGGCCGTAGGCACCTCGACGGCGCGGCGCTTGCTTACCGACGCTTAAGCGGGGGTCGCCGGCGGGTCGGGTACGCTACGCTTACGGGGAGTACGTAGCGGTATAATAGAGAGTAGATGTTTAGAAGAGAAATCTACAAGGCAGAAAGAATATTAATAAGAGGTAGTTGCTAGGGTATGTTACTTAGCAAACAACCTACTTAGAGATCTGTAGATATAAGACCCTTACGGATAGTAGCGGTAACGCATACGCCGCGTAGTAGGGGACTTATTAACCCTCTTATCGAGCAGCGGTTATTAAGGGAATTAAACCCTCGCCCTTCTAGGTACGGCATTTAGCCTACTAGAAGGAGGATAAAGTTCCGAAAGCGGCTACATCCTATATAGCTAGTTTAACTAGCCGGCTTTTATGTAAATAGCCCGAAGGTTGCTCGGAAAATAGGCACTTTACTATAGGGAGTCTACGGACCCCGAGCGCGACGCATACGATGCGCGCGCGCCTTTATTTCCTAAGTCTACGAACTAAGGCTAGTTCGTATAGGGGGAAGGAGGTAATTATAAGGGCCGTGTAAGAGCCCTTATAATAACAGGATTAATAGAGGTAGCTAGATTAACCAACCTTAGAGAAGGGAGTGTAATATAGCCTAACTACTTAGCGCAGGCTTAGCGCATGCATAACTCCTACGCACAGCGCACATTTAACCTGCAAGAATTAGTCTTATCTCTAATCGAGTAATTACGGGTGTCTAATACATTGCTACATCTTTACCCTTACATTTAGCCTTATCTAGTATAAATATAAGGTGTACTTATACGCCGGTACGTCGAGAAAACTTGTTAAATACGTATACACTATAGAGTTCGATATCTAGTCTGCTCTTTCGGCCTACGTGTTCGATTCCTACGACTAGCGCTTAGAGCTTAGGTAGGGGGGTTATCTCTTATTCGTTAGCGTAGCTGTTATCTTCGTATTATACCGTCGCTTTTTTGCTTACCGAGCCTATATCTAACTCGGCTATTTAGGGGGCTTCTTATCTAGGTCGGAAACTATACCGATTATAAAGTAAACGGTAGTAATTCGAATCGAAAGATATTAGTCCTTCCTTCTAGCTAATGCCTAGTTAGTAGACGTCGAACTATAGTCGGCTAAGGAGAGCGTCGTACTAGATGTCTGCTACGTAGAGGTTAATTCGTTCCTTATAACAGGTACTATTTTCTTCGGATCCTGCTATTATATAGTAGACTATAGCGAGGTGCGTTATTTTCGTAAGGGCCGTGCTACCGTTAGCTAGTCTAATCTCGAGGGGTTATAGAAGTTCGATTAAAGGAATATAATGTCGATGCGTAAAGGATCTATTAAGGAACTAGGTAGTTGCTCCTAAGTTAAGGAAGGTATAAGCGTAAAGGTTTCTATTTATTCTACTAGTAATAACTATATACTGCCCTAGGTCTAGTAGTATAGGTTTGTCGTATTCTRTAGACTCTCCTTTATTATCTTTTTGTTCCCGTTCTTAATAGTCCTTAATCCGTCTACTAATCTATACGCGTAGATTAGGGACTACTCGTTTTCCGCCGGCTTCGTTAGTTCTTTAGCCGGGGCCGGTTCGATAGCTAGCGTTACTCCGCTCGTATTTAGTCGTAGCGCGAATACGAATAGAGGGCAGCTGCTGTCCTTCTATATATAGCCCTTCTAATAATAACGGTTATAGAGACCTTAAGTGCGGAAAGGTGCGCGCTTAGCTACTATTATATCTACGTATGCCTTTAAGTTACGGAAGTATGCTAGGGCTTAAGCCTATAGTTTCTTAGCTAAGCTATCTACATTAGTAGGGATAGTAGGAGGACCGCTTCCTATCTTCTTCTTATCTCTAGAGTCTCTAGGCTAATTCTTCTAGTTCGTTTACTAGGTTTAGGGCGCCTTCGGTTCGTCTCGTAGGTATGTAATATCTAGGAACGTCTAATTTCGTTCGATAACCTTATAACGGTTAACGAGTTGTTAAATTATCGTAATGTCGGCGTCCTTTATAATATTAAGATAGGTAGCGCTAAGCTTCTAGCGCATTGCCTAGAGCTTATTATCGGGGAAGATAATTAGTCGTAAGCGAAGGCTAACGTATTTCGCGTAGAATACTAAGAATTTCTTATTCCTGCCTTGCTTTAGTGCGTCTAGTTTAACGCGGGTCTTAGCTTTAGCTTTAGCAGATGTAGTACCCTAGTAAGCGTTTAATTTATCTAGTAAGTCTTCGATGCTAAGGAACGGATTAACTTCCGTATATCGGCTGCTAGGGATACGAGCGTCTATATATTAGTATATAGAGCCTATAAGATAATCTAACTAAATAAATTTCAGCGCGTCCTTCGTAGAGCGGAAGGTTGTATTATCTAGCTTGCGCTCTAATTAAGCTAACTAGATAGTGTACTCTAGACTACCTATGTCTCCTATAAACTTATCTAGTATAGAAACTAACTTGTTAGTTTTTATGCTCTTCTTTATCCTCGAGTCGTATATAGTGTACTTAGATTAGTAGGTGTCGCCTATAAAGGGGGTGCCTTACTAACGATAGCCGCGTTCGCGTTCTAATAGTGCTACACCTCTAGCGATACTAATAGTGTTACCGGAGTGTCGAGATTAGGAACGCGAACGGCGGCGTAAACGCGAACGGCTTAATTCTAATTCGTTACTACTAGAATCGTCTAGGTTTAGTATAGCTTTATAACGGCGGGTACGTTAATGTCTGTCGTCTATTCGAACGGCCTTTTTCGGCGGCGGTAGTAGTAGTAGTAGTATAGCCTTCTACTATCGTCGACGTTCTATAGATAGCGAGCGAGCTAAACGCTTAATAGGCGATCGTCCGCGGTCGTCGTTAGTAGGTTTTACTTATTACGAGTATACTAATGTAACTTCCTTATTAAGGATGTCTATCTCGCGCGTCTTAGCCGATAGCTCTTCCTATATAGTCTAGACTTATTGTTCGAGGCGTTCTATCTTAGATTCCTCCTCCTTTAAGTATCGGTACTACGTATCTGCTTCCGCGCGCTATCGCTTCGTCTATTCCTTTTCGTTTTCGAGTGCTTATCGATTCGCGTAGCTCGTTTAAGTCTATTATAGGTCTTCGTTCTAGGTGCGGAGCGCGCTAATCTCTTCGCGGAGTTTAATTAGTTCGGGATCGGGGGCAGCCGTTGTTCTTACTACGCTAAGGTTATTAATTCGAGTACGTAGGCGGAGTTTATCTTACTATCTCTTATTAATGTTAGCGAAAGATACGGATAGGGCTTTTCTATTCTATTTAAGCTCCTTTTCGAGGAAATCTACCCTCTTTAGGGCTTCCTTAACTTTATCTACATTTAAAGTATTAACTTCCTAAAGGTACTCTACTTACTAGAGTGCCTGTCTATAGTCTACTTCTAGGTAAGATATCGCGTAGTATAGAGTTTGTAGCTCTAACTAAGCTACTTTAGCGAGCGTACGTAGGTCTAAGTTCTAGAATCGTTTAAGGGGTACCCGCGCGGTCGTAGGGTGTCCGCCGTTATCGAAGTCGATAGCTATATATTCTCTATCTACGTCGTCTTCTCGAAAATAGCAAGAGATATCGATTACGTCTTCGAGTGTCGGGATTTCTCTATTTAAACTACGTTTATATAGGTTAGATGTTAGGCGCGCTTAGAGTCTATCGAGGATAGCGCCTACTTCGTTAGGTTCTATTTCGTATCGGAGTGTGTTTAACTCTACGTCTAGGGGAAAGGCTCTAGGAGCGTTTCGGGTCGATTTTACGAATAGGTTAGAGGCTATAAGTAAGAAGCGCGTCGTTTTACGCCGGTTAGATGTCTTAGTATTAGATACTAGTTCGGTTAAAGGTTTAACCGTTATCTTGCCCTTATCGGTTAGCTTCGCTATATTAAAGGTAGAAGTTAATTATCGGTGCGCGTCGTGCGTAGTAGTATATAAGCTACTTAGCTTACGGTATATCGGTCGAGTAAAGTATTACGGTTAAGAACGAACGAAAGCGTGTTAACGTTTTAATATTAAATCACTCGACGGAGTATCTAAGAGAGAGCGAGAAGCTCGCGTCTAAATAGTTCTAAAAGTTACTAACTTAGTATATAGGGTAATATAGGGTAGCGGGGTCGGACTACTCCCGTCGTGTAGGGTTAGACGTTACTCTAGAGGCCTCCGGAGGCGTCCCGTAATAGCTAAGCTACTTCTTAGGGATAAGTACCTACGTACCTCGCCGCCTCGTCGCTACTATAGCGCGGGACGAGGGAGCGTACTCTAAAACCCCTCCCTCTCTTCGAGACCTAATACGGGAAGTCTAGTAGCGAGACCCCCTTATATAGGATAAGAGAATAGAGATCTTAGACGTAGGAATAAGTTAGGGTAGAAGCGGCCCTAAAATAGGGAAGCCGCTAAGTAAGTTAGGTTAGGTTTAGGAGATCGACGAGGACGACTTACTTCGCGTTAACGGAAAGTTATATATCTCTAATAAGTAGTCTCTTAGATAAGAGATCCTCCGAAGGAACTATAACGACCCTATAGTAGGTTACTATAGCCGGAGCCGAATATACGCCGCCCTATCCGTTAAGTACTATTAGCTAAGGCTATCGGACGACGTAAAAACATACGTCGTAAAGTATAGTACGTATTAGCGGACGAAAACGAAGCACTATAAACTATATAGTAAGCTATAGCTACTACGCGTCCCTACAAGCCTATAGACGCCTCTCTTAATAGATTTTATTATCGGTTTACCCCTAATATAAGGTATGTAAAAGATGTCGTAGTATATAGAACGCTAACTAGTCGTCTAACTAGTAATAAAACTAATTCTTGCTTTCGATAGCGAGGCGCCTACGCGCCTCTTAGGGTGCGACTATATATTACGTACGCGGCGCTCGCCGGTACGCTTAGTAGTCGTCTAACTTTACGTCTAGCTATAGCCGAAGCCTTAGCAATTCCTAATAATTATCCCCCTCCTTAAAGGGAGACGTCTCGGCTCCTATAAGCCTCTTAATTTCTAACTACAATATACGTGCGTCTCTCCGTCGTATCGCCGTACCTATAGGTACTTCTATTCTTAGACTATTCTAGAGTCGAGTACGTATAGCCTACGCGCCTTTAGCTTTAGCCTTTCGGTCTACCTACTATCTTCGTCTATTTCTAGATATTTCTATAGGTTTCTATTATTTCTCGTCGCGTAGGTAGTTACGTAGGTATATTACTAGTAGGATAACCCGCGTTATTATAGTAGTAGGTACGCGTATATTATCTTAAAGTTTTCCCTTCGCGCTTAAAGCTCTTCTCTTACTTTAAGCGATACTACCTTATACTACTCGTACTACTACCTTAAGCGTATAGTAAGCCCTATTATATTACTAGCTTACCTCTCGCGACCCTCTTACTAACCTTATACTACTCTTACGCTACTAGTAAGCTAACCGCTACTATACCGCTAAAAGCTACCCGCACTATCGTACTAAACGCTCCGCCTCGTACTAAGGCCGATACGTAGGGCGCTACCTCTACTATTTATAAGCGCTACTTACTATACGCGGCTAACCGTATATTCTCGTACGGTTGCCTTACGGTTCGCTTACTAATTGCCTATCCTAGCTACCGAGCCTAACTACGACGGCGTTATAACTATTAGCGCTAAGGTTAAGTGCTTCCGCTATAAGGAGTAGTAAGTCCTCGCTTTCTACCTACGGTTCGGTTACGAGTCTAATAATGTTCTTAGTAGTTACTACTATATAACGCTCGAGTTTCTAAACCTAGTACGCTAGGCGAAGGTTATGCTATCGCTCTACGAGGAGTATACAGCTAGTATAGTAGGCTTAGCTAAGTAGTAGGTCCTCCGCTGCCGTATAAATACGGTCGCTCGCGATATTAAGCGCTCCGATAAGGTAAAGTAGGCGAACCGTAGGAAGTCTATTAGCTCGCTTACTATCCCTTATAAGGGAGGCGTAGGCGAAGCGTAGGGTAATAGAATTGCCCGTACTAGCCTTCGCTAGGCCTAGAACGAGGTAGCCGTAGGCCGCGCTATATTCGAGTTAAAGTACGAGGTAAGTTATAAACCCTTACGTTCTACCTACTATTCGCGTATTATGCTAATACTATCTCTAGGAGCTCTATCTAATAGGCGCCTCGGTCGCTACTCTAGGTACGGCTTCCGCTACTTTCTCTAACGATAGAGAATCTTAGATTAAGGCTCCCCTACTAGTCGCTACCGAGGAGGAGGAGGAAGACGACGAGGAGAAGGATAGTAATAACGAGAACGAGATATCCGAGTAACTAGTAGCTCTCTTACTACTATCGTAAGCGTCGTCTACTTATACGTTACGCGCTACCTACGCCTAGCTACTATGCTAAAAGGCTAAAAATTCTACTTCTATTCTAAACTTACTTCCTTATTCCTCTTAGTAATCTTATAATTACCTTCTTCGCCTATAACTCCTAAGCCTCTATTAGGTTAGTAGTACCTTTGTATTCCTCTACGGATTACTAGCTATCGTATTCCTATAGCTAATCTTTCTACCTTATAAGGAAGAAATCCCTCTCCTTTATAGCGGCTATAATCTTCTTAACTTCCTACTCGCCGTCTTTATTAGCGATAGGTATACTACCTTCCTACGACTCGCCTAGTCGCTCCTTAAAGGGCTTAAGAAGAGAGACGTAAAATACGTTATAAATACGCGAGTCTAACGGTAACGCTAGGTAATACGCCTACGTTCCGATTACGTCTATTATCTTAAAGGGCCCTACGTATTTTAGGCCTATTATCTTCTTTAGTATCTTAAGACGAAGGTTCTTTAAGGAAAGTAATATCTTATTACCTATCTTAAAGTATATTAGTTTATACTTCTTATTATAGAACTTTGCTTACGACTAGCTTGCTTTCTTCTAGCGCTTAATAAGCGTCTCGTAAACCGTCTTTAGTCTAGTCGTAGTATCGATCGCTACTAGGATCCTTCCCCTAGGAATCTCGTCCCGAGATTCTATAGCGATAAGTAGGTTCTACTTATACGTAACGTAGAAGGGACTTATACTAAGCGCAGGATGCTCGCTATTATTATATATAAACTCTGCTTATACTAATAATTTAGCCTAATTATCCTAAAACTCGCTATAGTATATCCTTAGATACTACTCGAGTATCTAATTCGCTCGTTCTATCTATCTATTCGTTTAAGGATAGAAGGCTATAAATAGCCTACGAGTTATATACGACTCGTAGCAAAAGTCGCTTTAGAACTAACTAGTAAAAACCGAGCCTTTATTAGAAACGATGCCTTTAGGCACTCCCTAGTACCTTACGACTTCGTCGCGAAGGAGCTTTACTAGTATTACTAAAGTATACTTCTTAGTAGTAGGGATATAGACGTTTATCTTCGAGTAGCGGTCGACTATTACGAGGATAGTATCGTAAACGCTACCGTTCCGCTTACTCGGAGGTAGATCCGTAATAAAGTCTATTAATAATTCCTATTATAGGCCGTCTAGTAAGGGAAGCGTATATAACTCGCTATAAGGCCGGTAGCGACGCGCTTTCGATACTTAGCATAGATAGTATAACGAGATATACTCTTCGACGTCGTCGCCTATCTTTAGCTAGTAGTACTTTCGCTTTAGTAGAGCTAGAACCTTAGCCTTACTAAAGTAGCCTACGAGTACGTCGTCGTAATATATACGAATTACCTACGTATAGAGTACGAGGTCTTCTAGTATAAAAAGTTATTCTCCTTTATAAACTAGGCCGTTCCTTACGGTATATTCGTTATACTTCTCGCCTAAGAGTATCTTACTATACTTAGGATTATGCTTTTGCAAAATAGTAATTATTCCCTTTACTACTTTAGATAGTAGGAGGTATACCTCCTTATTAGTAACTACCGCTCTTATAACCTATATAGTAAGCGTAGGTAGTTTACTACTTTAGAGTAAGCTACCCGTAACCTCTATCGATCTACGCTACTACTTATAGGTAGCTACGATTCTCTTAATAAAGGGGTCCTCTCCCGCCTTGCCTTTATCTGCCTAGAAGGCTAGTTTCTTCTATAACGTTAGTAATAACGTATAAGGGTGTTATAAACAGGGGGTCTTAATACTAAGCAGTAATTCTTAGATATATACGATATTGCCTAGGGAGCGAAAGGGAA
>NW_019716255.1:2225060-2515892 GCF_900074925.1 Ramularia collo-cygni | reverse complement strand
AGTCGCTACGCCTGCTCGGACTATCCGTAGGGTTCTTTATCCCTACGCGATGTTCGATAGTAAAGTCGAAGGGCGCTAATTAAACCGCCTATCGTGCCTATCGACCGACTAACTGTTTTATCGTTATAAAAGCTTTAAGGTTAGTATAGTCGACGATTACTTAAATCGTATGCGCAGCGCTATCGAGGTACGGGCGCTACTGCTTAAACGTACTTACTACTATAAGTAGCTCTTTATCGTAGGTCTCGTAATTATATTCGGCCGGAATTATCTTCCGTAACTAAAAAGCAATAGGATGCTACTATTTGTCCTTAAACTGCTATAAGAGGATGCCCGTAAGCGCGAAGTCCGATACGTCGGTTTCGACTCGTAGGCGAAGCGCAGGGTTATAGTGCCTTAGTAGTAGGGCTAACTAAAAGGCTTCCTTAAGCTATCTTAGCGCATTCTCTTCGCTAGCGCCCTAAGGGATCTTCCCTAACTTCCTACCTTTAATAGCTCCCTTCGATAGGTCGGTTAAGGGCCTTATAATGCGTAAGTACTACTAAATAAACCGCCTATAGAAGTTAGTAAATCTAAGRAGTGCTTATACATCCTTAAGGGTTTCTAGCCGAGGCTACTCGGCGACTRCGTCTACCCTACGTAGGTCTATCGTAACGCCTTAYRTAGTAACTACGAAGCCGAGAAAATCGACTAAATCTTAGAAGAAACTACACTTCTTAAAGTTGTAGTAAAGTTAGAACTTCCTTAGCCTATCGAGTACGGCGCATACGTTACGCTAGTATTACGCTCGGTCTTTGCTATAGATAAGAATGTTATCTAAGTAAACGACGTAGATTACATTAACTAGCCCCGATAAGGCTCGGTTAATGTATCCTTAAAAAGTCGCTAGTGCGTTATATAGTCTAAAAGGCATAACCTTGTATTAGAAGTGTCCGTAACGCGTGCGAAACGTAGTCTTCTAGCGATCGCTAGCCTTAATCTTAATGCGATAATACGTAGCCGAGAGGTCTAAGCTAGTAAAGAATGCGTTACCCCTAAGTCGATTAAGCGTCTCGCTAATTAAGGGAAGTAGATAGCGGTTCTTAATCGTAATTTCGTTTAAGCCGCGATAGTCCACACATAAGCGTAGTAAGCTATCCTTTTTCGGAACGAATAGGATAGGCGCACCCGCCTCGCTTTCGCTAAGCTCGATCTAATCGTTCTTAGTCGCTTTAGTAATRTACTCCTATAGCTAYRCTAGCTCTTTCGGAGACTAATAATAGAGAGGTTTAAAGGGCGGCTTCTTGCCTAGCTCTAAATCGATAGCGTGCTCTACGTCGTTAGGGAGCTTACGCCTCGCCTTATCCGTAGGAAAGAATATATCGTAATATGCCTTAAATTCCTCCGGAAGTTCGGGCATGCTAAGGATTTCGCTAGTACGTAATACGCTTACTACGAGAACCCTTGCGTGCTTACCCTATATCTTACGGTAAAACTCCTATAGATTAATAACCTTAATTCGACTAGAGCTTAGTTTGCTAAAGCGCTACGCATCCGTAGCGCTATCGACGATTACACGTTATGTACGTCGCTAGGGGCGGCCTAATATTAGTTCGGGCTTCGGAGTTTCGTATATATAGAAGGTTGCTTCTATTATTCGTTCGACTCCTTCCGAGTCTGCGATACGTAGGCGTATAACGTGCGCTCCGTAGTAGTAACCTAGTTCTCCGGTAAAGGAGGATGTAAATAGCAATAGCGCATCTACTCTCGCTAGTAAGCCGGCTCGAAGCACGAACTCTCTCGATATAACGTTAATATCGGCTGTATCGTCTAGTAGGTAGTCGACCTATATTAGTCCTACCTTCGTTTCGACTACGCCGCGCTAGTAGCGCGCTAGRTGCATATCGACCTTGCTTAATAGCTTTAGACTTAGAGTTTAAGCTTTTTCTCGGAGTCCTTTGCTTTTTCCGTAACGACTACGGTAACCTTGCTCCGCGTATTGCTCGGCCCTTAGCCTTCTACGCCGCCGCCTTTAGCCTAATATGTCTTATTAGTATAGCCGGTGCGGCTATAGTTAGAGCACTTTAGGTTTAAATAGGCGCCTTCTTTACGCTTACGTAAAGGCTGCTCGCTACTACGGTTAGACTTAGGTTTGCGTTTTTTATTACGATTATAGGTATTCTTACGTAGTCTGCTGCTACTACGGTTATAATCCTAAGACTTATAATTGCCGCGCTTAGTACCCGCAAGCTATACGCTCGTACCCTTATCGGCTGCTTTAATGCGCCTTACTAGCGCTACTATCTCTACCCTTATTATAGGTATAGAGTGTAACTTAATAATCTCCTAACGGAGAGCTAGTCTTAGCTTAGTAAGGAACTAACGCACGAGCTGCGCTTACGTGTAGTCTAGTTAACTCTCTAGCACTTCTAGTTTAAGGGCGAATTGCTTTACCGTTTAATCCTAGCTCTGTCGAACCCTTTCGTACTTAAGCGTAACGCTAAGCGCGCGGTTCGTAGGGTCCCCGACGGTATTGCGTATAAACGATTAGAAATCCTCCTACGTATAGCTCGGCGTAAGCGCCTCGATATCGTACTCGTTATGCTACGACTCCGCGGCGTCTCCCCCTAGCTATATAACGCTATAGAGGACCTTATTATAGTTACTCTCTAGGCTAGTAGTAGTATTAGCGAAGATTATCTTAAGTTAGCGTAGGAATTCGCGTACCTCTTTAATAGAATCCCCTAAGAATAGTTTAGGATCCTTTATCTTAGGTCTTGCGCCTACTCCGCTACGCGTATGCGCTACGCTTAAACTCGAGGTGCTTATAGTATCCGGATCTTCCTTATATAAGAGGCGCGTAGGTACGCCGCGACGGGGTATAGTAGTAGCTACGCCTACGTCGGCGCGGTTACGATTACGCTTTATTTATTAGACTTCTAACTAAAGTTAGCGAATCGTCTCTTACTACTATAGAGCCTACTTCTCGCCTTTAAGGCGCTAGATTATCTTATTAGCCGTCTCTTCCTTATCGCGTTCGTTTTCTCCGTAATCTATCGTGTCTTCGTCTAGAGTAGGCTATATAGGCTCTACGGTAGCGACTTCTTCGACATCTCCGTAGTTAGGGAGTTCTTCGACGCGTTCTTCTTCGTAGCGCTACTCGGGAGTAGTCGCTTCGCGGGCGGCGCGCCTAGGGGCTATTCCGTTAGGATCTAATAGATCGCTACCCTTAGAGAGGAAGAAGAATTAGAATTGTAAGGGTAAAGATATAGCAATGTATTAGACACCCGTAATCACTCGATTAGAGGTAAGACTAATTCTTATAGGTTAAATGTGCGCTATGCGTAGGAGTTATGCATACGCTAAGCCTACGCTAAGCAGTTAGGTTACATTGTACTCCCTTCTCTAAGGTTGGTTAATCTAGCTACCTCTATTAATCCTATTATTGCAAGGGCTCTTACACGGCCCTTACACGCCCTTAAGGATGTCTAACTAACGAAGCGTTCGGGGAACACCCGCCCCTAGTAAAGTAGGAACTACCCGGTCCGACCGAACCTAGCGAGCTAGTAACGGCACTATTAATGCGTTAGCTAATTAGATTAGCAACGACTCCCTTAAGGTTAGGAAACCCGAGTTCTATTATAGGGAACGTAATAAGTTCGACCTTTAGGTCGTCTAGTTAGACATGTACTTTATATTTAACCCTATAACGGACAACTTAAAACCTATCTTTATAACAACCTTCTTAAGAGGACGTACCTAATACTAGGTTAAACTATTCCTTCGAACCTACTTAGATAGTAACGGACAAGACGATAGCGAAGGAGTATTCGCTAGCTACAAGAGTCTTAAGGCTAAGATAAAGAGCGTATTTAGGATCTCTAACGAGATATCTACTACCGTTCGGATTATCTAATACTTAACTTAGAAGACCTCTACTACTAAATACGCCGCTAAGTTCTAGGAGTATACCTAACTTATAGATTAGGATAACGAGGCCCTTTAGGTTATATACCGACGAGGACTAAAGGACTCTATTAAAGACGAACTTATACGTAATAGACGAGCTATAAACGATATAGAAGGATTAGTTAAGGTCTCGATCGATATCGACGATAAGCTCTACAAGAGAGCCCTAGAAAAGCGATACGACTCTAAACCCGCCGGAAAAGTAGGCTATCTTCCCTATAAAGATAATAGACCGAAGGGGAATAACTTCGTCTTATACGGGAACCGCTAGCTAAGGGACGACTATAGTCTACGACTAATAGAGCTCGACGTAACCTAGTAAGGTCGTCGATTTATAGGAAAGGGCAAAGGAAAGCCTAAGAATTTAGGAAGTATAACTTATTATATATATATTAAGGAAGGCTACATCGTAAGGAACTGCCGCGATAAGAATAAGGTATATCGCGTATAGTTTAATATAATATAACGAAGGGACGACGTAGGTCGAGGAACTAAGAAAGAACCCTCGACGAGTAATTAGCCGATTATACCCCCTAACGATATAGGACCACCCGAATAGGATTCTCCTCTAAAGTTAGAGGACGAACTACGCCTGTCCTAGGAACGACCTTTAATACTTTAGCGTATCCGGAGACTCCTCGACGAGCGAGATAGTCTAGAAAACCAACTCTAAGAGGTCCTCGATACGTAACGAGGCCTCCGCGACGACTATCTTACTACCGGGAATATCGAGAGTCTTAGATAATATAATACTCTCGGCTAATACGCTATCTAGCTTAGCGAGTAAGGGAAGAACCTTAAGAACATCTATTAGGAACTACGATAGAAGCTACGAGGAAGAAAGGAAACTAGGCTTATCGGAATAATAGCTAGACGAGTTCTATATAATATCGGGAAGGAGCAGCGTAACGGACACGGAAGCCTTTACTAGCGATTCTATTACGACGACACCTATAATACTTATATGTCCTCTAAAAGGGACGTAGGGTTTTAGCCGTCCGCGCTACGCGGATCGGTATACCCGCGCCCTAAGGATAATAATAAGATAACCTAGCTCGATAAAGAAAGARACGAACCCTATTCCGAGAATAAGGAAAACTATCCTCCCGCACTTAGCGACGAGGACGAATAGGACGAGTTAGTAGAATGTTCCGAATTAGAAGAAACCTCCTCTAAATATAACGGAAATAACGACACCTCCGATACCGACGAGGAATCCGATCTAGAAGTGCTTTACTTTATCGTAGACGCACCCTTACTAATAATAAAAATAGTTAAATATATAGCGACGAACTTCGAGAACATCTTCCCGCTCGTTAAGGGAAGACGTTACCTTAACCCTATTAAGTTAGACGCTATATTTATTAGCATTCGCGCTATGTTCTAAACATATCGACGTATTAAAGCTAAGTACGACTTTAGCACGATAGTTATAGAAAGGATTCTAATCGGGAGTATTATCTTACTATATAGGTACATTACCCCTAACGACTAAGTAGTTAGTAAGGAGATAAGACAGGCCGTTCGCGACCTCGGAGAAAGATATCGCTTAGTATAGCGATGTTAGTTAGAATTTGCCTATAATAATACCGCGAGAGAATAATAACTCGCTACTATAGTAAAGGACACGGAACGAAAGATCTACGCGTAGCTAGCTAAAGAAGCTAGTAAAACCTAATCGGGAAAAGGATCGGCTCTTAGGGAATAAGCGTCCCTAGAGAGTACTATAAYACCRAAAAAGCTTAAGYATTAATAATAGTCTTCCGAACAYMGATTATCGTTAATAGTTATCGGCTATAAGCTATAATAGATTCYRGAGCGAGCGGGAAYTTTRCCTCCGAATTATTTATTATGCGATATAGGATCGCTACCTAGCGTAAGAAGATAGGGTATAAATTAATCGCGGTCGACGGATTATCCTTACCTAGCGTAGAGCGAGAGACGATACCGCTACTACTTACTATCTAACGGCACTATAAGGAAATTGTCTTAGATATTACTAATATAGCTAGTTATAACATCGTTCTAGGCATACCTTAGTTAAGAAAGCATAACCTAGTTATCGACTAGAGAAGAGGAGTACTTATATTCGAGCAATACGACTACGTAGTCGACATTCTACCTACGTACCGGTAGCGTACGGTAGTAGATAAGACTAGGAGATAGCTAAACTACATATAGCTCTAGTTAGATAGGACCGGAAAACCGGATCTAGCTCGGATAGATATTCCTAAGGGTTAGGGAAGTTACTAAGTTACGAGTAGTAATAGAAGTTACGCACTATCTAATATCCCTAAAGAGTATTAGAAATAGAAGTAACTCTTTTAGAAAGAGGAAGGACTAGACGCCCTACCTAAATACTAACCCTAGGACTACTAAATTAATATTTAGCCCGGTAAAGAAGCCCTATAGGGACCTATATATTCGCTATCTACTAAGGAGCTATAAGCTCTAGACGAATAGCTAAAGGAGAAGTTAGCGAAAGGATAGATCCGTAAGTCTACTTCGTTAGTAGGATCTCCTATCCTCTTTATTCCTAAACTAAACGGGAAACTGCAACTCGTTATAGACTATAGACGTCTTAACGAGGTTACTATTAAGAATAGATATCTATTGCCTAATATCGAAGAGAGTTAAGACAGACTTATAGGAGCAGACTAGTTTACTAAGATCGATCTACGAGACGCCTTCTATACTATCCGCATAGCGAAAGGCGAGGAATATAACACTACATTTAGGACACGCTACGGACTATACGAGTTCCTCGTTATACTAATAGGATTAATAAATACGCCGGTATCCTACTAGAATCTCGTTAACGAGACCCTTCGAGACTTACCCGACGTATATATTATCGCCTATATAGACGATATCCTCGTCTATACTAAAGGAGAACTCGGCAACTACATTAAATAAGTCTAAGACGTCTTCTAGCGACTTATAGACGTTAGATTGAAGATAGTACCTAAGAAATGCGAGTTCTATAAAAAGGAGGTTAAATTCCTTAGRTTTATTATTAGCATAAAAGGAATCCGCATCGACCCTAAAAAGACGGAGTTAATCTATAGCTAGCTACTACTTAAGAACGTTAAGGATATATAATCGTTCCTTAGACTAGCTAACTACAACCGGAAATTTATTAAGGACTACTCTAAGATCGCGAAACCACTTATAGAGCTTACGAAGAAAGATAACAAATAGACCTAGATAACCTAATATTAGACGGCTTTTTAGATACTAAAGGACCTATATACATCTATACCGATACTTTAGCTCTTCGATATTATAAAGGAGGTAATTATCGAGACTAATGCTTCCGATATAGTAATAGGAGCGTGCCTTATATAAGAGCACGATAGAAGTAGGCACCTAGTAGCCTACTATTCTAGAAAGATAACACCCGTAGAAGAGAATTACGATATATATAATAAGGAGCTTCTTACGATTATCGTAGTACTACTATACTAGAGAGTTTATACGGAAGGAGCACCTAAGCTTACGATTCTTTCTAATTATAAGAATCTAACTTACTTTACTATAACGAAGTCGCTAACCCGAAGGCAGGCCCGCTAGTCGGAGCTGCTTAGTTAGTATAAGTTCGAAATCCGGTATACTCTAGGAAAGGATAACGGTCGAGCCGACGTACTAAGCCGACGAAGTAACTATATAGACGGGAAAGAACCCGTACGATAACGAGTACTAAAGGCGAATCCTAACGGAAGCCTTAGTTTAGACTTAAAGGAATTTAATTATATTATACAAGTGCTATAGGATACTAAAGAACAGTTCCCTATTAGTTAAGGAAAATACTAGGTCCCTAAGGACCGAGAAGAAGAATGCATTCGATAATACTATAACTATCCGTAATACGGACACCTAGGAACGACTAAGACGGTAGAACTTATCTAGAGAAGTTTTAGCYTTCCGCAAATGCGCTAGCGCGTTCTTAAATACATTAAACGCTACGAACATTGCTAACGAAATAAAGCTAAACGACACGCTAAGTATAGGCACATTTAGTTTAGGACACTACTAAAGTAACCCTAGGACGAAGTTACGATAGACTTTATAACTAAACTACCGATCTTAGAAGATCGAGCTATTAAGGTTAACTACGATATAATACTCGTTATAGTTAATCGACTTACTAAATATGCATATTTTATTCCTACTAGTAAAACTTTTATCGTAGAGCAGCTCGGACACCTTATTATAGATAGATTTATTCGATACTACGGATTCCCTAAGGTCTTTATTACCGATAGAGATAAGCTCTTTACCTCTAACTACTAGAAGACACTTATCGGAACCCTTAGAATTAAATATAAGCTATCGATAGTATACTACCCCGAGACGGATAGACAAACGGAGCGAATAAATTAGACACTAGAATAATACCTCCGGCACTACGTTAATTACGTATAAGACAACTAGGCCGTACTACTACTAATAGCGCAACTCGCGCTTAATAACTAGTAATCGGATACGACGAAAACTACGCTATTCTTTTTAAACTATAGTCGAAACCCGAACCTTTTCGGAGAACCTTCGTTATAYCYRTAGGCCGAACGGGCTATAATTATATCTAAGGACCTTAAGAATCTCTATACGGAACTAGAAAAYAGGATCCTAGATTCGTAAAARACTATAGCTACGCCGCGAAACGCTAAACGAAAAATARCACCTTAGCTAAAGAAGGGGGATAAGGTCTACCTCCTTATAAAAAACCTAAAGATAAGAAGGAAGACTAAGAAATTAGATTAAGTTAAGGTCGGGCTATTTTTAATTAACGAACTACGAGGACTAGTTAACTACTACCTTAAACTACTACCTAACGTAAAGATCTATCCGACGTTTTATATCTTATTATTAGAACCCGTAGACGCCGATACTCCGTACTAAACTACGTTTTACTTCTAGCCGAAAGAATAAGATACCTAGGAAGTCGAGAAGATCCTAGAATAATAAGGTTAGGAATATTTAGTTAAATAGAAAGGATTCGATAATTCTAAAAATACCTAGTATTATAAGAAAGACCTTAAGAGCTACCGCTAGCTTCTTAAATAGTTCTACTAGATAAGCTAGAAGTCTCCTAGAAAGGATCCGAAATACCTCCGATAACCGCCTAATCCTTAGGAGTTAACTCGAGAACGTCGGAGAAGGTAAAGGGATTCTCCGAAACTTCTATACTCGACTCGATCTCGGAGGACAGGAAACGAGCCTTAATAGCCTTAGCCTCCTCTAACTTATCTAACTCCTCTACGATAGTATCGTCGATACGACGCTCTACTAACCGCAACTGCTTTCGAAGACGTACCTTACGTATTTTTAACCTTATTTCCTCCTCTTCGATACGCTCGATATCGATACGGAGCTAGTCGCGTATATCGCGTAGTTTTTCCTATTTAGAACGCGATACTTTTACGTCGTAGTCCTTATAACCTTTCCGAATGTACTCGGAATACTTCCTAGACCTAGGGCCTACGATATACTTCTTCCTTAGACCTACGAGCGATTTCTTAGCCTTACGACAGTTTAAATAGGGCGTTATTTTAAATCTAGAAGCTTCGGTTTCTTCGGTAAGACGAGTCCGACGTTTATAGGAGGAAGAGGACATATTTACGAATTTACGAGAAGGAAGGTTATTATAGTTAAGTAAGCTCCGGAACGGAGCTAGACTAGAAGGGGGATAGTATTACGGAATAATCCCGTAGGGACTCCCCGTAGTAGTAATCTCGTATAGGAAAGGCCGCTAGGGATAAATAAGATAGGGAAGGCCGTAGGACTAGTAATCTTATATAGACACGCGACGTTAGAATAGAGTAGGTAGGATAGGATCGCTAGGAGCGTAACTAGGTTAGGTAATCTAGATACTAAGCCGAGCGCTCCTCCTAGTGCTACTTAGACTAACTAGACGCCCTACCTAAGCGCTTAGAGCGCTCGCGCTCGGATTGCTTAGATAGCTTACCTTTATAGTTAGTATATGTAGAAGCGATATAATCCCCTATAGAATATATCGCGTACAACTTACTATTTTATCTTACTTATTAGAATAGAACATCCTACTTCACTTTACTTTATAGACTTCCTATAAGCTCTAACCCGATCCCGCCTAGCTTAGCCTTCTAGCTTAGCTTAGTAAGATTATCGAGATATTTWTATCTTAACAGCTATATCCTATATTAGCCGTAGAGAATAAGGTAGTAAAACATTAGGTAGATAAACAACTTGCCTTAGGAAACATTAGGAATAGTAATAGCCCCGCTACCGCCCCTATACTAATCGTAAGGAAGCCGGGAGGAGGCCTACGCATTTGTCTTAATTACAGAGCCCTAAATGCCCTAATAATTAAGAGTCGATATCCTATACCTCTAATCTAGGATACGCTAAACCGCATAGCTAGAAAGAAATACTTTACAGAGCTCGATGTAATCGCTACTTTTAACCGCATTCGAGTAGCGGAAGGAGACGAATAGAAAACCGCGTTTATAACGAGGTACGGGCAGTTCGAATACGTAGTAATGCTATTCGGGCTATATAACGCACCTAGGACTTTCTAGTCCTACATTAACGACGCTCTAAGGGAGTATCTAGACAATTTCGTTAGTGCATACTTAGATAATACATTGATTTTTAGCGACACGCTATAGGAATATATCGAGCATATAATACGAGTGCTTAGGAAGTTATAAAAAGTTAGGTTACAACTCGATATTACGAAATGTAAATTCCACGTATAGGAGACTAAGTATCTCGGCCTAATTATCGGCTAGTATAGAGTTCGGATAGATCCTAAGAAAGTTATAGCTATTTAGGAATAGCAGATACTAACAATAGTAAAGGATGTACTCGCTTTCCTTAGATTCGCTAATTTCTATAGGCGCTTTATCTACCGCTTTTCGAGAATCGTAGCACTACTAACGAACCTTACGAAGACAACGAATAACGACGGCAAGCCGTTCCTATAGGAGTAGACGGTAGAATACGAACATACGTTCCTTGCTCTAAAAGCGKCTTTTATAACCGTACTAGTGTTAGCCTACTTTACGTAGGGCTAGGAGACGATCTTAGAAACCGATGCCTTAGACTTTATTATAGCAGCAATCTTGTCTTAAAGGGACCTAGTTATAGGCATCTTACGACCCGTCGCGTACCTTTCTAAAAAGATAACGCCGGCCGAATGCAACTACGACATCTATAACAAGGAACTAATAGCTATTATAAAAGCATTTAAGGAATAAAGGCCTAAGCTATCCGTAGGAGGAGGCGACTTTAACGACTCTAAAGATATAGGACATATAGAGGGTTTTATACTATTAATAGATAATGTTACGGAAAGGCCTATCGTAGTATACTCCGATTATAAGAACCTAGAATACTTTATAAGCACGAAATAGCTTAACCGCAGACAAGCGCGGTAGGCTAAGTTCCTCTTATAATTTAACTTTATAATCTCCTATAGACCCGGTAAATAAGGAGAAAAGCTAGATGCATTTATACGCCTCTTATAGCATTTCCTAGAGGACGATTCGGACCTAAGGAGATAGCATATGCAACGTACGATCCTTATGCTAAATAGGATCTAATAAGTAGGACTTATAACGGCACTACTATAGATAGCGAGCCTTAAGGTAGTAGCCGCTATAGTCGACTCTAGAAGTACTAACTTAAACATAACTCTGTTTCGAGATGTTAAGTAGCTTTACCGCTCCGAAGCCGCGAAGTAAGCAATTCTCTAGATCGAGAAGGGGCTTCCGGTAACGGAGTTCCGTAGGCACCGGATTAATAATACAGATGTCTAATTAGTTTTAAGCCCTTAAGGGGGAACGAAGCTAATCTACGTAAGAAATAGATACGGTAACTTCTTACTCTAGATCCCTAATAACACGGCGACCGCTAGCCCGGACGGACCCGTACGCTTAAGAATACTTAAAGCATTCTATAAAAGCCCTATAGTAGGCTACCTAGAACGCGCGAAAACATACGAACTAGTATCGCGCTTATTTATGTAGCTACGAATCGCTTAGATAGTACGGCGCTTTATCCGTAACTATAGAGTCTACCGTACTACGAAACTATCGTAGTAAACCTACTAAGGCCTACTACGGTCCCTACCGATCCCCTTCGAGTTATAGGAAGATATCGTAGTCGACTTCGTAGTAGACCTCCCGCCCTATAAAAGTAGTTACGACGGATGTATATATAAGAACATCCTAACGATTACCGACCGCCTCGGGAAGGGTCGTTACTTAGTAGAAACAACAGATATAATAGCGGAGTATTACGCCCTATTATTCCTAAAACATTATTTTAGACACTATAGTCTACTACGTACCGTAGTTTCCGACCGTAGTTCCTAATAGATCTCCGCATTCTAGCGCCGACTTTACTAACTACTTAGTATCTCTCTAAAGCTATCGATAGCATTTTATCTAGAAACCGACGGACAATTAGAAAACACGAATAAGGGCATAGAATAGTACATTCAAGCATACTATAACTACGCCTAGGATAATTAGGTAGACTAGCTTCTAATATACGAGTTTTCGGCGAATAACACGATCTCTAAYGTAATAGGAGTGTCGCCCTTTTACGTAGAGACTAGACGTAATCTTCGATTTACAGACCTCTATAGTTTCGAAGAGCTACCGCTACCCCTACTACCTTATAAGCAGCGACTAGATGCCGATTCCGCTACGGCCTTCGTAAAGAGAATAGCTAAAATACATACGCGCCTACGCGAGGAAATGTTGCTAGCTTAGGCTATATAGGAAGACACGGCAAACCTATACCGGCAATAGCCGCTAGCTTACTTAGTAGGAGACTAAGTTTTTATTAATACTAAGAACTAGCGTACGGAGCGCCCTACGAAGAAGTTTAATCTAAAAAACGCTAGACTATACATAATTATCGAGGTCTTACCGAACGCTTACCGACTTAATCTAAGTAACGAACTAGGTCTAAGGGAACATTTTAACACCTTCTACGCGAACCTCCTATAACCCTCCGCGACCGACCTACTACCCGAGTAGTTAGCACCTCCTTCCCTACTAGTTACTATTATACGAGATAAAGAAGAAGACTATAACGAATAGTTAGTAGAAGAGGTAGTAGATTCGTAATAGTACATACCTCGAGGTAGAATGCTAAAAGGTAGTAAGAAGAAGAAAGAACTAAGATATAAGGTACGATAGGAAGGATATAAGGAAATAACCTAGGAGCCCGCTTAGAATGTAATTAATAGAGCCGCGGCCTCTATCGCGGATTTCTACTACAGCTATCTAGACAAACCGTTACCGGTTAGTAGGTTTACTCCGCCGTATAACTAGGTCTTCTTAGAAACAGTTATAGGTTTACGGCTCGCACGCTAATAACCTACTTAGAATAGCGACGATAGCCGAACTAAGTAACGCTATCTCGATAGTACCTTATATAGGCTATACGAGACGGGCAACTTAGCGCTMGCGTAATCCGATAGTTAGTACGAGTTACGCCTAGAACCTACCGCGGAAGACAACCTAAGGAGAACTAATAGTAGACCTCTTACCGATACGTACACGCTCGAGCCTTAGTCTCGAACGACTATTAGTGTATATATACACGCGACACTTAATTCTAGCTATGCTATAAACGTAGTAGTTACCGACTAGCCTACTATAGCTAGAAGGAAACTTGTCTCTAACGATAATAGCTAGACGACGGTTAAGCGCTCTCGGCGCGAATATTAGAATATACCTAGTATAGGCTAAGACATCCCTTAGGAAGGACGGATTACGGAATTAGAAGACGATCTAAGTAACGATAAAGATAATAACATAGCCTTCGCCTTATAGTCTACTCTAGCGCGGTTAGGAAGGATAATACGCTCGATAATAGATAAGGTAACTATACCGAGTAGCGTATAGAGACTACCGCCGTTTTAAAGGGGGGGGTAGTATTACGAGACGCCTCCGGAGGCCTCTAGAGTAACGTCTAACCCTATACGACGGGAGTAGTCCGACCCCGCTACCCTATATTACCCTATATACTAAGTTAGCAACTTTTAGAACTATTTAGACGCGAGTCCTCGCTCTCTCTTAGATACTCCGTCGAGTGATTTAATATTAAAACGTTAATACGCTTTCGTCCGTTCTTAACCGTAACATTAGCTCGCCTAACCCTACCTCGGTAAGGGCTAAGTCCGGGCTATTACTAAGCTAATTTAGGCTTAAGTTAGTAGCGTCTAGGTCCTATTATAACGCCGCTACGTAGAGCTACTCCTAAAGGCGAGGTAATACTTCTCGGAGCTCTCCTTCTTTCGTCGACTCTTTAAAGCTATTAAAGTAGTTAGGTCGTCGCGAGAGGCCGTTAGAAGGGTTAGCGCTTCCCTTCTTCTATTCGATTAAGAAGTCGTATGCCGCTAGTCTCTTCGCGATACGCGCTTACCTTCCCGTAAGGGTAGTAGTATATATAAAGTACTTTAGGTTATAGTAGTCGGTTTAGACCCGAATTAGGTACGAAGTACCCTCGAGGTAGTACTACTATACCTTAAAGTATTCTAATATCGCTATTAGTTCCTTATCTAGCGTGCTATATTAGATCTCGGCGCTAACGAAGCTTTTAGAGTAATAGGTAACGGAGTGCTAGTATCGCTATCCTTTACTTTCCTTAAAAGGTTATAAAAGGATGCCTATATATACCGCGTCTAAGGCGTCGGTAATTACTAGGATAGGGAGGTCTAGGTCGAAGTATCGGAGTAATAGGGCGCTAGTAAAGGCCTGTTTTAGGGCTAAGAAAGACTCTTCCGCCTTAGCCGTCTACTCGAAAGGGCCTCTTATAACCTTATTCTTCTTTTTCCCCGGGACTACCTCCCCTCTAGCGAGTAACTCGTTTAGCCCTCTTACTATGTTAGAGTAGTTCTAAATAAACCTTCTATAGAAGTTAGCGAACCCGAGGAATACCTATATATCCCGGTAGCTTTTAGGCCTCGGCTAGTCTAATACTGCCCTAATTCGGCCCTTATCTATCTTAACGCCTTCTAAGGTAACGATAAACCCTAGGAATTCGACCTACCTCGTATAGAACTTATACTTCGAAGGCTTTGCGTATAGCTTCTAATCTCGTAGCCGCTCGAGTACCTTTTTTACGTACTCGATATATTCCTCTTTATTCTAAGAGTAGATAAGGATATCGTCTAAGTATACTACGTAGATAGTATTAATTAGCCTTAAAAGAGCCCTATTAATATACGACTAAAATGTAGTAGGGGTATTTACTAGTCCGAAAGGTATAACTATATACTCGAATAGCCCGTACCTCGTCTTAAACGCCGTCTTCTACTTATCTCCTTCCTTAATACGGAGGCGGTAGTACGCATCTCGTAGGTTAAGTTTAGTATAGATCTTTACGTAGCTTAGGCGGTCTAGCATCTTACTAATAAGTAGTAGTAGGTAGCGGTTCTTAATAGTAATCTTATTTAAGCCTCTATAATCTACGTAGAGTCGTATACGTCTATCTTTCTTAGGGACGAATAGGATTAGTACCCCGTACGGGCTCTTATTAGGTCTAATCTAGCCCTTTTTTAGGGCTATCTCTAAGTACTCGCGTAGAATGCGGAGTTCCTCCTAAGATAGGTTATAGATTAGTAACTAGGGTAGCGTAGTACCTTCCTCTAGGTCGATCGCGTAGTCGTATTAGAAGTATTAAGTAATAATCCCTACTAGTTCTTCTAAGAAGAAGTCCTCGAACTCCTTATACTAGGGCGGAATCTGCTCTATTTCCGCCCTATTAACGGTAGCGACTATAAGCATTATCTAGTATACTTACGCGGGGAGGTCCTTTAGATCCTCGTACGGCGTATAGGCATTCTTATATCGTTAGTAGTAAGTAAGAGCTACGACCTAAAGGGTATCGCTCTTAGGCCTAATATAAGTCGGATCCTCGTCTCGCCCCTCTCCGAATCCCCCTATTATCTCGCCGATAGCGCTATCTTAGAGGTAGATTAGGGCTAGTTCGGCCTTTAGGTCTAGTCCCTTTAATACTTCGTTTCTTACTAAGTATTATCCTCTAGACCCGAGGAAGGCTATTATTCCTTCGTATATTCCTTATAGGATTTCCTTTACCTTCCTTAGTACCTTTACGGCTTCCTATTTTTCGGGCCTAATTCCGCCCTTTTCTACTCCTTCCTTAGGGTCTCCCTAAGAGAAAGTACCCTTTCTAAAGGAGATAAGAGAGTTAGTTTATTCTAGCTACCTATACCTAAGGATTATATTATACCTAGTAAAGCGAGCTACCTAGAAGAGCTATTTCGCTCCTCTTTCGGTACCGTTTCGGTCCTAAGTCGTAACTTTAATCTTATGTCCCTTAAAGATTATTAACTAGTTATTATCTAAGAATAATACCTTCGGGGCTAGGATAGAGGCTATAGGGAACCTAATACGCGCCGCGTAGTAGGTAGAGATAAAGTTAATCTATACCCTCGTATCTATTAGAGCTCGTAGCTATTCCTCCCCTCTATTAGGCCTCTTTACCGTAACGGTAACTACGATACGGAGTTCCTTTCCTTTCGTCTTAGGCCCTAGGCGTAGTTAGGAAAGGTCTACGACTAGGGCCTCCTATTCCCCGAGTTAGGATCGGCGTCGGTCTAATTAATACTAGTCGTAAGGACGCTTCTAGCCTAACTCGGGCTTATAGGTAGTTATTTACCGTAATTTGCTCGCTAGACGTTCCCTCTTCCTTTATACCCTTCGCTACGGGAGTTACCCGAGTTAGTAGGAGTAGACGAAGTAGCTAAGGCGGTCGGAGCGCTAGGTATCGCCGTCGTACCTCGCCGCTCTAACTTACGGCTATACTAGTAAAGCCTTCCTTTATAGACGATTCTAGCCTTTATTAGCTTTAAAGCGTTAGTAGCCGTCTTTAGCTAGTTTATCTTAATTAGCTCGTCCTATATATCGGACTAAAGCCTTATAAAGTAGAATAGCTTCTTCCCTAAGGTTCCCTCCGCGTCTTATCCGAAGGTTATAAGTATTATAGCCTCGAGCCCTTAAATATACGTATAGAAAGTAAGAACGCTTTAGTCTGCTTTCTACGTTACGCTAAAGTATTTCTTTATAAGCTCCGTAGTACGTATAGCTTTTAGAGTAACCGTATCCTTTAGTACCTCTTTTAAGGTATCCTACTCTAGAATCTCCCCTATTTCGGGGCTATCTAGGTAGTCCCTTCGATACGTCTCGATCGCTTATCGTAGGTCTCGATAGATAATATAGCTATATACCTAGTCGGTCCTACGCGATCGGTCGTACGTATTTAGAACGTCGTCCGTAGCTTTTACTATACGGAAGCGTACTTCGTAGTTCGCGACGAACGTACGGTATACCTTTAGACTACTAGAGTCGAGGGTTAGTCCTCCTAAGGTCTTAAGTAAGATCTATAGCAGGTCTAATTTAGGCCTAATACGCTACGCTATAGCGACGTTATTATCCGCGTATGTCGTGTCTACCCTTCTCCTCTTTCTAATAATCTCTAGTTCCTATAGGTATAGGCCGTTAACGTCTTGTCTTTCTTTAATAACTTTTAACCGCTCTTTCTCTAATATAGAGCCGAGTAGTTTCTTTATTAAGTCGTATTAGTATTTCCGCATATCTTCCGATACTAAGAGGTATTCTAGGTCTAAATCGGGGTCGATCTAGGCCTTTAGGGTTTCTAAGGGGGTAGCGGTCTCGCTAGCCTCGGTTAAGGATTATAGATCGGCTATATTATAAGTATAATTCGGGCCTATTTCTTAGGTTAGGCTAGTTAGTAGGTCGTACGTACTACGGCTATCTCCTAGTAGGGTTATAAAGTAATATACTATAAGGGAGTTATAGATAGGGATAGATATATATACTAAATAGTAAGTTTACGGAGTTAATATTACTTAGAGAGCGGAGAGCTCTCGAGGTAGAGCTCTATATAGGGCCTTCTAGCCTAATTCGGGCCTATATAGGCTTAGCGTCTTAGCCGAGCCCTTAAGTCTACGAATCGGCGGTATAGGTTCCCTAATACTAATCCTCGAGTAAGAGAGGAGAAAGTAGAGGGAAAGAAGTAGGGATCTACTAGAAAAAGGCCCTATAGACCTTATACTAAATTCTAACTAAAAGTTCTAGAATGCTTTATTTCTCTTATAAGAATATTATAGCCTCTTCCTTAAGTAATACCTAAAGGTTACCTAGGTATCCTACCTCTCCTTTTTAGTAGTATCGGAGAAAGGAGAATAAAGGAAAGTAAAGGGGATTAAAGGAAAAAGGTAAGAATTATTTAGTATTTAATCGTACTTAGTATTTCTTTATACTATTATATACCCTACGCTAACCCGGCTATTCTAACCTTTCTTAGACGTATATTATAGATACGGTCCGACCGCTAGGCTTTACTATAATCGCCCCGAATATATAGCTAGCTATTCGTTATCTACGTACTATACGCTATAAAATCGGAGAGCTAGTAGATATAACTATAGAAGATATCGGCGTAGCTACTAATACTCTAGCCGACCTTATAGAAGACACGCGCATAAATCTATAATTTAGTACGGAAAGTATACGATATAATATTAACGTTATATCTATAATATATAAATAATAGTAGGGATTATTAAATAGTATATAAGACCTAGAAAATAGATTCGTTCCGTTTACGATAAAACATTTCTACTTAAATAATACAAAGATTTCGACTCCCTTCTTCTAACCCTTAGGGTTAAGTTATACGTAAAAACAAACATTCCGACTCGAAATGTTTGTCTTCTATATTTAGCGCAATTCAGCTTTCCCAAGGGTCTGTATAGAGGTAGGACGGGACAGCGAAGAAGTATGTTAATGGCCGAACGTAATAGCATTGAACATGAAACAGACTACTCATGAATGAGATCCCAAGTTCCAGGTACGTATCCCCAATTTACTACGCTTTCAGCGACAACTTGTAAGACGTTTGCCACGTTTGGTCCGTTGTATCGTACTGCACTGACTCTTCTCTGGTGTTTTGGGCCCTTTTCGGTGATCTTCAGGCTGTTTCTGTCCTGTTCCACTACGCTCTCTTTGCTAATCCGGAATTTCACCGATGGCGTCTCGCGGCTTGCTGTTCTAAGAAGACTCAGGTTGAAAGAGGACAAGCTGCCGCAATCTTGGGCAATCTGCGACAAAAGCGAACACCAAGATGTGCTGTCTGTGAGGGTGACCATATGGAATGTTATGCTCTTTAAGCATGTCTGCGAGTTTGCGATCAAACGAACGACAGCCTTCGAAGAGACTCCCTGGCGGACCAAATTCAAGGAGGCAAGCTTTGGCGCTGACATGCCAGCAACAAAGGGCGCGTCCGCATCTGGCGACGGTTTTGCATGTGCAATGGTGAGGTCGATCGGGTTTGCAGCGCGAAGTATTCGCTCTTGCCAGTATGATTTGACATTCCGCGTCAGAATGAATTGCGCAGACTGCAACCTCGCTAATCCAACGTCCCGGCCTTGGTCCTCTGGGTAGAACGTGAACAGTATCTCTAAGGCGCCATAAGAGTTGGTGTCCCTCTTGAACTCAAATGACTTCACAGCCATTCCAGCACCATCGAGAAGATCTTTTACCAGCGTAGCGCATGGCCCTGGATCGCATGCGATGTTCCCGCCGTGGAAATCACGTATTTTGATGATCTCAGGCCGAAATTTACGGTTTATCAACATGTCTCTAAGTTCTGCGATGCCAATGTCTCCAGATTTCACATTTCTCTCCTCATCGCGAGGCCAGATGTGTATGGCGCCTGCTGGCGGACCGGCATCTGGCCCGGCAACCATTGGTCCGGGATCGTTCACTTCCCAATCGTCTTGAATATGGATCGTTGTGACGAACTTGGAGAGTTCTTGGTGTTGTGAGAGGTCTCTTAATGACTGTAAGTCAGAACCTAAGAGGCTGGTCTTCCAGGTTGAGAAGAATCCTCGAACGAGAGCGTCATGTGTTTCCTCATCACCATTTTCGCTAGCAGATTGCAGAGCTGTAATGTCCGCGTGAGGGAAGTGCTGAGCCAGCAACGCAGTGAGTGCGATCATCGTGGGACTGCTATCCAAGAGGTTAAAACACTGCTGTTTGGATAATTATTGTAGTCCGCGTGAATTCAGGTAATGCGGCTCCAAATGCAAAGACGCCTAAACATATGAACTTATGCTATAAGAAGTTTTGCAGATACTCGTTAATAAATGATCGACCGGCCTAACTGTTATCTAGACATTAATTAGAACGGCGGAAGTAATACCTTCCCTACTTAGCTAGAAAAATTAGCTAGGTAACTTAAGGGCTCTACTACTAATATYAGTACTATAGCGCCCTCTATACTACCGAAGTTCCGAACCGAAAGCCCCTGTCCTGATTAAGGATAAGGTAGGCCTGGGCTTATGTGATTGGCCTCAAGAAGACAATAGAAAGGTTATATTGTTTGTCAGCACTCTTCTGTCACGTTCGACCATAGATGCATGAAAGCAAGCCATCCCGTCCGCTCTGGCCTATTGAACCATGTAATCGTTTGATCAGTACTCAGGTGGGTGACCACTGGGGAATCCCAAATGTTGAACGTCATTTTTTTTGTTTTGTTGAGGTCTGGTGATGGAAAGGGAGGTTTGGAAAAGAATTCGAAATTTCGCTCCATTTCTTGGCAAAATATAGCGCATCCCAACTCTGCTTTGGCCTCGTTGGATTCGTCTTGACTTTGCAGGGCAATTGTTATTTTGCATCCAGAGACACGGTGATCGTCGTGTTGAAATATCTGGCCTCATTCACTTCGGGCTGCGGGAAAGAGTTTCTCCGAAACGTGGCTAAGGTGGAGGATCATACTATTCAAAGCAATCCGGCCTCGATACCAGAAGTAATCTTCTTGCCTTAGGTCGAACGAGCCGATCGGTTCATCCGCAATAAGCACCAGTCGCTCTGATCGATAGACACCGCCAGCAGATGAAGTACTTACTGCGATACGAACGTCATGGGCTGGTGTGTGAAGTGCTCAAAATTGCGGTTGAGTCGGAGCGGCTGGCATATGTCGAGCGTCATTGTGTTTATGTCTTCCCCTTTTCAAAGCTGGTCGTGGAGAAGWAAGACGAATGTCTTCTGCAGATCTTGGCATGCGACTCTATACACACCACCCGCAACACTCTTGTTATAAGACTTCGCGAACAAATAGTACATGCGTCGTCATCGCTCAATACAAAGTTCTTTGCCGTTGTTTTGGCTGCCCACTACTTGCATCGCCCATAAAACTCTCGACATATCTTCTCTGACCGCCCCGGCTCCATCTCATAGCTAACATGACATCTACCTCTTCACCCCAGCTTCTCCCACGACTTGGCGTTTTGAAGCCTGGTATCGACGCTCATACCAATAGGCTCCCCAGGCGAATACGGTGGCGGACAGAAAGAACCACACTGTGAGAGCCGTTGCGTTCGGGAGCAAAGCAGCAACGGTTGGTATGAATTGTGTCATCCCAAGCCACCAGMAGACACAGCTGAACGGGAAGTTGAACCAAATGACTAGTCGAGCGGGTGGTGACTCGAGACACGTTATGAAGTGGAAAGGACCCTCTTGCTGGCTAGTCGACATGGTGGTTTGGAGTAATGGACGGAATATCGGCCGGAGGACTTGGAAACATCGATTGTGAAGGAGAGGAACTTTTGGTGAATTCGGTCTGGTCCAGCTGCGATTCGATCAGCCACACGTGCATTGCCCAAGTATGCCACTTCGTTCCGATGCTTCTTATGTTTCGGCCAGCCCAAGTAGTAGAAGCTCGATGAGGTGTGGGCTTKAAAGCCAACAAAGTGTTCACCGTTCCTGCAAGCCCATGCATACTCAACCAACAGAAGGATGCAGGCGTAGGAGGCAGCCTGGACCTAGATTGGGTTCAGAGTGGCATCAAAAAGACTCCGCGGCCCCGCTAGTTGTCCGCCATGAGGCATTTCGCTGCAATTAGAAAGCATAATGCAACGCCCCGCGGCGAATGCTACTAGCAGCCCTCGTGTGGTCCAATGGTAGTCCCTCCAGCGTGTGCGAGCTTATCTGAATAAGACTGTTCTTTTCCAAGGGCTAGGCTATACACTTCGAGGCTTGTCGAAGCTTATACCATTCGAGATGATAATGATGTGAATGATGTCATACCCACGACGTGCCCTAACAATAAGGTAGGATTCATTTACCACGAGGCTTGTCGAAGCTTATCACTATCATCGTGGAGCTTATTCAGACTTCGTGCACAGGTCGACGGCAGAGGATATGTAGAAACGCGAGAGACACGTGGCAATTATGAGATGGCGCTTCTGTCCATTTCTGACGAAATATGGCAACTTTACAAGATCAAGTAAGGAAGTGCGAGATCGATGCGAGACAAGACGGCACGGGAAGCATTGAAGCAAAGCCAACATGGCTTGGTTGGCTAACTCCCTCCTTCGTTCTGCCGCCCCTTCCGAAGTGCATTCCTTCGTGCTCAATTTCAGTGGGCCAACCTCACTAGATCAAGGTGAAGCTACAATCCAACTCAGCTTCAAGCCGACGGGATGGACAGATGATCCCGGTGCCGCTCCTCGCCTGGTCTAGATTGAGCTGCAACTCGACTAAGCTTCAAGGCGAAGGCTCTAGTCTTCCCATGTTTTCTCAGCGGAGCACCAATAACAACAGTGGCATGCAAAGCCATGCCGCGGAATGGGATCGTATGACTTTGGTGGTCCACAGCTCTTCGCAAAATGGATGCCTGTCGAAGGATCAGATCAACCCCTGCTTTGAACATTGCGGTGTTGACCAACGTYGATGATGATGAATGGTGGACGATAATCTTCAATCCTTCTTCGTGTGATGAGGACACAGAGGAGCGCTTTGCCGCTCCTTCCGACGAAGTAGGATCGGGGGACATATATAAGGGCGTCGCTGTACCGCAAATCCAGAAGAGTACAGCAAGCCTTTCAGCTTTTCCAAATACAAAGACCCACCAGCCCCGATCGACATGAGGTTCGCTACTTCGATGGCCAGTGTGGCCTTGCTATCTCCTCTCGTCCAGGAAGCCCTGGCCGTCAACACGTGGGAGATCGCTTTCTGGCAAGGCATTCAATGTACTGGAGAAGGCACTGGCGATCGAACAGGACCCCCGAGACCCAGAAGCGGCAGCGTCTGTGGGAATGTCCCGGATGTCGGCTTTACCACCACTGGTAATTTCTTGATCGGTCAAGGCCAAGGCTACAGCTACTATCTCCAGCTCTTCTCCGACGACAACTGCCGAGGCAGTAACCTCGGACAGTACGACGGTAGGTATATCTCTTGAGAAATCAAAAACGAAGTGTGCGAAATGCTGATCGAACGCCCCAGGCAATCCTGGTGGCAACATTTGTTTCGAGACCAATGCCGCGAGATCGTACAAGATCGTTACCAAAAGGGGCGTCAAGCGGTCCGAAGAAGTCGAAATCCCTCCGCAGTCCTCCAAAGTGACTGACTTGGAGGTTTTCCCCATTGAAGGACGAGGCATTACCTCCGCCCTGGACACCGTCGAGAAGCGCGCCCGTTACACCCTTGGTCTTATCCAATTCGGCGTTTCCTCCACTGGAGCATGGATTTACATGGCAGCCGGCAAGTGCCCGGCTACTGCCAAGGAAGAAGACGTCAACAAAACGCAATGCGGCCTCGCAGCGACCTTTGCAGTATTGTCGGCCTTCTTCTCCATCTATCAGGCACAGGGACTTTACCGCCATGGTGCACCAGCTGAACGTCGTATCAAGGGCCGTAGCTTGGCCAGCATTGATGAGATCCTTGGCCTGCCGAAGATGAATACGACTGTCCTGCCCGGCATGAGCATCTCTATGCACACTATGGAGCCACACTACGATGGTGTCGGTGAAGCCTGGCACCAGTACGGTTGGGGTGGTGTTGATGAGAACACTGGAGATGCTTTCCATGCTGTCATCAGACTTCACCCGGATGGAAGATCTCAGGCCATGTCTGAAGCTCCTCAGGAGAACAGCGGGCTGGGCAAGCGCGACAGCCCGAATGCGTACTATTCTTGGGTAGGTGATGCACTAAGAATGAATGTAGATAGCGAACGCAAGCTAATTTTTAACGGCAGACTGGCAACAATAAGAGCAACTTCAACTCCGCCGACCACAGCAAGTCCGTCGTCAAGGGAACCGCTGCTAGCGTGTGGAACTATGGAAAGAGCCACAATGTTGCGGAGCACTGCGTTGATTTCACCGACTATGGTCAGAAGCCGACCAGATACATCGACTATGGCTCCTTTGCCCTYGTCAACGGCGAGTACGTCGATCAATCCGGAACTTGCCGGCAGTGAACGTGGCCCGTAAGAATATTATAACTGGATCGTTCAGTTGCGAGGCTGGRGCTGGAGTTGGAGTGCGATCTGGCAAAAGGGGTTGGACAAGCTTCTGTATCGATGTTGAGGGGTCAATTCGATTCACTCAATAGGGGTCCAGTTGATACACGTGTGCGTCATCTGTATGCCTCTTCGTCTTAGCTAGCAGTGTCTCCTTCGATGTAGTAACAACAATTCAACATTGTCTGTTCCTTACGTCAACCTCTATAGACTTTCCGCTGCAAGAAGTAACACTTTCGTGCATGACCGTGCATGTAGCTAGCAGCTCATGGATGTAGATGTCGATTTCCCTGGTGAGAGACCGTAATCATCGTCGCACGAAAAAACCAGAAAGTTCCACTAGAACAGATGTCCACTCTGGAGCATCTCTACCATTTCATTAACAAACTTGGTTCGAGTCCTCTTATAATGCGTCGCGACACTACCTCCTTCTCAGAACCTTGGATGGCCGCCTTCGCTTATTACGGTAAGATTTTTCCTTGGCTTGCCTAAGGGTCTGAGGACAAGCCGGGGTAATCGGGCGTTTTCGCGCTATCGAGCTGATTTACCCTCCCCCCTAGCTATAATCTACCTATTACTAAGATATATAGTTTTAAGAGATGGAGGTTAGAGAGTACATTAAGGAGACGAATCGCATATAATTTGCTATAACTTTTATTATAGTATTAAAAATTAATAGGGGGGGTAGGGGAGGCAGAATAGATAGTGTACGGCTAGAATCGACTTCATTTTCGACAAGTTGATTATTACTAGGTTTAGTTCTTACTCGATTTCCGTATAGACGGTATCGTCTAGTTCGTTATGTAATTGCGCAAAATACGAAATTTCAGATTTTGGATAACTAGCTTAATTATTACATAGCTATCTACCGAAGTAGTGACCTTATATAGGCGTAACGCTCCAGATGTCCTTTCGGCCCTACTTGTCCTTAGACGCTTCACAGAGCTTTAATCGTACCTACTCTATATAAATAGGGTAGGTACACTAGCTACGGAAGTCACACCTACGGATAGAAGGAACATAACACGGAAGCGGCTGAAAGGAGATAGTCGCGACATATAGACTCTCAAATCCCGATGGCAGTTTTCATGCGCAATTGAATCGCATGGTGCGAGGACTACGCTCCAGCTGCTTTTCGCTTTCCGTTCGAGCTTGGAGAAACATTCACGTACCGTGAGGAAGACTCTGTCCAGACCATCGAAGAGCTGGCGAATAGTTTACGGTATGTGAATGTGGTGCAGATGGGCCCTGGAATGATATGTCACCACGCGGATCATATTGAGCCAGAAGTAAGAAAGCGAACTGAGCCATTCAATTTCACAAAGCATTGAACTCTCTCTATTAGAAATAATGCGGATGCATGCACTTTACCGCCCGACGGCACAAGTTCTAGAGGACGTCGTCTGGAAAGACTTGATCAAGCTCATGCCGCGAGCACAGTAGACTCCGTCGCATGGCCTCGGCCTTTTTGCTGAAACAGACAGGACTTGCAAGCCTATATGTGATGCTGCAATGACCTACACCATGTACAGCATGTAAGCTTTAAGCAGTCAGTTCTACCTCACAGCTTTCGTACTCGTTCCTATGCCAAACCACAGACTGTAACAGGGGCTTCTTGCTGACCATATATGCAAAGTTGTACTCCCTGAAGCGATCTAGGAATTCATTAGCATACGCCAAACATGACGAAACGTATACGTCCAGCGATTCATTGCCCCGAATCTTGAAGCGATAATCCGCAATTTCTGAACTCCCCTCGAAGCCACTCAGCATTACTCCTACTCTCTGTATAACTGACTCCGATCATCCTTGCCCCTTGGTGGGCTTCTCTCGCGTAGACAGGAGAATTCCTGTAAGGAACCGCTCTTTGAAAGCATTCAGTGTTTTTTTTAAAAAAGAAAAAAAAAGGGCTCATTCCTTCACGGCCCTCAGCTAACCAGATTCACCGGGGACTAAGAATTGCCTTGAAAAGTTAAGCTTTCTTCAACACGAACTCGAAGCTTGTTCATATATCAACACAAGGTCGTCTCAGAGAAATGGAACCCCTGACAACAAGCCTCAGGCCTCAACTTTTACCTAATCAATGAAATAAAAATTCCCCTCCCAATGTTCACAACACGTCGTCCTGTTCTACTACTCCATCACCACACTCCAGGTTACCATCAGGATACAAGCTACGAAGCCCTTTGCAAATTTCTCTAACATTTCCATCTTGTGCCGGGATGAGGCGCTCGAAGTCTTGGAAGCTTTGGCAACAAAGCGGATCAAATATCTATCTCTTCTTTGTGGTCTCCAAAGCGAACACAACCAGCGATTCAAAACAAAGATATTGGCGTCCGGATTTGGATGATTTCCYGTGTGGAGATTTCTGTTGGTATTGACCTGTTCCCTGTCGTCGGTTTTTTTTTTCTTTTGTCCTCCCTTTTTTCTGCTATTGTCGAATTGATTTTCTCACGGACGAGTTGGCAAGAACTGCAGCTAACACACACTCACACTCGGATATTCTACTCAATTCGCCTTCGCTACAAAGTCTACCAGCACCTTTTTGACTCACCGCAGCTCATCGTTGATCGATCAGGCTTGAAACATTCCAGGCCTAGCGCAACATCACGCACCGCAAGCATGGCACCAAAAAGGCCCACCAGAGTCGACTCGGGAAGTATGACGCTCAGCGAGTACTTCAAACTATCTCATCAAGAGCGAATGAGGATGAAAGAGAGGTTTCCACGCCGACCAAAATCACCCTCGCCTGGATCGAAGCCAACAGGAGTGTCAAAATCGGCCAAGTCGCACTTTGCGARAGCGGAAGATCATCTCAACGCTGCACAGAAAATTATAGACGTTCTCAGGGAAGAATCCCAGCGAGTCAATAACGAAACATCTTCTGGAAGTGACAGCAACGAAGATGGTTCAAATGAGGGTGATTCAACGAAAGACAGATCTTCTCAGAATGGATCTTCTCAGAACGGATATTCTCAGAACGGATCTTCCAAGGCTGCATCTTCCAAGGCTTCATCTTCCAAGGCTTCATCTTCCAAGGCTTCATCTTCCAAGGCTTCATCTTCCAAGGCTTCATCTTNCATCTTCCAAGGCTTCATCTTCCAAGGCTTCATCTTCCAAGGCTTCATCTTCCAAAGCTTCATCTTCCAAGGCTTCATCTTCCAAGGCTTCATCTTCCAAAGCTGCATCTTCCAAGGTCGCATCGTCCAGGGATGCAGCCATCAAGGCTGCATCTTCTCAGAAAGCATATGGCAAGGCTGAAAAGGAGCGCATGGCTAGAAAGGCTGGAGAGGCTGCACCTTCCAAGGCTGGTTCCAGAAAAAAGAGATCCAAAGTGGACAAATCGAAGGATGCTGAATCCTCCGAATACGATTCCTTATTCGATGAAGAATCACCTGTGACATTGCTGAAGGAGAATGGTATCTGCCTAGAAAATGAACTTCCAATCAACCCCCAAGGCGTCGAGAACGCGCTTGGTAAGGAGTTCCCTCGGACCAAAAACATCTCCCCACGCGGCCTAATCAGCCCGGGACCTCGCTGCTATAGGAATGCTGCACTACAGTGTCTGTTCCACGTCCCAGAGTTCTACAATCTCTTGGGCGCTGTACACAAAGACTGCGTCCGGATGGCCGAAGATTGCATCACCTGCGCTCTGCAACAAATGATGGACGCTTACTGGAACGGAGAGCGGGACACGCCCGGTCTGAACCATTACGGCCCTCTGCTCGACAACGCCTTGGAAACTATCATTACTTGGGATGAGGATTACCAACGACATGTCCAATCCGATCCGTATAGTTTCATGCAATACCTTCTTCGCTTCATCGAGTGGGACAGTTACGGCGTGGACCCAGATATCAAAAAATTGGACGAGGCCAACGAGGAAAGTCCATCTATCGGGAAGACTTTCAAGGTTGAGTATGTGACCCGCTGGACATGCAAGGAGTGCGGCAAGGAACACCTTCCTCCCACAGCCCCTGAGCTGGGCCTTGACGTAGCCGTATGGAGCAATCTCAAGGACGGTGCCTCTTTAGAAGAATACATCGAGGACCCCTCCTCTGAGCTGTTCGTTGACGTAAAACAGGTCATATGCGACAGCGAGATTTGCCAAGAACTGCAGCAGACCCCTGGATATGTATACCCAGACCAGATCAGAAACAGGACAATCGTTCATGGTCCAGAAATACTCATTGTACGTCTAAGACGCTTCACTGGCACTCCTTATCCGGCCATTTTCTCGAAGAGAGGAAAGCTTTTAAAAGAATCATACACGGATAGTACCAAGATCACAAAGGCTATCGCATTCAAGACAGAGCTCGATCTGACCGAGCACTCCGAGTACGAGAATGACAATCTCATCTATGATTTGAGAGGAGTGGTGGCACATAGCGGACCATCCACTGATAGGGGACACTACACGGCTGGAGTGTGTCGGCGAAGTCCTGAGGATACTTATTCTTGCGTTGACGACACAAAGGTGAGGGTGTCGACGCGAAAGCCGACGCCTCTGGTGCGTCCACCTACAGGGACGCCGTATATTCTTATCTATAGTAGAAGATCGACGCAACCGGAGGAGGATGAGGACGGAGGGGAGGAGGACGGATCCGAGGAGGATGGATCGGAGGAGGAGGAATCGGAGGTGGACGAGGACGAGGAAGAATCGGAGGTGGACGAGGACGAGGAGGTTTCAGAGGAGGAATAGTCTGATTAGATGAATTGCCAAGTACAGTTAAATATCGAATGACATTTGTGTTTTCCACAAGGTCTCTCCACAATTCATCATGACGCTCTGCTAGCGGGGAGGATTGCAGCGGAATTAGCAGTGATGGTGGTTCGGAGAGTGCGATCTCGTCGACAGTGCCTCATATCGGCGTCCATGGCTCAAGCACTTTGCGAGATTGCAATCCTTCCAACACCGGATGGATAGATGAATTTGCGAGCAGACGTTCAATGGAATGAGATTTTCCACCCGATGAAGTAAAACCTCACTTCGAAAGCATAGGCGCGAAGTCCCCAGCTCTCCATTCTGTAAGGTAAGCAAAGATCCAAGGGGAAGGAGCAGAAGTATATTATTACGTATCAAAAGGGAGAAGAACACCCTTAAGAGACATAGTAGATCATCGTACGAGACTGTGGGTATGTATGCAGCTTACTTTACCTTGTGTGCTTAAGACCTCGGAGTTGAGATGGCGGTCAGTTCGGCGTTGAAATTGTGGTGGTGATGGCTCGGAGTATGAACGCGTGGATTGCTGTTGCCTTCGGAGCTCGTTTTGGGGGRAATATTTAAATCTCTCGGGGACCTCTTGTCTACCTACCTAGTAATCTCACCTTTCCTGAGAACTTTCATTCTCTTCCTGTTAATCACGAATCGATTCGGTACTTGGAAAGGACATCCACCCATCATGAGACCATGACAAGAGTCTACTACTTCTCCCCCTCATCGACCCACAGATTAATCACTTGGATCTGGGACAACAACATAGCACAAGGCTTTCTTTCATATTAACAAATACATCTTCAATTCGTTCAAATCGTTATAGTATTACGAACAACAACTCYAACACGACATCGCGGGACACGCGATCGATGTACCGTACGGATCGGGTCCGCTGATGCCAGCAATCTGGAAGACTGCATTGATGACTCCTCCAATACCCTCTCCGGCAATGAGACCGGCCGCAATGGCGTAGCCGTAGACATCAAAGGATTTCGGGTTGCGCTTGGCCCAGAAGTAACATGGAACGGCACCGATGATCATGGCGAGACCGTAGTATGTCTGTGGCAGGACAAAGGCGAGACCAATGCACATCATCTGTTTCGGAATGTCAGCAGGGAATAATGTTGGGGTCATGAAAGTGGGAGGGAACTTAYGTTGGGGTGGTAGACGCGGTACTTCTCCCAGGTACCCTTGTATGCGTAGTGACGGACCATGACCATGAAAGCACCGAAAGCGGAGAATACAATGGCAAAGATACCACTGCTGGTAGGGACTGGGAAAGTTGGGTCGGTCATGGCGACGGCAACCGCACGCCATGCGGAGACCGAGGGAGCAGAGAAGGGGCAGGTATCAGGATCCGACTCCAAGATACATGGGTATGCCTTGGCGAAGAGGATGAATAGAGCAGGTGCCAAGAAAACAGCCACAATCGTTCCAAGACCTTGTGCCAACCACTGCTGCTTGGGAGAGGTCTTCAGGAGGAAACCGACACGGAAGTCACCGACCAAGTCACTGGCCTGGTTGGCTCCAATGGACGCGAGAGAACCACCGAGCAAGTTGAGCTTCTGGGCACGCTCTGGAGACCAGCCTTCGCCCTTGGTAGCTCCGCCGAGAATGATCTGGGAAGCCTTGGAGGCGGCAGTGAGAGGAGTGATGTCGGTGACACCAGCGCACTGCACTGCCAGGATGGAGAAGAAGAAAGCCAGGAAAATGGAGAGGAGTGACTCGCCGACAGGCATGTCGAACTGGAGAGCCATGACCACGCAAGCCATGATGATGATGAAGATGAGGAGAGGGAACCACATCCACCACTTGACGAGCTGGTCGTCGGACGCAAAGTCCTCGACGAGATCCTCAGACTGCTGCTGCGACTTTGCCTCCATGGCAGGTTGGGGCTTGCCCATGGCCTTGAGACCCTTTGCAATACCGGCGCAGCTTCCACGGTAGATGGCCTTGCCAACGTGTGCGAAGATCTTGTACTGGAGGCCGAGCTCGACGAAAGAAACCACAATCATCATCAGAACACCAGGCCACAGCATCCAGTAACGTGGACTGGGCATGTCCTTGTTCGATGCAGCAGCTCCGAGAGACGCAAAGTTGGTGAGAGGTGCCCACTTCTCCATTCCAGGTGGGACCTCGGTGAGGCCTGCAAGAGCCTGGGCCGAGTTCGGGTTGTACGGCTGGGTACCAAAAGCAGCGTGGTAGTGCACGAGCGTTGGTCCGATAATACCCCAAGCAATGATGGATCCAGCGTAAAAGGAGATGGCAGTGTTGAGACCGACAAGCATACCGGCACCAATGAAAGCAGGCGTCCACTCGATCATCCAGCCCCAGCTCTCAGCCTGCAAAGCGCCACCGCTGTAGCCTGACCAGATGTAGAACCAAGTGAAGATGTGCCAATCCCAAAGAATTCCCGTGGCATACTGCGAAACGACACGGAGGACGATGGCAATGGAGAAAGCCCATCCAAGAGCCCACATCTTCATCTGTGCGAGCTTCTCACCAGTAGCTGCCACGTGCATGGAGCGGATGGTCATGGCAGTGGCAGATGGGGTAGGGAAGATAAGCTTCAACTCTCTCGCAAGGTAGATGATGAAGAACTTGCGGACTGCATTCTGTTAGCGTGACGGTAAGCAAGTGGAGAGGAAATTTATACTCACGAGGCGTGGAGGCGGCGAAACCGAAGTAGCCACCAACGATGGTCAAAGTGATCAGACGCGAGAAATCCTTCTCGGGGGTCGAGAGCAGACCGAGCTGGTAAAGGGCCGGAATACCAGAAACAAAGACACTGCTGAGACCTCCCGCGGCGGTGGCCGCAGTCTGGACGATGTTGTTCTCGCGAGGTCCAAACTCACCACCAAAGATGGGGAATCTCTCTGGAAGCTTGCGACCCAAAGGCTTGAGGACAGCGAAACCGATAATGGCACCGAAGAGGTTGGCACCAAAGGTCCATCCGGTCTTCAGTCCCAAGTAGACGTTTGAAGCGTTGACAAGGGCACCGCAAATGCAACCCACGAGCATAGCACGGATGGTCACAATCACCTTGCGCTCTTCTGGAATGTCATCAAAGGGCACGTATGGATCGGCAATGGTCTCTTCGTCGCGCATCTCGCTCTCCTCTAGCTCGCCAACGTACACGGACTTCTCATTCTCGAACTCCTTCTCGGAKCCCGAAGAGCGGTCGCCACTGTCGTTTGGGGCGGTGCTGGTGTTGAAGACATTCTTCTTCTCCGTCAAGGGAGCCACCTGGGAGTCTGTTAGCTGGGGAAATTGGCATATCGATGGCTCGTCTGGGACATACCGATGGGTTGATGTGGCCCATGGGGTCGATCTGACGATCGATGACCTCGTTGACGTTGGCCATGGTTCAGGGTGATGCCTCGAACCTTTTTCACCTGAACAATGCAAGGTGCGACGGATCACGACGAGACGATGTTGCGCAAGAAACGGGGGGGTATGGTCTACTTATGCCAGTCGAGGCGCGCACCAATCTCCGGACCCTGGTCTGCCATGTTGCATCGTGGCTCGAATATCTGGCGGCACGGCTAGCTCGAGGCCAACCATTCACAAGCGGACGGGCGCTCGGCTATAGAGATAGAAGCACGATGGAAAGCTCTTGACTCCTTCCGCATGGGGTTAGAAGGGGTCAGCCAACGGTTCACGCTGGAATCATCGCACAGGGTTTCATACGATCGGCCGGCCATGCGACGTTGGAGAGGCAAAACAGCGAGCCGAGACGGCACCATGTCCAGCTTGGCCTGCCGCGGCTAAGTTATCGTGTGGTCAAGCATCTGTCTGCAGGCTCCGAGTAGTCTCGCACGTATAAGTTAGATATGGCGCCGTCGGTGGACGCTGCGATCAAGTCGGAAATACATCCCAAAGTGATAAGGTCCAGCAGTGCGGCCAATGGGAAGGAGCGAGGCGATAGCAGCAACACCAAAGCTGGGAGGTGGCGGGTTGCATCCGACACTTGTGGCATTTAGTCGACACACGACCTCGACAAGCAACAGCGAAAGCTCCATGATAATCAGATCCTTCGTTCGCTGCTCGCCGGAGGTCTTTGGCGAGGCGCCATACAAACTTACAGTATGGAGCAGCCAGCTCCGAGACGCAAGGCAAGACAAGTCCTCTCATGCATCCTAACCACGTCTTGGCCGCGCTATGAAGCTTATCGGCTCCCGATGCGCGCGTGACAACAAGCAGCAGGTAACGACGCTGCCGGCCGCCCAGCATGTCTTCACACTACCTTAGTTACTCTCATCGAACATGATCCATTGCCCCTCCCAGGCATATGCCGAGACTCCGAGAAAGAAAGGTTGAGGCAGAAATCCCCGATATGCTTGACCGCCGTAATTACTCACCACGTCGCCAGTGTGCGCGAGGGCATGCGAAATTCCCAAGTAGGTGGACTCGGGACGGCCAGGTTCCCAGAAGGGAAGCATGCCCGTATCCTCACACCCAACGGAGTCGAATCGTCTCATCATCACACATAGCGCGCTGTTGGTGCAAAATCGTATCCGGCACAGGGTTGGCTGGTAATCAGCAGAAAAGCCTCGACCCTATTTCCCCGCAAGGGCTTGGAGTGCTTGGACGGAAGGTTTTTCCGCCGCTCAAAGTCTGATGTGCTTGCAAGCAATGCCAAAAGCCTTGTGTCGGGACTCGTGGCCAGGCTCAGCACTGTGCCTCTTGGGTGTTCTCTCTGCCYTGGTAGACGGCCACTCTCGGAATAATGGAACGAACGCATCGGGGATAATGCGTCGTTACTCGCGGTCCTCTGCCCGCTTGTAGCGAAATAACATCAATTCCTTCCTATCTCTGCGGCACACGGCAGCCGAATAGACTTCGACCTGCAGTGGGGAAGTGTCAACTCTCGTGCATTGGCACGTGCATGCTCGCGTGCGCGCTGTGTGTCAAAACGGCGCGTGGATTTAGACGCACCGCACGTCTCGATGAGGAAGCCGAGATGAACTCGATCCTCCCACCTACTCGGCTCTAGGCACCTCCGCCGATGCAAAGCGCTCTCATCTCTGGACCCATTCTGCTTCCGGGTATCTTCTGCCTGTACACATGAGGTCGGCGCAGGACACCGCTGCCGAGCTGATGGTTCAACGAGCTCAACTTCGTGCGCTGAGGGAGCTGTGTGGTTTCAAGGCAGTCAAGCCGCAAGTCAATCCAACTCCAAGTGTCACCTGTTGGGTATGAGCAAGCCATCATCAGCCATCAGTTACGGGCCGGCCAAGACGCYGGCCCACGAGCCGTGGGCTTCGCTGAGGCGTCCTCACACTACAACGTATTAGGCAGTTGCTATGCAGGTCTGACGGGTTCGCATGTGCCTCTGGTAACTTAGCTATCAGTTGTCCAGTACTTCGGGAACCACAGAGACAGGTCCTCTCCATTTACACAGCTTCATGCTTATCGAGAAATATTAGATTCAAAGCTGGCCTTGTATCCTTCAATACATGACAGGCTTCTCATTACTCGCTTTCTTTATACGGGTGAGCTATCACTTTCTTAACGTCTGCATTTGTTCAATTCTGCCAACAAACTGGACTTACTCACGCTGATGCGTCAGTAACAACGTAAAAGCGATATCAAAGTCGAGCGAAATGGCCGAGAAAAAGAAACATGTGCGTATCTACACTCGCTCGAGGCAGGGCGTCTATTACCGACTCACTTGGAACCACTACATGTTTCTTCAGCTCAGACGATAGTTACGTGTTATCCACCAATTGTTCCCAAATTCCCGACTCCATTTCGCATGTGAATCAAAAAAACGACCCTCTTATCAATCAGGGGACGGAAAACTACCACGCGAGGAGGATTTTCGAGGTTCGGTTGCGATACTGCCTGCTATCGCCACCGAGGTGAGTGAGTTCGGTCATTCACTCGAGGATGAACAGTTCTCTCTGCATGTTATTTGTTCTTCTGTTGGTTTGTTTCTCGTATCTATCTCCTTCCTGAGGCTGGCCATGCATGACAGAAAGGTCTGTTCTCTTATAATAAAATCGTGGATCCCCATTAGTTTTGCAGTGTTTCTTGTGAGCACAACTTGCCTCTTTGAGATTCCAACACTCAGGTTATACCTTATATGCTTGAACTTTTGACGTTGCTAATCGTCGTGCTCCTCCGAGGGACTGTTGTTTAGTTGACATTTGGACTGGCTCCTGTGGATACCCTCTTGGAACAGCTACGACCAGACATCCCAATATACAGCACAATAGGCCCTAATAACTTCACTCACCTTGCTGGACCATCTAATCGAGCTGTGGACGTAGATGGCTCGACAATATACTACCCCAACCCTAACCCTTTGTTTTCCACCCAATGCCGCACACACAGCACATCTTCAATGAAATACCCGCTCGTCTGAATGAGAACCGCCCCATACGTGGGCTCGCATTTTACGTTCGGAATACATCATTAAGCGTACAGTCGACATCGCCACCTCATCACCCTATCCGAACTTCTGCTTCCCCTCCTGTGTGGGCGTACATCCCTCCAACTCCACGACAAGCCCACCATCCTTCTCACCACTCTTCCCCTCCTTCATCACCGTCTCTTTTACCYTATTCTGCCCATCAAGTTCATACTTCGCCGTGGAATCCTTTCCAGCATCCATCTCCCGCAGGTCATCCTCATGCAACTCCGACAACAACGTCTTCTCACTCCCAAGGTCACTTGGTGCCGCGTTCAAGGTATCGAAGTTCTTTTTGATGGTCCCATTGTTTCTCGCCGCCGCCGCCGCTTTTCTACGCCTGAGATACCACCATGTCGCTAGTCCTCCAAATACGACTACTGCGAAGAGGACTCCAATGACAACTGCAGCTATGGCTCCACCGCTCAGTCCACGGTTCCCACCGCTGATTGGCGTGACAGCAGCATATGATGAGTCCACGGAGGTGGGCAATGCCGCTGCTGCTGATGATGAAGAAGACGAAGAAGGCTTCAGGGGATCGGGGAGTCCCTCTTCTTTGTCCTTTTTCTTGCCATCCTTTTCGACTAAAAATGGCATGATGAATGCTCTCGCTGACCGATGCTTGTAGTGGTGATGCGACCGACACCGGCTATTGGCGTCCGGTCAGCCGATGTTGCTCCGTGATACAGGCGGTCCGGTATTGTCGTGGTCTTGCGTTGTAAAGCTGAAGGCAGGCTGAACAGTCACTCGGTTTAGATGTTCATCAATCCGGAGTTAGCTTCCGAGTAAGATATCGCATGTATAGAGCTCTTTGTTCGCTCGATGGACCGTTGCAGTGTGCCACAGCCCATGCCTCCCATGTCTCTACCGAAACTTCACCGGGATTTGACTGTCTTAAACCAATTGGCATGGATCAGGCTGGTACCGTCGAGCACGTTCATCCTGCATGGGYTGGTGATCGTAAGCTCCGCGGTATGTGGTCGATAAATAGATTGTGGGCTTAGCTTGAGAAGATGAGATTACGCAGCGCATTGGCAATCGCAACAGGCAAAATGGCAGTCGCGTGGTAGTTGCCTTGCCACCTCATCCTACAATTTCGACCCTCGGCTTTCAAGAGAAGTGCCGTCGCAGCGAGAAGGCGCAGTACTTTGCCGCGGAGTGGCGGAAGGACGAGGATGTCGAAGTGTAATCAGGTACTCCGCAAGCGAGACGAGCGATGATGTGATGCAGGCCAGATACGATGTCCATCTCTCATGCGGTGCATGGATGTTGCGCAGTCGAGCCCAGCCAAGATTGCAAACCATCCGCTGTGCAGATTCTGCGAAGCCACTGGACATTGCGTTATCAAACATGGCGGAAACCTCCAAAGCAAGGAAATGTTGCGTGATGGTTCGTCCCGTGGCGATACTGGACTTTCGATGCGATCAGCTTCCAGCTTCCAGCTTCCAAGCGGAGTATGAATGGTGGCATCTTCGAGTTAGTGGGAAAGGCAAACATTCGCTCCGCCACAACCAGCGGCGAACTGCAAGACATCAGCGACGAGTTGAGCGGCTTGCAAAGGAATACACGGGTAAAGCCCTCGTATCACTGTACATTATGCGATCCTTCTCGGTTTAAATAACCATCGCTAGCAACTCATGTCCCTCCTCAACGATCACAAAGCCTCAAATCAACCGACATTCCATCACAGTCTCCGCCTCTTCAGCTGTTCTGTGCTCCGTCTTCCTCAACATCGCATTCTCAAAAGTCTTTGTTGGCAAATCGCATCGACATCGACAGTATCCGTGGCTCTTTATAACTCTCGTAAAGAGGTATCGATTACTTCAGGGTCAGTGGGGTATATTTCTCTCATCGCTCCTCTCGATTATTAACAAGATATCAAACTCAGCCGGTCACGGTCTCTCCCTCACACATGGCTCACATGACGCTGCACTTGGGACTTCCGCTGGACTTGTCGCCCTTGACGTTCTTGACCTGTAATGCCACACGTGCAGCCTCCGTAAACGCCTCGTTGACACCGCGGTTCTTCATTGCGGAGCATTCTACGTCTTGTCAGTACCGTCCATCGCTCCGTTCAGTAACAACATGACTCACCAAGATACCGTAGGGCCTTGATCTTCTCCGCGACTGCCAGTCCTTGCTTGTAATCGATCATTGGTTTCTTAGGCTCAGCAGGACCATCCTCGTCGTCATCCTTGCCCTGCTCCCGCAAGTCACACTTCAATGCGACGAGTACAAGTCGTACATCCGGGCAATTCTCCGCAATCTCGCCAACCCATTTACTTTCCACGTTCTCGAGGGAGTCCGGCGAGTCGACGCTAAAGCACAGCATGATCGCATGCGTGTCATCGTAGGAGAGAGAGCGCAGGCGATCGAATTCTTCTTGTCCAGCCGTGTCCCATAGTGAAAGCTCGACGTGAACGTTGTCGATGAAGATGTCGTGGACGTAGTTTTCGAAAACGGTGGGCTCACTGTATCATTCGATCAACATTGACCCTTTATCTGATCGGAGTACTGTGGGTAGCTCACTATACGGTGGGGAAATAGCCACGCGTAAAGACGTTTAGCAGTGAAGTCTTTCCACACGCTCCGTCACCTCTACATGGTCGTCCAACGTCAGTTATCCGATCTGAAACGAATCGAGCCCCGCGGCACATCCCGCCGGTGGGCCATATGGAGAGTCGGATGTTCCACGTACAGTAGCACGAGCTTGCGCTGAACCGTCTTGCTTCCTCCACAGAGCGCCGGCATCTTTCGGAATCGCGGAATTCGATGTGCTGTAGGCGCGGTGCTCGTCTCCGACACCAACTTCGACGGCGCGACAGTGAAACCTCCGCGCGGCCGACTGGATGAGGGATGTCGAGTAGTGAGTCGGATGAGATACCGCCGGGTCGCAGGCTATTTTGTCTTTCGCGGCGGGGCGGGGCGTCGCGAGTATAGTGTGGTGTGGAGGAGGAGTGCGAACGAAGAGACGGGAGTAGTGTTGTCAGTTTAGATTGCGTTAGGTTGCCAGCGAGACAAAAACGTCGAGACCCGCCTCAGATCCCGCCTCAGATCTCAATCTTGCGGACTAGACCCGTGAGACTACCGTACGCTTCACCGGGAGTTGCACGCACACTGGGTGAGGTTGAGGTTGGATCACAAACGACGAGGAGGTGGACGGTTGAGCAGTGACAGAACCCATCAAAGGCTGTGCACCCTGAGAACAACTGAATCGTGACCATCAGAGCATGCTCGCCACTTCTTCTCATCTAGTTAGGCATCTTTATGCAGGGTAGCGCCGGGACATGCTCGAATCCTGGAAGATGGCGCTCGTGCCAATGCGAGTCTAATCGCATCGCTTGGCCAATCAGATTGTGCACATCACAGATGGTAAGGCTCTCACACAATACTACATGCCGGGAGCCATTGTGATGCTTTGGATTTGCTCGAAGAGGCCATTTATCGGTAATCAATACTAGGTAGTCGTGACGTCGAATAAGCAAAAGGACATGCCTGGTCGTATGGTTGTATAGCAACCAAGTTTCTCACCATCTTCGAGATGCCCTGAGATGTCCCTAATCGATTTGACTCGCAGAGCGGTACCCATTGGCTATTGGTCGAAATATTGCTCTTTGCTAGAGTATCATAACTTGACGCAGGTGTCGGAGTTTACATGATCCTGTGTCGGGGAGTGCGCTCGCAGCTGTGGTGCCATGCTGCACAATATCAATATCGATCGAACTCCCGGCTGCTTCGCTTCTTAATCTATGCAGCTTCGAATTCAACGGAATTGCCCAAGAAAGCTCATCAATCGTCATTTATTACTTCCGACCCGCCCTTCAGTCTCCGACCGATATCGACACCTTCAGCCTCGCGCCGCACATCACCGATGAATTTTGCCTGACCGGACCGCTTTCGATCATCTTCCTCTCGTTGCTTCGCCTCTCGCGCTTCAAGCTCTGCTAAACGTGTCTTGCGGTCAGACTCCAGACTGTCTGCATTGGACTGCATCGCAGCAAGTTTCCTGGCTCGCTCAGCTTCCTCATCCGCATCAGCCTTGGCTTGATCTCTGCCTTCTGGAGGGGGGCGGTAAGTTTTATCGGTTCTTCTGTGAGAATAAGGTGGCGGGGATATCCTTCCGTCATTCCAGCGATGACGAGAGCCATCATTTGAGGCGCGATGAGGTGAGCGAGAGTGCGAATTTGAAGATCCAGAGCGTTTGGGGCTGGGATATGATCGTCTGCGATCTCTACGTTCGTCTCCGTCACGTCGTCTGATTGGCGAGCGAGATCTAGACGCACTGTAGTCTCGCCGCCTGCGCGATTTGGAGCGTCCACCAGCTCTGTCTCTGCCCGTATCATCACGTCGTCGAGGTGGCGATCTAGAATGAGTTCGAGATCGAGAACGGCTGCGCGACGGAGACTTGTCTCGATGCTTGTGTGAGCTGTGTCGATGCGATCGTCTGTCTCCATCCCGCTCGTTGCTGTACCTTCTGCGCCGGTGGCCGTCATGATCTCGACGACTGCGGTGTCCGTCTCCATCCCGGTGTCGATGGCGGTGGCTGTGGCTCCTGTGTCGCTTCTCCTTCGTTGTTTCCACATCCTCAGAAACCTCTTTCCCGGCAGCTACCATCAGCTGTTTCCTCCGTACTGGATCATTCATCATGGCCTCGTATGCTGCCTGCTCCTGCTTCTTAATTGCCAGCATGGGATCGCTCGCAACCTTGGACGCCGTATCCCGCGAGGAATTGGCATTCTGGTTGAGCGCCATAAACCCCTCTTCTCCCGCATCCTTCTTCAACACCTCAGCCTCACTGCGCTTTACCAAGCCGTCTAGCCTACGCTTTCCCAGCAGGTAGCCCTCCATCTCCTCCGTCACACCACCTGCTCCGAGTCCGCCGGACCCCGGACCATTGTACATCCAGTCCACACGATCCACTCGCTTTCTGCCACCGGCGGCCTCCTGTAGGCGTTCAAGTTCCTGGATTTGGCGCTCTTCCGCTCGCTCCTTGAGCACCTGATCTGTTTTTTTGCGCTCCTCCAAGGCCTTTAATTCCTCGTTGTACACCCGTCGCTGGTTGGTCATCAGCGCCGGATGCCATGATTTCTTCAAATTAAGATCTCCACCCATGACTGCGGTTGGAGGCAAAGTGAGGTTGGAAAGGTGTTGTGGTCGTGTTGAAGAGAGAACTAGGGCCGGAGCAAAAGAGATGYCAAACCGAAGTAACTAAGGTAAGCTTATTTATTGTACCCCACACTTGGGCAGGCGCCACCACAGCTTGGAAGCTCGCGTTCACCATTCAAACAACCACTTCATCCTTCAACACTATTCTCCCTTCACGTTCCAGCGCATTGCCTGCCGGGCCGTTACTGCCTTCACGACAAAAAGCAGTTTCCTCTTTGATCGCAAGAACGGTAGCGTCGCCAACATGTCCGACGACGATGACTTTATGCAAGCATCAGACGAAGAGAAGTACATTCGACGCCTCATTCACATGTTAAGCCACCGCCAGAAGGCTTACATATCCTCAGCTACGACTTCGAATACGAGGACGATGACGATGCAGAGCAAGGCGGAGACGTCGATGTTGAGAACAAGTACTACAATGCAAAGCAGATGAAGGCGGACAACCCCGAGGAGGCCGTCGAGGAGTTTCTGGGTGTGCCGGCATTGGAGGAAGAAAAAGGCGATTGGGGTTTCAAGGGTTTGAAGCAGGCCATCAAGTTGGAATTCAAACTCGGACGATATGAAAAGGTTGGTCGGCCATAAAGATTCTAGGAAATGGGATGCAGGGCGTACTGACCATGTTCGCAGGCCGTCGAACACTACTCCGAACTCCTCACCTATGTCAAGTCTGCGGTCACGCGCAACTACTCTGAAAAGTCGATCAACAACATGCTGGACTTCATCGAGAAGAACGCAGAAGACGATACCGCAAATCAATGCATGGAGCAGTTCTATTCCAAAACACTCGATTCCTTCCAGGCCACCAACAATGAGCGATTATGGCTGTCTACCAACACCAAGCTGGCTCGACTTTGGCTGGCACAAAAGGACTATGTGAGGTTGACGGGCAAAGTGCGTGAGCTGCACAAGGCGTGCCAGCGTGAGGACGGCAGTGATGACCCAAGCAAAGGCACGTACTCGATGGAGGCGTATGCCCTTGAGATTCAGATGTATGCGGAAACGCGAAACAACAAGCGTCTCAAGGTAAGAACCACCCCGTCGGGTTCTTACATGGATGGGATGAAGCTCATTGCAATCTAGGGACTGTACCAGCGGGCGCTCAAAGTGCGATCAGCCGTGCCTCATCCAAAGATCATGGGCATCATTCGCGAGTGTGGAGGCAAGATGCATATGAGTGAAGGTGAGACCACGAGGAAGACAGGGTATCCCGGCAGGCGTTCATGTGAGCTGATGAGTGTGCCAGAGAATTGGAAGAGTGCCCAGAGTGACTTCTTTGAATCCTTCCGGAACTATGACGAGGCGGGCTCGCTTCAGCGCATCCAAGTGCTCAAGTACCTTGTCCTCACGACCATGTTGATGGGATCAGACATCAATCCTTTTGATTCCCAAGAGACGAAGCCTTACAAGAATGACCCACGCATCGCCGCCATGACGGAACTGGTCGATGCATACCAGCGAGACGACATCCATCAATATGAGACTGTCCTACAGAAGAACAAGGACCTGCTTGCGGACCCCTTCATCGCCGAGAACATTGATGAGGTGACGCGCAACATGCGTACCAAGGCCGTGGTCAAGCTTGTTGCACCGTACACACGCTTCCGGCTCGACTTCATTGCGAAGCGGCTGAACATTTCCATCCCCGAGGTCCAAGACATTGTTGGATTCCTGATCATGGACAACAAGCTACGCGGCAAGATCAACCAAGACGCCGGGACCGTTGAGATTGAGAACGGAGCCGATCTGGATAGGATGCACGCCGTGGCGGAGTGGACTGTGGCGATTCGTTCGCTAGCATCCTTTGTGCTCAACGAGAGTGATGGTTTCAAGTCTGACGAGGGCGCTTCAGGCGGCCCGGCTGACATTCTCCCCAGATCGGACTACCTCGACGCGCCGATGCCGTCGCGCGGCTCGTTAGGAGGTAGGCGGAAGCCGGGCAACCGAGGCGCGGGGRAGTGAGCCGCAGGATTGGAAGATCAAGTCTCTACATCACCGACAAGCATTACCTTTGTCGTTGCCGCGATCGCGGTCGATGGGAAGGACGGCAACATCTCAAAAGTGGTCTGTGCTGGCTGCATATGAACGACGTCGCGACTCGAGAGCACGGCTCGCTAGGGACCAAGCATTTCTGCCCCCCAGAGCCCTTGCGTGCGCGCGCAAAGATGTTTCCGTGATCCATAGTCGGACATCTTCGGCTTGGCTCCACCCCCATGTCCCGTCGCACACGGGCTCGTCCAGCGAGCGCACTGGCCACAGTCGCACCGTCCAGCTCCCCTGTTCAATGTTGATCGCATGTGTAGCGTAGATAGCGTGGGGAATGGTGAACAGGATCACGACCATTTTATAGGATCGCTTCGTTACCAGTGGCGATTGGAATAAACGCCCCGTCGGCACCCCGGCTCCCCATCCCTGCCCTTGCGCGCAATCTTGCCTGCGCTTTGTGGATACTGGCATCCACAAGGGACCGCCCAGTCGGTGGTGTCTTCATTATGCATCCGTCGATGTGACTGATCGATTTATTGCTGCATCTACTCTTTACAGTTTAGTTCTCGTCACTTTCGATGATGCACGCGACAAAGACCCGCTTCGCCATCTATCCCCGGCGGCGCAACAGTGTGTCGGGTCACAATCAGGCATTGGCGAGYCCGCGCGTTCGTCTCTCTTCACAACGAGGCGCTTCTTGCGCAACGCAGTGGCACTCAATGAATTTCCTCGGCAACCACTCGCACATATCGCACACCTGACGAGTTGCTGGCAGTGCCCCTGGTGCATCCCTCGGCGTAGCGTCGTGTTGCGTGAGGCTGACCTGGATCGTCCCTATTGCAGGAGACGAGCTTTCGACACTTACGCTTTGCAGGTAGCCCATCGGGAGCACGACTGGCGCTGCTCTGCTCTCGACAAAGCGGTCTCCAGTACGCAGGGGCGTGATGGGCCCTGCACCCGAATACCAGCTCCCCGAAGCTTGACGTGGGTACTCACAGGTTGCTAGTCTGGGTGACGGGTCCCGATCAATGCCAATGCTACAGCCACCATACATTATTGGACAGTGTTCAGCTAGCTAAAGGTGAGGCGTGCGTGCTAGTGCACAACGACCGTCAGCAAAGCATCGCTGGGTCGTTGGTACGTCTGTTGCGATTACGCTTTTGGGACGGTAGTCAAGATGGGAAGATTGAAGACGACGTGCTGTTACTCTCTGCACAGAGCGTGACCAGACCGTGCCGAACAGCTGTCCGGTGCCAACAGTGGCAGCCTCCGCGGCCGGGAAGGGCAGACGCTTCTGGTACCTGGCATGATCCATTGCACCTGTGTCCCGTGGCGGTTCGTGAAGGAGTGAGATGTGGGTGGGTGGGTGGATCTGGGATCTGGCAGACGACGCGAGACGCGATCTGCTGGAAGCGCCCGGCGAGAGGGTATCTCTCAGTGGGCTTGCACACATCACCGTGCGTTACTCGTCTGGCCCCACACCCTGGTCGCTTTGATGGTTACTCTACAGCAAGGAAGAAGTGCAGCACCCTTTGTTTCGTGTCCAGCGCAGCGCAGTCCGGTCCTCCGAGCAAGGCGAGCCAGCGTGTCGGGCACCTACTTGGGGCGCACGTCTTCCGCCCGTGATGGTGCTCTCGTCACTCCTTGTTCCAGTCGCTGCTCCGTTGCTTGTTACTCATCTACTGCACACTCGCCTGCCTTGTCTGTGGCCGCGCTGCTGTTCTGCTCTGCTGCTTTGCCCTGTTCTGCCGCAGCCCATCAATCAATTCGATCTCCTCGCCGCCGGACCAGTGCATGCATGTGTGCGTCCCGTCGACGGCCAGAGTTCTTCCTGATTGCAATCTCCAGTCGCAGTCTCCGTTGCAGTCCCACCACAACCGACCAAGTCTCGTCCATTCCGACATTCCTCGCCATACCATACCACACCATAGCATACTGGCACTCAACACAGCCTCGCACTCTCTCCTAGATCAGCAGCGCTTGACAACACATCAACAAGCGGACCGTCTTAGCAATCGCGACGGTACGTTGACAGGTCGCATTCGATTTGCAGAGAGACAGGCCCCGCCCCGCTTCACTGCTTTAGCTCGCCAAAGCTTGCCGGCACGCGAGAATCACGATGAATCGGCAACCCGTCGCTACTGCGTCGAATTATTATCATTCTCACGCGACCGACTTCCAACCGCACCCGCAACACTACCATGATCCCGCTGGATCGCTGGGCTATCGTTCCTTGCAATTGCCATTGCAGAACCTCCACGACGCCGGAAGTGCTGATCAGCAGACACAACTCTCGCTAGCGGCCTATCAGCAACACCAACAGCAACAGCAACGCCAGCAGCAGCAGGTTCAGCAGGTCCAGCTGCAGCAATCCAACTTCGCCTTTCGCCATCAGCAGGGCCAAGTCTGCCCTCAACACCAGTCCGACGCCGGTCAACATCGCGCACCCGCCGTCAGCCGTCAGCATTCCGGAGCCATGGCTTACGAGGAAGAATTGGCCGCGATGCAGAAAGCAAGCGCTGAATTCGAACCCGAGGTGACGGTACGTTGAACCGAACCCAACCCGCACACGCACACGCAAAACGTCGTCCCTCAGCCGATGTGAGGTGCCTCACCATCAGTTTACGTCACTTAGAGTTGCGGTGCGGGTCGATGGCGGAGGAAAAAGTATCCGAGCGCTGACGTTGATCTCCCACAGGGACCGCTTGTTGGACAACGCCAGCCGAGCACGGCTATAACGACCGAATACGCATCTGCAGACCCGGTTTACCAGGCGAAGACTGCTGTGAGTAGGTCGAGAATGAACAAGAGGACCCGGTGCTGACCATTCTAGGCCCTCCCGCAAAAGTACTCACACTACCGGACAGTACGGGGCGATGGAAAATGTGGTTGGAGAGGTACGATCTGCTTTCTACCAGTGAAATGACTGCAAACGCTGACACTATCTTCACAGCCGTGGCCTTTGGCTACTTCGAGGCTCTCATCCACCTGGGTGATGTCAACAAGCTCGGAATGGAGCAGGCACGCCTCCGCTCACTCAACAACGTCATGAGTCAGGCAGGTTATAGTGCGATGTTGGTCGAAGACTTTGCGGATGAAACGCTCGAACTTCTCCGCGACATTACCTCTGCAATCAGCCAGGGACGTGATGCTTCTACCATTCTGCTGGAGAAGTTCAACGACGACATGGTTCAGAACTACATCATCACCCACCTTCGCGTAAGTGGAAATCATATCAAAAGACTGACCCCCTCGGTGATACTGACATCCTCCAGACCTTGACTGCCTCCTGGATGAAGACTCGTGAGGCCGACTACGCTCCATGGCTGATTGGTACTACCATCGATCAATATTGCGAGTCGCAAATCACTCCTGTTGGTGCCGAAATAGACCATGTCGGGCTATCTGCTCTCAAGGACGCCCTGCTGTCACCCGCTGGAATGGCTCTGGAGGTGCTCTATCTCGATCGTAGCGAAGGCAGCGAAGTCACGATGCACCGTTTCGATCCGAATGGTTACGCCATCGGCAGTGTGAGGCTGCTTTACCGACCGTGAGTACTTCGTCCGGGTACGCCAAGTAAATACTGACACGGTGCAGCGGTCACTACGACATACTCTACAAATTGGAGGATCTGCCGGTACCCGTCCAACAGATTGCTGTCCCCACGTACTTGCAGTTTGCCAGCCAGCCCAACGAGCCAGTGTACGACCTTGGCGTCTCGGACTTCATGACCATGATGCCAGGCATGTCTTACGCCAACTCGGCTCACTGGGGCATGTCGTCCAGCTATGGGGGAACGCAGGATTTCTTTCACACACCTCCGCAAGCGTGTGCGCAGCCCATTCCGACGCCGTCGGTACCAACTCCGCAAACTCACGTTCACTCCCAGCCTGCGTACGCCGCTGCTACATCCCCTACTCATTTGGTACCACCTCCAACGCAGATGACCCATGAAATGCCAATCCGCAACATATCTCACATCTCGCATGTCTCCCAGACCTCGCTGGCGCATTCGGACTTTCAACATCAGCTCAGTGGCGGGCCATTCAGACCCTCTGCTTGGCAGCTGGAACCCGATTTCATGCACGCCGCCACGCATCTGCCGTTGAAAACTGCCATCTTCAAGAAGTAAGTCTTCCCTCAACGAGTGGACATTCYCCTGCTGACCCCTTGCGAAGCTCTCACTTCAACCCGGCTCACTTCCTCAACCCGGATTTCCAGCCCGAGCAGTGGGACCCCGATGGAGAGTACCTGACGGCAAGCAACAGCAGCAAGAGTTTGYGACACAGGAACAGCGGATGACCCTCCGTGACCTTCCACAAGAAAAAGATCCAAATGACCGACTTCTCGAAAATAGATGTCGTTAACCGTCTCTCGTGGAAGTCTACCAGGATCTAGCCCTATCACAGGCGTCGCACCATGTGTGCGGCACTGTGCATTGGGTATTCCCTCATCACATCTTTTCGATATCCTCAACCAATCATCAGGCAGCAGGAGCACTCCGGTCCGCCCGACGCTCTTTTTTCTCCACCTCTTTCTGCTTTGCAAGCTTAACTGGGTGGCACTGTTGAGCAATCGACAGTCCCACTCCGATAACGACGACTTTAACGACCAAGACTTATTCACCTCAGGGTACCCTAGCGACAACATTACTATCAAAGCAGTATACCATTTCCTTTCCGTATTGAGTACTCTTGAAATCTAATGGTCGGTGTGCGGTGTGCGGTGTGGAAAGTTATGGAGGGATAGTGTAGCATTTGTAGGCGCGAGGACGGGGCCTTTGGGATGGCCACGGAAATGGGACGGAGAGGGCAGGGGGAGTATCGGAGTGGAGGGGAGAGAAAAGGGATCTCGAAAGTCTATCGGAACATCTTACTTGAAATTATCTCCTCTTGAGTGATGGAGAAAAGGAACTTGATGGTATAGCTAGAGTTGCATCGGATATCTAAGACACTCCTTTGCTTCCAGTTAAGTCTTGTCATCGAGTGCACTGTTTTCGAGTATGGATTGCGCACGATAGAAGTCATGTACCTGTCCGAGGCTCTTGATGCATTCATGACTCTCAAGACGGTCAAGCAGTGGGCTGGCTCAAAGCAAATGCCGGCACCTGTGAGGGTGGCGAGATGTAAATCTCATGAGTGACGAATTCACATGCATTTCGGTAGATGTTGATGGTGTGAGGAGTGTTCCAAGCGAAGTCGATGCTGTCTCAGAGTACAGCACATCAGGTGGAAGGGGAAGAGTGAGGTCTTGGCATTGATGCATTAGAACTAGCGCCACTTCGCAAGTCGGCACACACCAGCGCACGAAATTCCGAGCGACTTCGACCAAGCACGAGTTTGCCCACATCTGTGAGTGTTCCCGCCGCTGCCACATCACACCACGGAAACGGCAATTAACACACCGCAGAAACCAACCCTCCCGTCAATACCGTCACAATGGGTGTATGTATCCCTCGAACTCTGCCACGCGCGAGTCGCAACTGACAATGGAACGCAGCACGCCGCAGGTCTCCGCGCTGGCACTCGCTATGGTCAGTCATTCATCCCCGAGAGAAAAGAGCCAGAGAATTGCAGGAAAGGGCATGAGGATTTGGAGTGGGATGGCAGATGGACATTTGAAAATTGGAGAGGGACACGGCAATGTATGAGGACAAGCGAACTGACAGTGGATTGCAGCCTTCTCTCGCGACTTCAAGAAGAAGGGTATGATCGCTCTGTCGACCTACCTCAAGCAGTACAAGGTCGGCGACATCGTCGATGTGGTTGCCAACGGAGCCGTCCAGAAGGGCATGGTATGTGAATGGGATCATCTCCAGCGCAGCATGGACACCCGACTAACACCTCTCCTCAATAAAGCCCTACAAGGTCTACCACGGTAAGACCGGAGTTGTCTACAACGTCACCAAGTCCGCCGTCGGTGTCATCCTCTACAGACAAGTCGGAAACCGCTACATGGAGAAGCGCATCAACGTCCGCGTCGAGCACGTCCGTCACTCCCGCTCCCGGGACGAGTTCTTGGCCCGTGTTAAGAGCAACGCCGCCAAGAAGCGCCAGGCAAAGGAGACTGGCGAGCACCTCCACCTCAAGAGACAGCCCGCTCAGCCCAGAGAGGCGCGGACCGTCAGCGCCAAGGACAACAAGCCAGAGAATGTTGTCGCGATAGCATACGAGACCACGATCTAAGGGACCATACCAGCGTTGTTTTGTTACTTCGTGGATGTTCATGGTGACCTGGCGCAAAATGTGTGGGTGGTGGATATCGGGCTGTGAAAACGGGGCATTGGAATGATGAGCGGCGCCTTGCAGAGCGCAACACACGAGGAATGCTGCGACTACTGCACGCTTTCTGATCGCCGCCATCATCTTCTCCGTAGCATGCGAATCGATCAAGCAAGCTTGAGGAACCAAAAAGACTTCCAAAAACATTGCAGTCTACTTCTTTTGTTTCGTAACGCTGAATCTTTCGTAGTTTGCGCTGGGCTCGACACGCCATCAAACGTGCCGCTGAACGTAGTATGAGCGAGCTTGACTCGAGTTGGAAGAGAACTACTCAAGGCTTCCCAGTTTGGTATGGACAAACTGCTCCAAGCAGCTTTCTTCACGACTCTCGCGCCAAGCACTTGCATCTCTCCACCTTCAAGCTTGAACCTCGACTAAACCTTTATCATCGACAACAATCGAACGTGATAATTTCCAACTTAACATGTCTCCTTCCTCATCCACCCTCCCAAACCCAGGCAAATCACTACCATCCCGCCAAAACTCAATCAAGAAACACGCAGCAGAAGACTCGCTCTCAGCTCCCGCAAACAAGCCCGTTCCTACTCCACGCACTCATTCTCCAGTAACTGAATCTCATAACCCAGCTTACACAGTTTTCATTCGCCTCCCTTTCAACAGAAATGGTTTCGAAGACCCCCCACCGGTGCACTGGGATGCTTCAAAGGATCGACAATTATGGAGACTCATCTCCAAATCCAATTCTGGTAACTTGGACTGGGAGGCGCTGAGCGTACAGCTGGAGGTGGAGTTGAGCTTTCTGCTCATGCAGGCTGCCTGGCTATACGAACGGCATACGGAGAGGATGAGGAAGTTGGTGGTGAAGATTGGCGGTGAAGGCAGTGGGAGTGGAAGCGGGGTCGGAGGAGCAGGTATTTATCCTCAAGTCTATCGCATCTGGTGAAGACAATCTCTGACTCGTAGCTACGCAGATTCGAAGCTGCCGGCACAGGACATCGGATCTGGAACTGCGGAGACGATAAGGGGCGGTACTGCTGTTACACCCACGGCTGGCCTTTCGAGGACGGCTTCTGCGGCAACCGTGACGATGAGTAAAGACGGGACGACGAACGTGCAACACAGACCCTTTCGTGCTGGAAGTACTTCCGGAGGACGTCGACCMGCTACCATAGCGCGTGGTCCGCGAGACGAGTACTACGAAGATGCGATTGAGCACGAAGGTGTTGAAGACGCATCCGATTCCGAGGATGGCCTTCCTACTTTCGGGAGAAGCCAAGCTGCCCGGCGCGTAAAGAAGACTGCTATCAAACGCTCCGTACATCTCAGCTCGGACGGCGACGACGATGAGTACTCCTCGGGTGGAGGCTATCTCCCATTCGCCACAGCATCCGCTATCAAAGCCGATCCCAAGAGAAGTGCGGATCAGGCTGTGACAATGACCAGGCGGAACCCTCTTGCTCAACCTCAACAGAAGGAAACCCCACGAAAGGAATCCTCCACGTCTTCGGCGGAGCGTCAGGACCTCTCGAGCTCCGGGATTGGAACTGCAGCTGCTATTAGTCCTAGACATCGTGCGCAGCTAGTAGGACTGTCCCCTCGAGGCAGCGAGGGCAGTCCGAGCATGGGTAGTAGCTTTAGTGATCTGGATGATGCGAGCGTTACGCAGTCTGCGTTGGAGGATGCTCTGTTGAGTAACATGAGGCAGCAGGGCGGCGGTGGGAGTTCCATGGCGAGTCGGATTGGGAGCATCAGGGATGTGCTTGGGAGGAGGGGTCTGTAGAGTCTTTGTCGCCATCCCTTCAGCCAATGCATATGCGCACTGCATGCCGTCTGTTGATGATCTAGATCCATCATCATCTCATGTCATGTTCAATATTCGGCTCCAAGGTGCAGCTCCTGACCTCTCAATGCAACCACATGTGTCGTCGTGGACCGACCTCGGCGGAACTAGCTGCCGTGACGATCGATGGACTTCGCGCCTTTCGTTCCCTCCTACGCATCGTCGCTCCACCATTCACCCACCTGTTATGCCTGCACGACCCTYCCCCTTCGCCCTGCGCGTTGGCACCGACATAGTCAACGTAAACCGTATTAGCAAAATCATTGCTCAACATCGAGTTGACAGGGCAGCACCGCAATTGCAACCCTTCCTCAACAAAGTCTTCACCTTTCGGGAGCAACGGGACTTCCGCGCCCGGTTTCCAAACTTCCACGTAACCGATACCGAGCGCCTACCACAAGTAGCAGCGCATCTAGCCGGTCGATATGCAGCAAAAGAAGCTGCGATCAAAGCTGTAAAGCCCCGCAAACTCGTCTACCTGGACGTTGAAGTACYGCGGTCCGGGGCTACAGGCGAACTGTTTGGCTTGATCCGGGACAAGACTTTCGAACACAAAATCGGCGTCAAACGCTTGGAGCTCGACAAGGGCACGTCGAGTACGGCTATAGGAGAGGAACCTTCAGCTGCGGAGGCTGCAACGGAGAGTCCGTTTGCCTACCGCGGGAGCATTGGAGAGGATGAATCCGATCCTCCAGGGCAGGTTGTTGCGATGAGTCTTAGTCATGAGAGGAACTATGCTACGGCGGTTTGTATAGCGCCGCTGGAGGCTATACCTGGTGATGTGGGCGGCGAGGCGGCGGCGAGGATGTATGACGCTCCTCGGGGTGATGCCGATTCCTCGAAAAAGTCAAGTGAGAACTTCTTCAAGGACTCCGAGACCTTTCACTGGTAGTCGGTAGGAGTCTCTACTGGATGACTCGCTATGCGCACATGGCCCGGTGTTGTAGGTGCTCGCGTTCAGGGGCAAGCCATGGATGGCACATCACGTCCTTCAACCAAAAAAGCGAGCTTCGACATTCTCTACTGCATGGACATCAACTCCGCTTTGCCATGGCATGCTTCACTCCGCGTTTTGCTGCTGTGCCAAAAATGTTGGCCAATACCATCATGGCTCTGCGCAACCACTCTGTCAATGCGCGTCGCTTCGCCATTGATCTGGACCACGCTCGCGATCCAGCCAGTCATTCTGAGGACGAACGCTGTAGCTAGAGCCTCGTTCCACTGAAACGAAGTCAAGTTACATGTCGACCCAAATCCGGTATTACGTAGATGGCTTCCTCGGTGCTGAAATTTGCCTCATTGCCATTACACGGTCTGCCATTGATCTCACGGTCAGTTACAAAGGTCTAGCTAAAGTCTTCATCCTCAACTCATTCATGCTGCGTCGTACATTTTGCACGTCAGTATGTGTGTGACGTCAAGCTCCACACGATCCACTTACCTGCTACCCATGTAACAGACTTAGTCCATATAGCTTTCATGTCATCGTGATCGTCTTGACACGGGCAACGCTGAACTTGATCAATCACACCCGATACCATCGCAATGTCCGTCAAAGCAATTCACTTCAAAGAGCCAGGTCCGCCCTCCAAGCTCGAGCTAACTTCCATTCCCAAGCCGAAGCCACAATCCAATGATCTCCTCATCAAGATCAAAGCTTGTGCAGTCAACCCAATTGATACCAAGGTCAGACAAGGCGCCTTTCCAGCTTCCGACATCACCGGATATGACGGAGCAGGAATCGTGGAAGACGTCGGCTCTGCCGTCAAGGGGTTCAAACCCGGCGACGAGGTCTATTACTCCGGCATCCTAGGTCAACCTGGAACCACCGCTCAATACAACCTGGTAGATTACCGCGTCGCCGCTCTCAAGCCGAAGAGGCTAGACTTTGTGGCCGCAGCCACGGCTCCGCTGGTGACGATTACAGCCTGGGAACTCCTCGAGGAGCATTTCAACCTCCAACAAAACGATGCTCTTGGGAAGCAAAAAGACAAGAGCATCCTAATCATCAACGGTGCGGGCGGCGTGGGTTCCATCGCCACACAGCTCGCAAGAAACGTGTTCAAGCTTGGGAAAGTCATTGTTACTGCCAGCCGGCCGGAGACGATCAAGCACGCTCAAAAGCTTGGTGCGACGCATGTCATCAACCACCACAAGGACCTGAAAGAACAGCTGAAATCTGAAGTCGGCATTGAAGGTGTGGATTACGTCTTCATCTGCTATGATACAAATGCATACATGCCTATCGCGGTCGACCTTGCCAATCCAAAGGCCAAGATCGGAAGTATTGTTGAGATTTCTGAGCCGCTAAAGGGGTTTGAGAAGCCAGATGCCTTTATGAAGGCGTTGTCGTTTCATTGGGAGTTGATGTTGAGTAAAGGTGTGCATGGGTATGAGCTGGAAAGCCAGGGCGAGATTTTGAAGAGAGCGGCGAAGTTGTTTGACAGTGGGGAGTTGGTCAGTATCGAGACGGAGAGGTGTACGTTGAGTGTCGAGAATCTGAGAAAGGCGCACGAGAAACTCGAAAATGGGAAGATGGTCGGCAAGGCTGGACTTGAGGTTGGTGAGGACATTCAATAGATAAATCATATGTTGGATCTGCTTTTCCTCGCGATATTTGTCCTTACAACTGGGTTTCTCACGCCACTTGTTTGTGACCAGAACGGTAGGATATACGGCGTTGTTGTGATGTCGACCTTGGGGGAAGAAGCCGCCTTCAATAATACGTAGCACCACCAAACCGTCGGAATCCTAGCAAAGATCGGGGTAGAGGTTGACGGAGGTCGACGGAGTGAATCAATGCTACCCCAACCCTAACCCTGTGTTAATCTCAAATTGCCCAAGCGAAACCGCCAGCCGCCTTCCCCGTCCTCCCGTCCTCTGCGTCCCACCTCAGCCGACATTTCCACCTCAGACAATGCTCCGCGGAGTAGCCAGAAAAATCTAGGCCGAGCTCGCCAACTCAGAAGATTCGACTGGTGAAAGACAATGCTCGGAAAAGATCCACAGGATGAGCCGTTCTCAATTACAACGATGCGAACTCCTTTTCTACCGACGGAGAGCGCCTGCATTGTTCTCATACTACCCATGCACTCATGAAATCATTTCTCGTCAAAGCAGCTGACCGATACAGTATCAAAGCCTCACAAGTGTACTGCAGTGTGCTCATCGATATACTTATCAACACCCCACAGCAAAACGCACGAGATGCTCGCGATAGCTCCCCATGCAATGGAGATCAGATAAAGCAGAGGGAAAGCCCTGCTGTACAATTCCTTGCCACCTGCAACCAGAGTCGCAACGGCTTCTGAAGATGTGATTTCTGGAAACAAGCCTCGGTCGACGTAGAATTGCAGACTACAAGCGTGTTAGCCTACTGGAAACCGTACTGGAGAGATTGTTGCTTACGGTCCGGCAGTCAGCTGGTTCACCAACACGCGGATGCGTTCGGCGTTTTGAAACCCTGCTTCAAGCGCCGGGATCGCAATGATGTCCAGATTGTCAGGGTTGCTGGCCAGAGCAGTGACCTCTGACCGAAAAATGTTGTAAAACATACTCTTGCCAATTACCTTCWACAAGTTAGCGAGCTATCCTCCGAAAATCCTGCGTGACTGCATGTCTTGATCTCATCATACTCACCTGGCCAATCATTCGAACCACCACCGAGAGCGCCACGCTGGTGCCGATCAGATCATCTGGACAGATGACTGCAGACATTAGCACCGACAGAAGAGAAAGCATAAGGTTATGCTCACCTGAGAAGACAACCTGAGATGGCAACAGCACTCCGCCAACTCCGATCAACCCGATGACCATTGGCGCCCACACCGTGTTGATGTTGTCTTTGTCAAACAACGCCATGCAGCCGATACCTGTTGTCTGTGATACGCAGAACAGCAGCAGGACCCACTGTACATGCCTTCGAAAGACAGAGATCATGATGGCACTCATGATAGAGCCGCCGACAATGCAGAGTCCGAGAGGCAGCAGGAAAACCCCAGCTTGTTGAAAACTTGCCTCATATACCGTGTAAACTTGGATGGTCCAGAACACGGTTCTGCACCTCTGGTCAGTCAAAGCTTCGGGATAGATGCACGGGATATTTCTCACAGAGGAACGTAATTCACTCCGGAAACCAGGCAGAGCACGGAAACAGCGAAGAAGTGTCGCTTCGACTGGATCAGGCGCATCGGGAACATCGGATACTTGACCACGTATCGCTCGTAAAGGACGAAGACAACCATGATGAGCACACCAAGGATCAAAAAGCTGATGACACGCGCGGAGCCCCATGCGTAGTCACCCCCTCCCCAGTTAATACCGATGAGAAACATCACGACTCCTAGAATGCTCAGGACGCAGCCTCCATAGTCGATTCGCTTCAAAATCTCCATCTTGGTCATTCCAGCCGCAAGGGGACGAGGTGGAGGGCGGTAGAATATGAAGAGGACGATGAATGCCAGTACTGAGACGATCGCGAGGAGCAGGTAGATATAGCGCCAGCTATGCTCGGCAATCAACTGGCCATAGAGGGAACCTGGAGCGAAAGGAATAATGGCCACTAAGAAGAAAAAGGGCAAGATGGTCAGTGATATCTCACAAGAAAAGCGAAGCACAAAAAATGGAAGCGCTCCCTGCGAAACTGGCTTCTCATCGCTTAGAAGCCTCCATTTTGGTCTACCACCTCATGAAAGGAGGCTTGGAAGTCGCTTCAGGACATATCTTGCTCGAGGCTTTACTCACTTGCTAGATATCCAATAGTGGCTCCTGAAGAACGTTTAGCAGGCCGAACTTTGTGCTGAAAGCAGACACTACAAACCTCGCTTATGCATAGGAACAAGCTCCGAAGCTGCTGCTATGACGGACATGATCTGGATACCAATCGCAGCTCCGGCTATCACACCTCCGGCCAAGTAGCAAGCGAAGTTGGGCGCCGCCGCCTGGAGGATGAACGCGACGACCACCAGGACCAGACTAAGCAGGATGATTCCCCTTCGGCCCATCACATCCGACAGGTTCCCCACGAATGGCGCAATGGCTCCAGTAGCAATGTAGGGAGCCACAAGGATCCAAATGACTTGATCGAGCGCGTCTAGATCGGCTGCAATGATGGTGAAACAAGTAACCAGGAACAGAGGCGTGACTTCTGCTACGATAAAGGCCAGAGCTAAGCCCACCATGGTCATGAAAAACGAAAAGTTGATCTATGTGAGAATGTTAGCTACGTTTCTCTCGCCTGATTACAGATAGTCCACGCCAGCAGACCTTGTTCTCTCCCTGATCGGCGCCATCATAGGAACTCTTGCTGCCGTCATTGAGGGAGACGTGCTCCAGGTGAGAGGCATCATGTTCTTTCTTCTCTTGCAATGTGTAAGAAGACATGGCCGCAGAGAGAGCTAGCCAGCGTGAATGGAAATCGTCCGGTCCGAGAGGGGGAGAGCAATCCCCTGCCATCTTGTAGGTGCAAAAAGCGACCAAACAACGCCAAGACCATCAGGGATTCTTTCCGCATATGAATGCAGCCAAGCAAAATATACATCGCGCGGCCAAGACGGCCCCGCAAACGCCACCATGCGACTCGTCCATCTACACCCTTCATCAGCAGGTTCGATCTTTGGGCTTGGGTGAGGGGTCGAGTATTGGCCAATTCCAGTCAGTCCGCGGAATGTACGGGAAAAACGTGTGGCAAACATTCTTCTCTGCTTTCCTTACAAGTTGTAGATGGTCGAAAGTGACTATTCACATGAACATACCCGTCTAACTTCAACTCTGGCGGGATAGGAAGGCAAGAGTGTTGAACTATCACCAACTGATTCCATGGAACTGAGTGCATAGATACCCCGAATGTGCCACATGGCTAAACGACCGGCCAAATCTCGTGGGACAGCGGCAGCAGATCATGGACGTGCTGGGCGCGCTTGGAGTGGCATGAAGCATTGGCTCGTATCATTCGTACGGCCTAGTTGCTCTTGGATCATATGTGTCTTGCATGTCTTTCTCATGTCCATTCGCAGCACTTGCCTCGGTGTACTGTCGTACTCTGCCTCGCGTGTGTGGTCTGCTTCAACGCACCAAGCAGAGGCGATTGCTCGACGCGTTGCAGCCAAATCTCTCCTTTGCCTCCCCCGGCTTGGTCCGCAAGCGCAGGTATCACAGCTCCAGTCGATAGACTGCCTGCAAGCCAGAAACACAAAGTCATACTCTTCGCACGTTCCAATACCTTAGCATGTCCCGTCTATTCGTCACTCCTGCAAGCTCCTGTTCGTGTCTGATCATTCCATCATCTCATGTCTCATTTTACCGTTTGCCGTTTTATCTCTGATTCACCCACCGTGTGTGCGTACCATTCTCGACGCGCAGGAGGGCCTCTCCCGTGGCACGGCTGAGCATGCCTTTCAACTTCTTGGACTGCGTTTGCCACTCAATCTGCTCTTCAACCGTCTGTTCTGGCTCGCCTTCTTCACCGTAGTATTTGACGAAATCAAAGAAATCCGTCTCGGGAAGCGGATCAGAGTCCACGGCTTCAAACGGATCAACTCCCAGTCCGTACTCCATCTCGGGCCCTGCTAGCCAAACTCGCTGGATACGAGCAAGCTCGCCGTCTTCAGGATACGTATTCGGGAACGTGGTCCCGAGATAAGTCACGTGCGGAAAGTATTCTGATTGTGGTAGAGACAGGGTCGAGAGCCAGTTGCCGTCCCATTCAACAATACGGTGAAACTTTGCGGCTTCAGAGTTTTCAACATGTGCAGAATGGTTCAGTTGAGTTCGCTTTTGTTGGTAAATGTCAATTGGCAGATCGTGGCGACGGAAGCCTTGAGGTAGCTGTGCATCGTGGATGGCAGGCGTAGAGCGGTGCATCTTGGGTACAGTCTGAGAGGTGAGCATCTGGGAGGGATGCAATGGTGTGGAGAGCCGCGAGGTGGCCGGTATGGAGCGCTCCGGTGTTGTTGGGGCTCGTGGTGTGGTCTCGGGGGATCGCGTTGAGCTGTTGAACGACGTTAGCAAAATTGCAGCATATCGAGGCCTTGCCATACTATACCTTCCAGCTATCTCAACTCCTGAATCCTCTCGACTTCGCATGGCCGCGAACGTAGCCATCTGTTCAAAGAAGCTGATATCCATTGGGACTGGCCAAACAATTGTTGTTGATGTATGCGATGGCAACCGACGTCATGCGTTGTTAAGGAGAGCAGAATGAAGCCAAACGCCGAAAGTCGAGAAAATCCGAGAGTGACCACAGCAGTCTTGCAGCAACACTTTCTGGAGATTGGAATGCGCAGTGGCAGCTGCCACGAGAACATTCATTCTCCGTCGTCGTCTTCCCGGCGTGAAAAGGAACCACCGAGATGCGACCAATCTTTGCACTTGTTGAGTGGCTGTATTCGGAGCAGAGGCTCGACGAGCATGGAGGGATTTGTGTGAAAGCTGCATATTCTGGTGAAGTCGCAATTCACAGCGTTTGAGGTGAGGTTTTTCGGATACAGACCAGGACCGCCGAGAGTGAATGATTGCGCACAAAGATCCCGGGTATCCCGTCGGTGTCTTGCCACGAAGCAGGCCAGGTGACATCGGGACTACTTCTTGATGGTTCCATTGCATTCACATGTTGGCTTTTAAAGTAATCTCTATTCGGGGCGGGGAGAACATGTCCGCATTCTCAATAGGAGGGCTGATCTGACGACAGGTGTCGCCAGGATATCAAGCGCATGCATCTTATGCTCACCTTGTGAGTCGTGTCATGTGCGTAGTACATTGAGTCTACGAATCCGTCATACTTCACATCACCTGATTGAGTGCGAGGCATCGGAAGTGAATGTGGAGGCCCCAGGAGTGACATGTGCACATTGCAGAAGCAGACTGGCGACATGTTACTGGGGCCCGCCACACTCTTCACCTCCCCACGACAGAGGCGGCAGTTTTCATACTCCAGATCTTGTTCTATGTTGCGTCGAGCCCATGGCAGCGATGGTCGATAAGACCCTCAGACGCCATAGGCATCGGCCTGATCTGTAGACCTTTATCAAGGGCAAACTGGGCATCATAATAGCTCTTCAACTTCAACTCACATCAAGCCTTGAACTCGATGGCCAACTTCAGATACATAGAGGTCATATCCCGCATCGCCGGTTTTGCCTTGAGCGCCGTCCTGACGCTCCCCGAGCAAATGACGTCGCAAGATTCACCCAGGTACTGTCACGTACCTTTTCGCGTGCAAGGAAGCACACCCTGTGCCGACGTTCCATCCAAGGCAGAGCACGTGAGGCTCACATTCGAGCCTCGAGATATGGCAGGCGGCTTTTGGAATGTCTTCAAGTGGTGCGAGCTTGGTCTCGTGGCCATAGTCTTGGGTCTACCGTTGAACGTTGAACGTTGAACGTATGAAGGCGAATATCCAACTCTTGCGTTTCATTATCCGCCTTGCTCCAACTTGAGATGAAGTAATCCAAAACCTGGGATGGTGTTGACTCTATTGCATCTGGAAATGCGTGTTCTCGATGGTCGTGTACAGGGTGGCGTCAATATGTGCGGAGTGCTCGGGATGAATCGCAGTACAAAAAAACAGAGTGGAAGAATGGCGAAGTGAGCCAGCAAGGCGCTTGCTTGGTAGCGGCCGTTGATCCAACCTTACAGCCACCACGCCGTTTCTCCATTCCTCATCTAATCATCAACTCGTACGTGCCCGGTCGTGCATAGCGGCACATCTGCAACGTCTGCATCTCGCACATGCTCCTCCGAAATTTTTCATGAGGTCGCTTCCTCAGTTTGCTCATAGCCTTCCGTGACGATGTCATTCAACCCAAGATCTTCCATCTCCTCCTCGGTCCGCTCATAGTCAAGTAGCTCTATCTTGGGATCAGGCTCCGGTGCAGTCAAACTCTGAACGTATGAGCCTGCCAAAGGATCTTCAAGCACGAGGGTAAATTCCTTGCGACCCTCGATAGCGTCCGTCAACGAGGCAAAGAAGTCTTCCCATTGCTTCTTGCTTCCTTCCGCCATCGAGTCACCGCCACCATTGGGCACTTCCGCATCGCCATCTTCCAGCCCAAAAGCTTGGCCTCGAAGGTCTTTGCGGATCTGAGTCATGATACCCTCCACTGTAGTGAAGCGGCCGCCCATAGTACCAGGCTCCACTCGTAGCTGCAATTCTGGGCAGACAAGAGAAGCACTTTCACTCTTAAGGATGTCTCGTCCGAGATCCTCGCTGCTGGTGACCTTGAGAGTTATCTTGCGACCTTTCTCAGGAACCTCACCACCTGTCTTGACCTCGTTGCTTCGATAACCGCATGCGTCGCACACTGTCGACATGAGTACGACCTGCTTGAAGTACGGAATGTTGACCATTTTCATGTTCGTTGCACAAGGTCGCGTGCAGCCTGGACATGAAGCGGGGAAAGTGTAAACTTGGTTCTCGACAATGTCGTCTTCCTGATCCACGTTGTTGCCTTGAGTTGTTGACTCCTCTGCGCCTACCATGCCTGCAGCGTGGTACTCGGGACGGATCTCTGTTGAAGGTGCTTGCGATGCTGGCTGTGGGATGTCGTCACCGAGTCCTAGTACTGCATTTTGTGCTGGGGTCCGGTTGTAATCGCTCTTTGCCCATTTGCCCGCCGCGTCACCTGGCCGTGGCTCGATAGAGCTGTTTCCACTCGGGTCGTCCGCCGATACCATGAATGGGAACCGCCGACCCTCCAGCATATCAGTCAGAGTGGTGATCACCCCTGCGACCTTTGCTCCAACCTCCGGCATCTGCTTCATGCGTTCCTCCTGATGGCTTTCAAGATCCAGCTTCACGGCGCTGATGATGCCTTCGAGATTGGTGTATTGACCTTTGCCTGGAGGGATTTCTAGGTCAATGTCCTCTATCCGAAACGCACAGATATCACTCTTGACCACCTGTCGTTGAAAATCGTCGTTTCGCTCCATCTTGAAGGCGTACTTGGCGCCTTTTGGCTGTATCTCGCCCGCGGATTGGATCTCGTTGTTGTGGAAGCCGCAGCTCTCACACGAGAATGACATGATGACAATCTCGCGGAAGAAGGGGATCTTGGTGAGGAGCAAGCGTGTCATACCGTCCTCGTGGCAGTTCATGCATAGACTCTGGATCTCTTCCACCACCTTTTGCTCCACATCGACACCGTTTGTCATGCCGTCCACCTGACGTCCCATGTCCTCAAACAAATCTTTCGCGAGAGATGCTCCGGAGAGCTTGGTTCCATTCGTTTCCGCCATGTTGCAGAGAGGTGTATGGTGAAGTAAGGAAGAGGGAACACCCACTCACACCATTCCGAAAGTGCTTGCAGATGAGAATTTTGAGCATGATGTAATCCCCGCTGCTTATCTTTTCCAGCGGCTTCGGCTTCGCACCTCATTGCTGTGCACTCGAACTCGCAGATGAGTGAACATACAGTACAGAGCGGGCATTGGTGATGAGGGGCGTCGAAGATGGGCATGCGCTTAGAGGGGATCGGTGTCAAGTATGATGGAAATGAGATGATGGCTTGGACGGAGCGACGGGAACGTGAGAGATGTGGTACGCTCTCCGCAAGATTATGCATGATCCGAGACCAGATGATGGAAGCTAAAGTTCGATTCAGGGGATGCCATCTCGATTGTCGAAAGCACATCTTGCAGGCTGTTTGGAAGTTCTGCACTTCTCCTGTCTTGAAAACGTTCTGGAAACATGGCGAGCCAAACTTCTCCTGTGATTGCCGACATGGAGTACCACACCGCACCGCCCTCCGCAAAGCGCAGCATCGCCAGCACGCATTGGATCATTGGCCAAGTGGTCAGTCTTGCCAATTGCACACCACAAGTGAGAAGCGGWCGTCATGCAATCTCGAGGCCTTTGCAGCTGTTATAAGTGGAGTCCGGGCATGTGTAAGGTAAGGCAGTTGTCAAATGACGATGGAGGGGGCCTCAATCAGCGACATTCTACAGCTTGGCAATGCCGACGTCCGTCTACTACGAACAGGTATCGCTCGCAGGCAAGCCCGCAAGATCTCATCGTTCGATTTGGTGCATTGCGAGGCATGGAACGCAACTTGCTGCAATCCTCTTGAAACAGACAGCGGCCACCAGCACGGCCAAGAGCTCGCCCTTGGCTGTGGCTATCCGCCCTTCATATTCGCTGTTTTACACAAGCATGCTACCGGCCTGCCGATTCGCCCGGCAGATGTACTTTGAAGCTCACCGGCGTGTATTGCAGCAAGCACAAGACACCGTTCAGAGTGGGCACTCCACTTTCCACATCGGATGGTCATTCCCGCTTCCGCCATTTCCTATTCGGGGGATGCGGCCACTGGTCCTTCTGCATCCGTTGTCGACCTAATGTCGTTGCTAGGCCACTCCTTGCAGGCCAAATGCTTGAAAGTTGAGAGACGCTACCTACAGTTCATCGGCTTGTCCCTAACGGCCAACTCAATCTATTTCCCTCCCTCGAACAGAGATTCTCTTGGCTGAGTGAGGCCCTACCAGCCAAGCCGACTGACATCAAGGCCGAGCAACCGATGGACCCAAGTCGATCTATGCAAGCATGCAGAGTGCCAATCATCTCTGCTTGCGTTGACCCGGCGTCTGGGTGCCCGCATGTGCTGCGAAACCATTTCGCAATTACAGAAGGGCCGTCTCCAGGCCACGCTCTCAACGCCTGCCAATGTCGTGCCTCCACCCAGAGCCCCTCCAGGTGGTAAACGTCCAATCGCTCAGAAGACTGCTTGCACGATGTTTGACACCTGTCAAACGTCTCTGGCCGGTGTCCGTGAATTTGGTAAACCGAAGATCAGCATGAGTTAACTGTATTGCCACGGCCACTTAGGGAGGAAAAACAACGCTGCATGGATTGTATAAGTGAGCTGCGCACCTCTTGGAATCATTTGATATCTGCATCACACAACCAAAGCACAGCAGGGCAACAACAAACTAACACTAGCAGACCAGCAAACTACACAATGGGTGGTCTATTACTCAAAGTCGTTTGGCGCATGATGCCCACCACAGCTCTGCTATGTCTCGCTTCGTTGGTTGTTTACTTGGGCTTCCGATTCAAGTGCCTTATCGAGGCTCAGCAGAACATCGCGAGGAACCCGCAATCGCTGGGAATGGCATGGTTCTTCTTCATCATTGAGCTCTTGACGCTCCGTGAGTCGCAGCATTCGGTTCGCCTCCGGAACTCCCTGGCTAACACTACTCTAGTCCCAAACACACTGCCGTACACTTTGAGAGCGCTGGCCCTTGACATGCCGAGGCGCAAGAAGGATGTTCTGGATGGAGACGATGTGCCAAGTGTGGATATCCTCATCACTTGCTGCAATGAGGATCTGGACATCATTCTCGACACTGCTCGCGCCGCCTGCGTATTGGACTACCCTGCTGACCGCTACCGCGTCTTCGTCTGCGATGATGGCGGCTCACCCACCGTCAAGGCTGCTATCTTGGAGATGAGGGAGACATACCCGCACGTCTATTACACCGCTCGCGTCAAAGGGCCGGTGAAGGACTACAAGGCCGGAAACCTGAACCACGGCCTGAAGTACTCTCGCATGACTCCCCGCTTCCACCCACAGAGCTACAGTCCTGTAATGGATAAGCCAGAAGCCACTCTGCAGACCAATGTGAATCTTCGGGAGTCAGTTTGTCCTCCTCTGCATTCACCAGCATTCACTGACTGGCTCCGTAGGCATTTTACGATGGTCGACATGGTGAACTCCTCCGAAGACAGCCTCCTCCCTCACAAGCCAAAGGCCACGTACGAAATCCGCGAAATGTCCAGCTGCTCATCCTTGCAAAGCTCAGCCCAGAGCGAAGCCTACGCCTGCGTTGTCGACAATGGCGCCGGATCCACCATCTCTGAGTACGTCGCCGGTCTTGACGCCGACATGATTCCCGAACCTCAATGGCTACGAACCATGTTGCCCCATCTCATCGACGAAGCAAAGATGGCTCTCGTCTGCCCGCCTCAGACTTTCTACGACTTGCCAGTCAACGACCCGTTGACGCAGACCATGTCTCACTTTGCTGGAATTACAGAAGTCGTCAACGATGCGCTCGGTCACGCAGATTGCTTGGGCAGCGGCTACGTTGCACGTCGTGAGGCTCTCGAGAGCATCAATGGTTTCCCGGTCGAGTCACTTTCCGAGGACGTCTGCTGTTCCGCTACGATGTTGGGTTCAGGCTGGAAGACCGGCTTTGTCCACGAGACTCTTCAGTACGGATCCGTCCCCGAATCCTTCTTCGCTCATGTCAAGCAGCGTACTCGCTGGGTAAGTTTGCACCATGTCTTCTGTCAATCCGCACCGCCACTGACATCTTCGTGTAGTTCGTTGGACACGTTCAGACTGCCTTTCTCTTCAACTTCCGTCTTTGGGGCCACCGCGGTAGACACCTCACCATCCTGCAGAGACTTGCCGGTATGGCGTTCGACCTGCGCCAGATTGTGCAAATTCCCATCGCGCTCAGCTACATTAGCATCCCCTTTGCTCTTCTTTGTGGATATCCCATGGTCATCTGGACCAGCCAGGAACAGCTCGTGTGGCTCATCCGCCTCGTGACGATCTGGATGCTCTGCCACTGGAGTCACCAGGGCACGATGGGCTTGTTAGCAGGCATCGGTAACGGGTGGTACGACCCGCGCGCTCCATCTTACGACGCCGAACTCGAACAGTGGATGGGACCTTACATCCTCTCCGCTTTCTTCCGCTCGTTCATTCTGCCGAGAAGATTCGGTGSCCGGGCCACTGGTTTCACCGCCTCCGGTAGCATCACCAGCAGTCTGCAAGAACGAAGCGCCGCCAATCGTGCGCCGTTCGTCCGCCGCGCCTATGTCACCCTCATCCACCACCGAGTCATCATCCATGTCCTGTTTGTCATTACATGCATCATTGGTGTGGGACTCTGCGTCGCGCGTGTCATCACCAAAGGAGCAGTCAAAGGCGCCTACGATGTGTTGATTGTCTCCGACTTGGACCAATTCGTCTACGTCGTCACCCGCATTGGATGGCCACCACTCCTCTGGCTCCAAAATGTTATCTCAGCCCTTGGCCCAATCCTCTACTTGATCAACCCTCCCACCACACCCGAGCGTGAGGATCTTTTGGACAGAGACCCCAAGACTGGTGTCGCCCATCCCAAGGAGGAGTACAGAGTGCAGCTCAGGAGAGACGGATGGTCTGCCTGGCGCTACGTCCGCAACTGCCTCGCAGTAATTTACACCCTGGTCTTGATCGGTCTCAGCTCGTGGTTGGCTGGAAGCTGATGTCGTTGACATGTTTTACTACAAACCACACAAAGACAAAGCTGATGATAGACGGCGTCCGGGGCGGATTGGGCGGAATGCGGACAGGACTACAGGAAGGACACATGTGGTTGCCTGAAGCAGAGGAACACCAAGTCGACCAACAGACACGGATATGGAGGGAGTGATGAGCTTGCCCTCGATTTCCTTTGGACACGATTGGGACCGCAATGGCCACGGTCCACTACCCAGAAACTTCATTCAAGAAGTTTGGGCTAATGTTTATTTTTCCCTTTTCGCTAAACAGATACAGCAYTTTCCAAGGCACTATACAAATGATCAATCATAAACTCAAGTTAAATCTCTCGTCACAGTGTGTGACGAACGCAATGCTCAATGATTGACTATTTGAGGGCCCCTAGGCAAATGCTAGGAGGGAGAAATGGTGTGGCAGCTCGGTCATTCCATTACACTTCCTCAACACGATGGTTCTGCCGTATTAACGATTCAAGTCGAACTATCAAGAGACAAGTCTGAACGTGGTGCATCGTGGCACAGGGCGGGTGTGTCTCTATCTGCAACACAAAGATGTGTAAGCCGCAATTCCGTAGCAAGGAGCTCCAAAGGTGAATCCAACTCGACCAACAAAAACAAACAAACTCCATCACCCAAAAATCCAACCAACCAACCACCGAACATGGCCGCCTCCGAACTCGAAAGCAAGGCTCAACAATTCGCAGAGACATACGCCGCTCTCTTCTCCTCCCCCGATGCCTGCTCCACCGAAAAAGTCGCAGCTCTCGCGGACAAAGTCTCCAAACATTACCGTCCTGGAGTGACATTCTTCACCAACGGCCAGATTTCACGCTTTGAGGTGAGTGATTCTTTACACGACGACATCATCTTCATTAGTCTATATATATGTATGGAACCACCAAACTAATCCCCACTCTTTCCGAATAAAGACTCAAGCGGAAGCAGCCAWTCTCATCCAAGTGGAAATGAAGAAGAATATTAGCACAGGATTGGGGACTTGCTTATTGCTTCAGAATATCGAGACGCGTGCGTATAGCGATTCGGCGGTGACGTGCTGGCTGGAATGGAATTTTCGCCCTCAAGCAGGGAGTGCGTTTGAGGGGAGAGGTTGGACTTTTACGAATATTTATGGGTGGAGATTGGGGAGTGGGGAGGTTGTGGATGGGTGGGAGTATGTGGTTCGTGATCGAGAGGTGGAGGCTATGCGCGAGGTCACTGGAACGGTTTTTACTGAATGAGAAATATTGACCAGAGATGGGTATTTTGGGAACCTCCTTAGGCGACAATTGTCATGCGCTCGATATTTCGCTCGCCTTGTTCATGCCCTCCACACTTTTACTGCGTGGGACAGCATTGAAGTATTGGATGCTTGAAAGCCGCAGAGGAAATAAGAAGCACTTGAATGCACCCTCCCCCTGACAAGACAAGCTTCAGTTCAGACGAAAATCTCCTCGCCGTCGTAGATTGTATGGTATCGCAGCTAATAGCACAAGTCCGTAGCCCGGTATGGACCCAATCATTCGTCGCTGACAACGCCTGCCAATCGCTCTGAAAGTCCCATACTATCCACGCCTCATCATCTCCCATAGGCCGTTGGTGTCCAGCATAGCAAAGGATGAAAAACTCCAAAGAAATGCCTCCACCTCAAGTAATACAGAAAGGTAAACCTCTTTTCTCGCTTGCAGCCTCACGGCCGAAACTGCTTCGTCACTGCCGCATGATGTGGGGCCCATCGCTCTTCTGCGAACCTGCTGGCATTATGCTTGCGGATCGCGTGGGAAACGGCGCAGTATGCGCGTTGAGCAGGACGAAAGAGGAGAAGAACGAGGAGGAGCACCAAGGATGTGCATGAGAGCGCGAGTGGCCATCGCCAGTAGTGCGCGATATCAGAATAGCGACCTTTCAGTCACTGTTCCTTCTCGRAACCGGCAGGCATGGGCGTCTTGTTCATTTCGTACCAGCGTTTAGTGCCTGCGAATGTTGTCAGTATTTGAGCTCATGCAATATGAAGGGCACGCCTACAAGAGTAACCATTCCAGTCAAAGTTGTCTTTGGGGTTACAGTGGCATTTGTTGTCGAGCCTGATTTGCTCGCCAGTCGGACAGTGGGTGAATGGCACGTGGTAGTACGCAATGTCATTGAAGAAGTGAATCTCGTCCTTCTTCAGCATCAGTGCTGCTGCAATGGAGTGCACTGGCGCATCGCCCCAGCGCTCGTAGAAGAAACCGCCATCTTTGTCCAACTGCTCAAAGTAGTCGATGTATGCCGGGCTTCGCAGCCAATCCAAATTGCCAATCTCAAAGTTGGACCAGAAATGGCAGTGGTTGTAGGTCTCGCCACCATCGTCTGAGAGCCACGCCATGCTGTTGTCCTCTGCGATGTGCTCCGGGTGCTGCTTCATGAATTTCTTCACGCTGTCCCAGAGGGTTGGAATAGTCTCCACATACTCGTAGAGAGAAAGCACGAAGCTGTACTTTTTCTTGTTGTCTGCCATGAATTTGAAGGGGTCGTAGCCCACATCACAGTACAGCTCAATCGAGGGCTCCACGCGCCAGTACCACTCGTACTCGAGCAGAAGAGGGTGGCGGAAGAAAAAGCCCGACTCGTAACGGCACATGTGCCTGTAGCTGATGCTGTCGCCGTAGATGATCTTGCGCTCCTTCATGTCCTCGCGCACCTTCTTCGCCTTTTCCTGGTCGATGAAATCAGGGAATCCCCAATGCGCCGAATCAATCTTGCCGTACTTTGCTTTGCCAGAGGTGAGAGCAGTGGTGACCTTTTTGAACTGGTCATCGAATTCGGCGTCGTTGAGGAAGACCCAGTCGTAGTTGTAATTCCGGTTGAAGCGGTCCTCGACCTGTCGGATACTGCGCGAGATCTCCCACACGTCGGAGTTTCGCGCAAGTGTCACGAAAGTCGCGTTCATGCGCGCACCCGGGGCCTTGACAGCAGGCAGCAGGCTCTGGCTCGTGCCCGCATCGGGTTTGGGCGAGGTATCGTGGGAGACGGGGAGATTGTGCTGCGGCACGGCGATCTTCTCATCTTTTGGTGGATCTTGCACGAATGCATTGCCCGTGTTGGAGGTGGCAGTGTCGTGGGTGCCTTTGAACAATCCCTGGGCCTTCAGCACCTCGGCGGCGGATTGGAGGTGAGTGCCGCCGGGAACCTGCGAGGACGAGGAGATGAAGAAGATGACGACAATGGCCACAAAGGCGAACAGAATGTAGCGGAGGTACTTGGTTGAGCCGGCCATGTCGCAACGTGTGTCGGCGTCAGACGGTCGGCGATGAAATGGAATCGAAGCCCAGCCAGGGGCTTGGTCGCGTGGGCGATCGAGGTGGGTGGATGGATGAGGTCGTCGCAGTCGCGAAGCGCACGTTATGCTGCCTCGCGTGCGGCACGGCAAGGTCGGGGCAAGGAAAGATTGACGAGAAGAAGAAGTAAAGTGGAAGAAGAAGACAATGGAACGGTGGAGGTAGGTGGACTTGATCCGGCAGTGAGAGGACGGGAGGGCCGGAGTGAACAGAGTTCCAGGAAATGTTCAGGGTTGTCAGCGTGGGTCCGCAAAGGCAAAATCCCAGGAATGCATGAACGGGAACCAGCCCAGGGCACCGATCTTTGTGCTCCTTTTTTTGTTAGTTACCTAGGTACACACCATGTCGCTTGGAGGCTGCCAATAATGTGCAACTGAAGCCTTCATGCCTGCGCGGAATCCATCGGCTTGCTGGTCCGTGAATCTCCTCGCGTTGGAGAAGACGGGGCAACAATAGATCAATGTACCTATTTTCGGAACCTATACGTATGTACGTCTCGGTAGATTGCAGCCCGCACGCCATCCCTCGTTGCCGACGTGTCTGTCGCGTGTTGGATGGGAATTATGGGTAATGATGATGAGCTGCCACCGTACAAAGTATATTATTACCACACATGGCGAAGCTATAGCGAGTACTCCAGTCGCCCTTGTTCAATGGGGAATGGAAGGTGTACGATGGGCCTGCATTAGGGAAGACATCAAGCCCGGACTGTGTTTTGTCGCTCGGGCATGATACTGTAGGTACATACGCCCCTTTGCCGTCCAACCGCAACAACAAACATGAGTGTACCTGGGAGGGTTCATGTTCCATGCTTCACTTCACCAGATCGTTCTGGACGCCAGATGAATCCAAGGCACGTCCCGWCATGTGAATCATAGATTTAGGTCAAAGACAGGAGTTGCCCAAGTCAAGTGAAGGCCGCACAGAACGTTGTTGCCCCACTCGGAAGCGAAAGCCAACTTGGCCGCTCCAAAGTACCTTACCTTAGGTACGACCAGCGAAAGCAACATCCAAAACATCATACCAGCTCCCGGACTGGCCTCACTCGTGCAATTGYACCTTCACCTGCGTGTGACATCACCACTCATACTGGCGCCGGAGCGCCCTCCTACWGATCAATCATTCTTCTGCTCCGCTTCAACATCTCCAACATCCACCACTGACTGAAAGGTGGCCAGCTGCCATGTCATTCTTTGGCTTCGATGCGACGCTGCCCCGTGACCGGGCGCCGCAGCAAACCTCTCGCGGCATGTTCGACAGCCATGACCCCTTCGCCGGTTTGAGCGGTGCAGGTGGTGGCGACGATGACGAGGTTCTGGACTTTGAGCAGACCTACGATGGTCTGGGACAGCACTTGCAAGAGTCGGGAGATACTTTCAACGACGATACCTTTGGCGGCGATGAGCCAGTCACAAGGGATGCCGTGGGAAGAGACTTTGACTTTGCTGGCAAGACGGCGAGAGTCCGCGATACGCTGCTGGAGGAGCAGGCGCTGCACCATGCCCGCGAGCCGATGATGCAGGCGCGCGCTCAAAAGACAGCACGAACCGGCTATGAGGCCTACAAGCAGCCCGAATACATCCCCAAGCTGGAAGCAGATGCATCCATTTGGGGACAGTCCATCGGCAGGAAGTCGGCAGAGCCACCACAGCAGCAGCAGCAGCAGCAGCCAATGCCGGGATCGGCCCCCAAGATGATGAGCCTAGAGGACGTCGAGGCGATGATGCGCTCGCAGTCGAGGGCGACGCCACCAGCGCCGCCTTTCCAAGACGTTCAGTCGCAGACGCTTGGCTTGAAGAACATGCTCGGGCTTGGTGGTGCTCCCTCTCCTCAGCCCCCCCAGCAGCAGCAAGGGCCGCAGATCCTGCAACGCCCAGGTCCTCCTCCTCAGCAGCAGCCGCAGCAACAGCATATGCCAGGCCCTTCATACCAGCAGCACGAGCAGAACTTACGGGCGCCTCAGCATCCCCAGCGACAGACATCGCCTGGTAATGGCCGTCCCCAGTATCAAGCTATGCAACCCCAGCTCCCGCAGCAAATGCAGTTCCAACAGCCACCCCCCGTCGGCATGCCAATGGGCCCGCCTCACATTCTGCAGCATCCGCGTGGACCGGTACAACGCAATGGGCAACAAAACGGTCACCAGCGTGGTCCATCCTACCATGGTCCCCCAATCACGCAAGCTCAGCAGATGACGGACATGGGTCCGGAGGAGCGCGAAGCATATCTCCTCGAGGATGCGAAGCGTGCAAAGCGTAACCACAAGATATCTCTGCTCAGCAAAAACAATGGCCTCATGACCCCTCAGGACAAGAATTTCATAACACGAATCCAGCTGCAGCAGTTATTGACCGCTACTGGTGGTGTTGACAACGAGCCCGGAAGTGAGGAGCAACTTGCCGAGGACTTTTACTACCAGGTCTATGCTCAGATCCGCGGACCGCCTCGCAGTGGCCCTGGTCAGCCATTGAACCAATTCGCCCAAACCTATCTTTTCCAGACTGGTAGCCGCTATGGTTATGGCCGCAGTCGCCATCACCCAAGAGGTGGAGACAACCACGTGCAGCGGATGGAGCAGCAAGTGGCACGCGCTGTAGAGGCTGCCAAAGCTCGCCCCAAAAACAAGTCCCTCGTCATGGAAGGCTCTCTTGGCAAGATTGCCTTTAGCAACTCCAAGACACCACGTCCGCTTCTTAATATCAAGCGGACCGACTCCGAAGCCAGAACGAGACAAGCACCAAAGCCTGCCGACCGCAAGACGGCGCTCCGACACATTGAGCATCTCTACACCACGTTGATGAAGCTGGAGGACCACGAAAGACGTATACCTGACCCGCCAACCGAGGAGAGCTCTCCAGATGTCATAGAAGGGCACATGAAGTGGCGGAGTGCGATGCAGGAGCTCAATCAGCAATTGTGGGAGGCACTGAAAGTGATGGAGCCAATCCACCCAAGGTATGTCTAATCATTGGTATGCATGATACCAAACTAACAGTCGCGACAGCCCAACTGCGCCGCATCCCTTCATTCAGATACTCTCTCACAGCAAGGGGAAGAAAGTCATTCCTCGCGTCTTCCGCCACCTGGACGAAAATCAGCGTCTTACCATGCTCACTCTCATCGCCATCCACCTCGATGTTCTCGACGTCATCCGTGACGCATACCCACCCGCAGACAATACTTCTCTTCCCGCACGCGTAAAGGAGGAAGTCGAGCTCTTCAGCGCTGCCATGATGCCGCCGCTCTTCCTCTACGTGAATGAAGCACCATTGAACATCATCATCGGTCTCCTCGGCCTCGTTCTCGACCGCGTTCACGTCCAAGCGATAGTACGCACCAAGATTGGCGTCAGCATCCTCACAATGCTCATCTCTCGCGCCGAGCTTGTCAGGCAGCAACCGGCCGCGAACGAGGACTGGCAGCAATGGGCAGAACTTTACGGCAGATTATTCGATACCGTTGAGCCTGTTCTGCCTTTCTTGTTCCCTACCGATACGAACGTTAGTGCGAGTGAAGACGTGCATGTCTGGCAGTTCTTGGCGGCTATGGGTGTGGGTGCCAGCCCTGATCAACAGCAGAGATTGGTCTTGGGAGTGAAGGATCGCGTCATGGAGACTGTGGCTGTTAGCAAGACGCTCCCGGAGGCGATGAGCGCGAAGAGGTTGGGAGACGTCAACTTGTTCATGCGGGCTATCGGATTGGACGTAGAGCTGCTTGGATGAGATTCTGTGGCGGGCAGGTCTTACTTGAATGATGGAGGTGCCGAAAGTTTACTGCTGTGGTGGAAATTACACGATTTTGAGCGAGCTGCGTTTCATTGTTCACATACTGTCTGATCTCGGTGTATTTCGTATGCTGTTGGACTACGATATGAACCCACTTTCGGTGTCCTGGCTTGATAGAGTCATGGAGCTTGACTCGTACAACTTCGTTTGTATGAGCACATGGCGTCATCTCGTTGACAGCAGCGTGCGTAGCTCTGCCATGGCCGCGTCTGCTCCGGCCGTGTATGGCCTTGCACTAGGTGCAGAAAGCGAAGCGGAAACCGTCGCATTTCGCCCCTTCCAGTATGGTATTTATTGCAAGAGGCTCAGCCGCCTGACATTGAAAAGACCTCAAGTGAACCGAAGCCTTGAGGTTCAACCTCGGTCTTGAGTACCTCGAGGGTGTTTTTCCACTCGACCTTGAAAAGCCCAGAATTGACTGTTTTGTGATGTTAGAGGTGATAAAAAGTATGAAACCAAGTGTTGCAGAACTTACTCTTACAGATCCGGACTTCGCTGATGTCGCCTTTGCCATCCGAGATGTGAGATCTGGCTTGGGCTAGCAGGTCTGTCATGGCTGTAGCGGTAGCTCCAAGGATCTTGTGGGGTGGATCTACCTTGTAGCCTGACTACTGTCAGTATATATGCATGGTCGTGACTCTTGCGTACCCAAGGCCCGCTTCCTGACGAGAGATGTCCCCAATCTCGGTGACATCGTGAGATGAATGCATCACAGCCCTTTTGGATAGCGTGGTCTTCATAACCAACATACGCTCTCTACCCATGTGCATTGTATAGCCAATGCAGCGCGTGACTTACCGACAGCCAAGGACGTGAAAATGCAACCGACGTAGTGTTGGTGACGATCGGTTGGTTGTGGCGGAATAAGTAGAGCCTTTCCTATAAGCTGCTTGTCGGGTTTCTTGCAGTGAATTTGGTAGATTTTGAACGCAGCCGGATATTTTTTCTTGAAATCTGCCGCAATTCCTTTCCCCCACCAGCCTTTACAGTTGCATGCATGTATCAGGAGAGCGTCTGATGGAGCCGCGAATATATCCCCTACGTGCTCTTTGATCTTCAGAGGCCAGACGTCGTTGCCATCAATGGCTTCGTTCTTGCATGCTTTCAGCCCTGAAGCATCTGGATTTCCTGCTTTTAGAGACGTCGAGGGCTTTCTGTGAAGAGAGAATGGTGGAGGAGATATTGAACCATCCTTACGCTGTGACGCTACCTTGGCTGAGGCTCTCTCGCTGGAAGCGGAGCGAGATTTGCTAGCACCGTCATCCGAATCGCGCGGTGAGGGCTTTTTTCTGGTCTTGATGTCCTTGCAGGCGAAATAACGAGAGATGTTCTGTTGCCCGTTGGACGACATCGGGTTCTCATCAGTCTTCAGTCGCTTCGATTCGCGAGCCACTCGTTTCAATTGTGAAGTTTCGTCTTCTTCAGCACGGCGCTTTGATACTGTACTCGCAGTAGAGGACGACATGGCTTGGTTTCCTTTTTGGAAAACGAAACACGGATGTTGTCTGATGCGCGAGGATGTTCGGGAAGTAGCGAAGAATGTTAGTCTCATCTAAACGGAAGCTACGGCCGCTACGACCAATCAGATCTTTGGAAATCAGCTTTGATTTTGGCAACATCTCCAACGCATCACCATACCACTCGCCTCTGCTTCATCAGGTCCAATTGCGCCGCGAGCTTGACAACTCCGCCCCCACCTCGATCTCCGTCAGATCTCACAATCACAATGTCACTTCCCACGAAAGCAGCCACTTCGCTGGTCCGCCACGCGGCGCGTCAGCAGACTCCTGCTCTACGCTCCTCGGCCGCCGTGGCTCAGTGCAGCAACAGCAGAACCTACGCCGATGCCTCGACCTCGCAAGCGCACTACTCATCCCCCTTCTCCCGCGGTACCAGTGGCAAGCAGGACACCACCGCCATCCCCAGCTTCAAGAAATACCGCTCGGGCAGCGAGACAAGCAACAAGCTGTTCCAGTACTTCATGGTTGGCGCCATGGGAGGTGTCTCCGCACTTGGTGCGAAGAACACCGTGCAAGGTGAGACACATGCCCTAGTCTGGGTGGTAGTTACCAATGGCTGATGCTAACGCGTTGGTAGACTTCCTGGTAAACATGTCTGCCTCGGCCGACGTGCTCGCGCAGGCCAAGGTTGAAGTCGACCTCGCCTCCATTCCCGAGGGCAAGAATGTCATTATCAAGTGGCGTGGCAAGYCCGTTTTCATCCGTCACCGCACAGGCGATGAGATTAAGGAGGCCGAGGACTACGACTGGAAGCAGCTGCGTGACCCACAGCCCGACTCTGACCGCGTCAAGAAGCCAGAGTGGCTCATCATGTTGGGTGTGTGCACGCACTTGGGATGTGTGCCCATTGGAGAGGCCGGCGATTTTGGAGGCTGGTTCTGCCCGTGTCACGGAAGCCATTATGATATCTCTGGCCGTATTCGGAAGGGCCCTGCGCCATTGAACTTGGAGGTGCCTGCATATGACTTTCCAGAGGACGGTGCTCTAGTTATTGGTTAGAGCATTGATGTTGTTTCGGAGAACTAGAGGCACGGAAGAGGAATGAGCATCGAGGCGAGTTAGTGTGAGTTGGACAGGCAAAAGAAAAGGCCTACCGGCTCCTGTACAGTTAAGATACATCTTTTTTAGCGAGTCCCAATGTGTCTGTATGAGACTTTCTACCGGAATCTATGGTGCTCGGTGCATAGTTGTGCTTGGAGCGCTAAGCGCTTTGTCCATCACTCCCGCCCAAGTACTCAACCACCGCCTTCACAGCACCATCAAACTTGCCGCCGTCCACCAAGACCAGATGTCCTTGCGGCCTGATGCCCATTTCTTGGAACGCGCGTTTCGCATCACTGGCACCATCATCGCCCTGTTTTTCGTAGTCGAAATTCGCATACGCGACCGCATGTCTGTGCAGGACCTCGTCCTCGGGATGGAAGTAAAATGTCTCTGCCGCCGCCGCAGATGATGCCTTCTTCTTCTTCGCAGGCTGAGCATCCTCGGCATCTAACTTTGACGCAACTTCCGTGTACGTCTTGGAGATCAGGAGGTAGTGAGAGAACTTTACTGGCTCGTTGTCTTTCAGTGCGGATTGTATCTCGGACTGAAGCATTGTGTAAAGAGGCGGGATGATCTGATGCGGCATGTTGATGAAGCGCTCTGTAAGGATCAATCCAACTTGAGCAGATGCATCCGGGGAGAAAAGTCTCTCGAGCTGATCAGCAATGCTGGGTTCCGAGGAGATCTTGCTTCTGGCGATTAGGTAGGCTATTAGGTCCTTGACGACAGGCTTGTTCTTGTGCTGATGAAGATTTAAAACTGTAAGAAAAGCGTAAGGATCGCTTTCTTCGCCGTCACATTTGACCGTCGAGCCAATGTGATTTTGAGCCAGTATGAGGTCCGTCAGGGCGGRGAGGTCGAATAGCTGGTTGTCGACATCAAAGAGCTGACGAAGTAAAGTCTTGAGGCCTAGAAAGTCGACATCTTGGTTGGGTGAAAACCACTCAAAATCCACATTGAGCATGTCTTCGTCGTCTGAGCTGCCGCTATCCTCCCCGTCGATGTCCATCTTGTCTTTGGTGGGGACCTTATCGTCGGTGGCCTTGCGCTTTCCCATGATTGCGAGTTGTGATGTTGATTCGCTTGTTGAATTATTTATTCCGGACTATGTGTTGTTCTGTGACGCCGCTTGTAAGCCTGTCTTTCGTGCCTAGGTACACATACACGTACGCTGGTTCATGTATTTTTATTGTCTCGCTGTGGAAGCAGCCGGGTTTTGCTTGTGAGAGATTTTGCTTTGAGAACTCAAAACGGCAACTTAAGCGAACAATCCCCGGCGCTCCGACCGAATACTTAGGTACCTTCATGCAGGTGTTTACATCACCTGTACATATTAATGTATCTTTGAACGAACTTCCAAGTAGTGGTGGAGATGGAAGAAATGGCTCTGAAGTATGCGATGGTGTGTGAACATGGAAAGGCGAATGCCGCCAGCCGTAGTTCTACTTGGAGGATTTCGATCTGCAGAATTATAGTTATTAGACGTGGCCTGGAACTCCTGTGAAAATGCAAGTGAAGGTCGCAACAGAGGCTTAATCATCTGCTTGATTGATCCAACAATACTCCTCATCACGATATTATGATTTCCGGGTGATATCGCTCTTACGAATACGTCTTCTGCGCTTCATCCCGCTCTTACATGACCAGACCTTTGATCTTCGCTGCCGCAAGAGTGGGGGGAGTTCTTAGGGCAAATAATGGAAGAAGGTAATTCTTGTCCCGTATTCGCAACCACTACTGCAATGTCACGAACGCCATGTTTGCGGCTCTGCGTGAGCCATGCGCTGACAGCGAGGTAAGCAGCAGCGAACTCGTATGTCTTGGGTCGCAATCCTGCTCCCGTAACGGATGCGACAGAGCCGACACGGGGCGAGGGCGGTCAAGCGAGCAAGAGGCGCAGATTCAATGACTCTGCAGCTGACGAGACCGTGTCCGGGACTTCAGAGGGGTATGATCAGTGGAATGGGGATGCCCAGCGCGTGCTGGGCCGCAAGACTTTCACGTCAACTGCAGACCAGCCGTCTTTCACCTCACGAGCCGACTTTGGCCACGCGGCTGTAGCGTCCACAGAGTCGTCGCATCCCAAAGGCGATTCGCAGTGGGCGCCGCCCGAGTCGGCATACCCCGAGTTGGCAGGTTACCAGCAACAGCCTTATTTCTATCAGCAGACCTCCAATCCGGCTGCGTATACATCGTCCTGGCCACAACGCGGATCCCAGCCATACGAAGCAACCGGAACCTCTACCAGCTATTCCGTTGGAGAGCAGACCGCTGCTACAGCGATGCCCTATTTTCCACCACGACCGTCTGTCCAATCCGGGTCGACCACCGAGACTGGTGATGATGCCGCGGCTCTCAGCTATTCCGATCTGGAGCATGCAACCCAGTACGCGTACTCGAAGCCAAGCGCATTGGTGACGGCAGCGCAGCGTGAAGCTGCCAAACAGAGCTCGGCCTTCTACTTCGATGATGCAAGTATGCACTTGAAGATTCAAAGCTTGCCGATTCTAGATAACCTTGTCCGTTCATCCGATCCCCCAGCCGCTTATGAAGACTCACTGATTGGAATTCCARGCGACTCAGCTGGTACACACGATTTCAAAAGCCAGCTATCACCAAATACAGGACTTGATGCGAGGTAGGTCGCCTAGCTCAACGCGCACCTGCTAAAGCGATGGTAGTCGTTGTAGAAGCATCTGACACAAGACAGGGGCGGACGCCGAAGAGAACCAAGCGTACAAAACACTGAAGAATCTGTTTGACCAAACKCGAAAGGTGTACAGCAGAGAAACGCCTTTCATCGACGCCATTGCCATTCAGATGTTCCAGCCAAACCAGCAAGAGATCATCCGCAAAGCGAACATCGCGACGTTCGTATCGAGCATTCTCGGTGCGCATGATGTGAGCTTCTTCCACCTCAATGAGTTCTTTATGGAGACCTTCGTCCCTCTTGGTCATCGTTTGCTCAAATGGCAGGGAGCAATCTACCTCGAGCTCAAAACTCAGTCATACATTTCGGCATTGATGAACAGTGACGGAGACCCAGAGRAGATGCTGGACGAGCTCTTTCCACATGATCTCGATGCCCAAATCCTGACGCGCCATCCGGATGCTCCTAGCTTATCACCCAGCGAGAATGATTTCATCGATCGCAGTCGGGCACGCAAAAGTTATCTACTTGCTGAGCCAGTTTCTCCAGAGATGCTGCACGAGCTTCCAAAAAAGTATCAGTGGACTGACTTCGTACGGGAGTTCGCATCCTGCATCACTAAAAACGTGKACGGCATTATCAACGTACCCACACCGAAAACGACGTCGGGCGGCGCTCAAGACAATTCACCTTTCGCAAACTCCAGAGCCTCGCAATCTGGCGCCGCTTCGGCGTCCGTGAACGGCAAGGGCGGTAGGGACGGGCCAAATCCCAGCAAACCCCCCGCGCCAGCCTCTACTGTCAGACAACCTTGGACCAAACCCGAAGAGGATGCCTTGCTGGCTGGGTTAGACAGGGTTAGTGGACCGCATTGGTCACAAATTCTCGCGCTGTACGGCCGAGGTGGCTCAGTTAGCGAAGTTCTCAAGGATCGTAACCAGGTGCAGCTTAAGGACAAAGCTCGTAACCTCAAACTGTGGTACTTGAAGACCGGAAAGGAGGTACCTTCGGCCCTGCAAGGTGTTACAGGCGAGCTAAGAAAGAGAGGTGGAGCTCGTGCTAGGGCCGCTCTTGTAGGGGACGATGATCAAGCGAATGGTGGAGACGAGTTAGCAGACGAGGGATTGGATCCGTCTTTGGCAGCTGGAAAGACCGGTCGAGGTTCCAAGAAGAAGAGCAAAAATTGATTTCAATGTGATGGAGGTTTCTATGGGTTACATACGCAGGACTTGCTGTATATGTATGATCACCTGTCCGTCAATAGCGGGCGCGATTGTTCTCATGACATACTTGTTACGACGCAAGATTGAACAATTTGCAGGCAGTTGAAAAACTGATTAGACGGCTTCATCACTTCTATCTCGGCTTCTGATATCGCCCTTGCCGCATCTCCTCCATCAAGCTGTCCTGTTGGCTGGGCAGGGGCGCCCGTCTCCGCGATCCACCACCCCCACCGTTCTCCTGTGGCGGCGGCATTACCGGCATGATTGGCATTGTCGGAATACCAGGAGGGAACCCCATAGGTGGAGGAGGCAGCTGACCAGAGGCTATCAATGCCTTGAGCGCGTCCATGTCCATGCCGGGAGGGAGAGCTGGCATAGGAAAGGGAAACGGCGCGGCATCGCCAGGTGGAGGGGCCTGGACTTGAGGAGCAGCAGTAAGGCCAGGAAGACCAGGAAGACCGGGAAGGAACGATGGTCTGCCAGATGTGTTCTGATCCTCCAGCGCATCCGCATCATCTTCCGCCTCCTCCTCCTCTCTCGCGCGCTGTTCATCTTTTCTACCCCAAGTACCCTTCTCCTCCGCTGCGGCTTGGCCAATGTGCCACTTGTCGTTTGCAAGAGACCCTTCTCCAGGCCTCGGTCGCGTCCAAAATCTAGTTGCACGATCGTTGGATCCTGATGCAAGGATGTGGCCCATTGGATGCCAGTCCATACTCCAGACATTGTAGTCATGTGCGTATTGGATTTTGTGAGCTGGGTAAAGTGTTTGCGCGGGAGCGTCTGCCGGATTAGGAGCGTCGTATGGAGAGATGGTCAGTGGTGTGCCAGGTGGAGGATGTTGCTCGTCTAGCAGATAATGGTAGATGCAACCGTCTGCGCCACCAGTTGAGAGCAGCGAAGAGTGGATGGGATGCCACACGAGCGAATTGACCTCCTTCTCGTGTCCTTTCAGAAGAAATACATCTCGCATCATGTTGATATCGAACACCCTGACTGTCTGGTCTCGCGCGCAAGAAGCCAGCAACGAGCCTCTACTGGGTTCGAATCTTGTCATGTTTACAGTATTCTTATGACCATGTAGTGTTGTCAAACAGCGCCCGGTCCGCGGATCCCATAATTTCACCTGATGATCTTTTGAGCCCGACACAATGAGGCCCTTGGAGGGGTGCCAGTCAACACACTTCGCGTCCCATTGATGCCCGGTCAGTTGGGAGTCTTCCATTCCGCTGGCGAAGTCGAAAATTTTCAGAGAAGCATCATCGGATGCAGTGACGAATTTGGAGTCGTTGGGCGCAAAGGACAGACCTCTGACTGCGTCGGTATGTGCTTGTATATCTTTGACAGGATTGAAATTTGGCTGAAAGTACTTGACCATGCCTGAGTGGTCCGCCGAGATCAACCACTCGCCATTGTGAGCGTACTGGACTGTACGAACCATGCCATTATGCGGGCCATAGATGGTTTCGAAGTTGAATCCCGTTCCGTTCCAGAGTGTGAAATTACCATCGCTGTCGCCTGTGAGGAGCCGGCGGCCTTCTGGTGTCCACTTTACCACGTTGACAGGAAATCTGAGCTTGTTGAAAGAGGAGTGCAGATGTTTGGCTGGAATTGAGTCGACTGCTTTACTTTTGCGTGCAGCAGGAGGGAGTATATCGGCCACATAGCTGAGGGCTACCCTCTCTGCCTCAAAGCCATGCAGTCCCCTTCCCTTTGACCTTCGATCGTGCAAGAAATGAACGTTTGTACTGCCAATATCTGTGGCATTCCCTGCGTGTATAACCGTCAGTCACTTTCCGCCATTTCAAGACGACTGTATTACTCACGTCTACTCGGCCTCCCTCGGGTCCGCTGAAAGCCTTCTCGATGATCGGGTTGATTGTCGCGCTCCATGACGGCAGCTGTGTCACGTGTCTCCGGTTACAAAGCCGGAAACGCGTGCGCTTGAGAAGTACGCAAAAGAGCCCGTTTCTCCCACAATGGACCTTTTAAGCACTTGCAGACTGCTCGAGATGCAGTCACAGACGACGAAGTGATGCTCTGCTTGGACAAGAGGCTACAATCCAATCTTCGATGCAGTTTGTCGTTGTCGATGGTGCGGCAAAGGTCGCGCCTGCCGGGAGACGTGAAGTCACTAGCGTAAATCCTTCCCGCCTCCCGCTCCACGGCCAGGCGCTTCCCATTTTGCAAAACCCGGCGCGTCTACTTGACGCCGACGTCGACACAACAGACCGCATGCGCCGTGACGGCGCAAGACAACAGACACTGTCCTCTTAGGACTTGCGCGTGCGAAATGCGTGTACACAATGTCCTTGACTGTGGAAACTTTGCCGTCACCTGCAGTGCCCTAACGATCTACCTTACGACGTGTCAAACCACCATCTTACCACGTGAATGCCTCTCCGTGAGTTTAAATCGCAAAGACATCTCGTAACCGTTGCCATCCGCTATTGGTCGAAGCAGTGTCCTTTGCCAACCAAGAGGCATCACCGAGAAGAGCGTCCCCACGAGTCGAAATCGAGCAGCACAACGCTCACCCAAGGAAGCTGCCATTGGTCTTTGCTAAAATCTCATCATAATATGGCTGGAAGCTGAGCCAACCTGGAAATTTCAATCWGAAAAATGCTATCATTGCAGTTTGACGTATCTTACCTTTCGATGGAAGACCAACTTGCTCGTAGCTGTCTCGCGCCTCCTCTTCGCCAATGAACGTCTTTTTGTGGCCACTGCCGTGTGCTGCCGCGTCCACCAGGAGCTGAGCATGACAAGTTTTGTCCAGAGATAAGAAGAAGAAGGCGGCGGCGTCGACAGTCTCCCCAACCTGAGCAACCGTATCAGTAACGTCAATGCCAGATCTGGAAGCTGATGATACTTACAGTGAGCAGACCGTGATTTTGGAGAATGATGGCCTTGCAAGAGCCCAGGTGCTCTGCTATGCGCCGTCCTTCTTCTCTGTCTATCACAACGCCCCCGAATTGAGGGTAAACGGAATGGTCGCGGTAGAATCTGAGGCTATCCTGCGTTATCATGTCAAGTTCGCGGCCAAAGACGGAAAAGGCTTTGCCATAGACGCTATGCGCATGACATGCTGCGTGGACATCAGGTCTTGCCTTGTGAATGGCGGAATGGATCGCAAACGCTGCCGCGTTGATTGGCTGGTCACCCTCTACCACGAGGCCCTCTTCATCCACCAGAATTAGGTCCGATACCTTGATTTGCGAGAAATGCTAGAGATTTGATGAGTATAAACTCCGAAGAACGAAGGCTTTAGACTCTTCGAAACTGACCATGGACAGCGGGTTTAGCCCTATGCTGGATTAGCTGTGGCGTCGGTTTGTTCAACGGGCAAGTACACGCACAGAAATGGTCTGTCAATATTGGGTCTCTATAAGAGATGTGACCAGCGACGCCTTCGTCAAAGCCTTATATGCGCCTCAGTCTGTAGTTCTCGTCACCGAACAAAACAGCCTCACAAACCTCGCTCGGCAAATACACGGAAAGCCGCAGCAAGATGCTGCTTTCGATAAAGCCGTTCTGCTTCAAGAGATTCGAACTTAGGGTCTGGACTAGGTCAGAGCTGGCGACCTTCGCATTACATTCGATGTCCTGCCTCACTTACACGACCTTATCTTCAATTGCTTGCCCGACTTCGATTTGCCCAAAGCGCCAACTTCAGCATTGCCTGTGCTCTCGCCTGCGAGGGTGGATGTTGCCGTTGGAGCCATCACTTTGAAGATGAATCCAGTTCGATTGAAGTCGATTCTTGGGATAATTGCAAGAAGTTGCCAGCGTACGAGCATAAAGCATGCTCGCTCCAAGCTTGGTGGCGAACCATGCCAGCTTCCCCGCATCGCGGGCAGCGGGCATCACCACTTTCTCGCACTGTCATGCAGCCCCTTGATGCGACGAAACATAAGTTAACAATAGGAGGGCCGGCCGATGTCCCTCCCACACTCAACTCTGCGATATTGGCCGTGAATCAYGCTGCACCGCCACTCAAATGCGTTGAGAGGCTGCACGGCACAATTTATCATCATTCTTACATTCACGAGTATCATGGCGAACATCATCTCGAGACATAGGGGCGGCGGCGGAAGAGCTCCAAGATACTGCATGCCGATATATGCTCTCGCGTACGATCAGAACTCGCATACCACATTTGACCTACTAAGGCTCCATGGATCTGAGTGTCGTTGCACCATCCTGGAGACGGTAGGAGTCTGCATAGGTCGATAGCATGCCAGCAAGATGAGTTCCCTAGCATATTAAAATCACGCACTGAGGATTGCCGGCGTCCAATCCGAATCTAAAGCAACCCTCACAAAATGGGTCAAATGAACCAGTCAAATCACCAGCTGTCGCTATGGTGGTCACTACGGCAATCGGCTTTATCTACGCTCGCGCATTGGACTTGTGAAGTAAGCCTTGCTTGGCACAACGCTGCATGGCGCGTCGACGCGGATATCCAGCAATGGGAAGTCTGAGCATCAAACGACAACCTGGAAGACTCTCGACATCCATGTGCCAAAGAAACGATTCAGGGTGTCCGAGATGCCACGTGCTCGCTCATGTGCTACAGGTCTCAGATGGAAGGTACCGAACTGGCTTGCGAGGATGCGCGTTTTATGAGCATTGCGGATGAAGGTTCACCACAGACACCTTGCTAACACGTGCAGAACATGAGCGCTCTCCACCCACGCTCTATCGATATCGGGGTCTGCAATCACACAACAAACTTTGCGTGATCCCTCACGAAAAAATGACTTCGGGAAAGGGGAACCGACAAGTTGTGATCCTCGTGGAAAACGCCGCGCGTGAGACCTTGAGGAATCTCGAGACTCTGTGCTCGGTGTCACATTGCATTTATTGCACGAGACATCTGCCAGTCGACGCTTGTGCGCACCAAGTCGAAGTGCAGAGGGTCGGTCTGATTCGCTGCTGGCAAGCATCTCTGCCCAACAGGTCTATCAACAAAAGGCCGGATCGTCAAACGGTGTATTCAGGTTGTACGGATACTCTGCGTGAGCATGAATGTCACCTGCTGAGCCCAACCTTTGTATACGACGCAGGAGGCCTCTTGACCGGTAACAAAATGATCCCGCGGGAGAAAGGTCGTGAAAGTCAGTTCAACGAATGGGCTCCTCGACAGGGTGGGACGCCGTACCAGAGAGCTCGGCGTGAGTCCCAATGCCATAAAGACAAGAAGCACCGTTAGACGTCTACAGTCATACGCACTCTGCCTGTGAGGCTGCACGTGGACCTGCACGTGGGACCATCTCTACGTCCGCAGCGTGACTTGAGCGGGTCACGATAAGGTGCAGCCGCCTACAACTTCCCAACAACTCGGCCGCTCGCGCGGCATTAGAACTTTTATTAGCCTTCGGACTTAGCCAGGAAGCGGGACCGGGCAATCGCTAACAATCGGTCGAGCTTCGCAAGGGAAGGCTAATGCTGTATACCATTTGCCTAAAGTACTATCTCACATCATACCGCCACCAAAGATTCAACGCAGAAAACAATTTTCGTGTCACAACTCGACCTTGTATGCTAAACTCTGCCGCAGACATCGGCCAAGCAAAATGACAGACACACCGCTGCCAAGAAGCTTTTCTTCGTTCATTGTGGCCCGTCCCACTCTAACCTCAAATTGCCTCTGATATACAAGGTTTGGACCTGCATTGCATCGCATAAGGCGCGCCAGCAATAAATAGGTACCCTATCATTGATTTGTTCAAGGGATTTGTTGAGAGGCCGCCGCTACATTTAACGAAGGGCAAAGTGCATTATTATGGACTATGGTGATGGAGCTACAAATACTTCGMTGGCTGCACAACGCGGATTGCAACTGCCGGAGCACCTCTAGGCGCGTGACAGCGATGCGTTCAACGAATTTGGTCCTCCGTCCGGTACCCCATAGAATTCGTCGATTTTACGACCCAGGCCCACGGTAAAACATCTTCTCGTCCGAGTTGCGAGATCTATTGGCGCAGTGCGATTTGATACTTCTGTCGGTTCGACAACATTGAATCTGGCGGGCTGTGCACTATCTGCAATGCTTGTGGGTGCACGTCGTCGATGAAGAACTGAGGGGAGACGAGTTCGTGTTTCCTGATGCGGACGTGGAGTCTGCTTTCAGAGAAGATCGTCAGATGGCCTCGGCCTGATCGAGCCGCCCATCGACCGTTGAGATGGTTTGCGCCTTGCCGGTGAGAGGCTCACACAAGTCGTGGATTTGTGGCTCAGGCCTCAAGTTCGTATCGTGGTGCCGCTGCGGTACCTCTTGTTAATGGCGCCGCGGAACTTCACATCACATGGAGATTGGGTTGTCTCGACGGCTCGACGCCAGTTGCTAGACGCCCATGAGTTGTGAACTGGTACGCACACCATGCTACAGCGAGCTTGCTGACCGTAGCTTGCCTCTCGACCCAAGCGTTGTGGACCGTGTGAACGGGAAGAGCTTTYGCACGATGGAGCAAGAGTCCGCATGTCAAAGACGGGGCAAATACAACTCATAAATCCGACGCGACAACAGCGGACATGCTTCGCAAAGTTGACTTGCTCGACGACGGGTCCTCGACATTTAGGCTTTCCGCACTCTTTAGACTTCGAGCCAGCACAAAACTCAGTCTCTTTGGAGGTAGTAGATGACGCTCCGCCCGCTGGTGTACTAAAACGAACCCGATTGTGAGATCTGCGCCAGGGCTACATACATTGCTAGCAGTAGGTCCCCTTGGCGATGCGCGTATATCTCAGCTCCGCATGGACATTTGTTACCCATTAGGCTTCTTCCTTCCTCGTTACAACAACACCAGTCCCCTCACCTAAACACATCTGGAACTGTTGAACCTTGACCCATCTCCAGATCGACTACCAGCTTGCCATGGCAATCTTCTCCTTCAAGAGCAAACAGAAGGTCAAGCAGGAGGAGGGAAAGGAACAAACGACCCAAGCGGTYGAAAGCAAGCCCGCGCAGTTTCGCAAGTATACTCCTAGGCACGTAGCCGCCAATGCCTCCGGCCATGGAGCCTGGCCAGGAAGCTCACACGACTTCGAAAACGGCGGCCACGCGTGGAAGCAGAACTCAACGTTCAACACGCCCGCCGATGCTTCTTACGCATCATCTATAATCAGTCGAACGCACCTCGGTAGCGACGCATTCACTACACATGCCAACGACTACCTCGAACGAGGCGCAATGCGGAAACTCCAAGCCAATGATCCTTCACTTGGCTATGCAAAAGTAGCTCTTGCTCGTCAGGATCAAGGCTTGACCCAATGTTCTTCTGATTCGGGCTATGAGTCCGCCGGGCCTTCACGTGTTCCGAGTGAGCATAATCTTGACGATATAAAGCGGCAGTACGCACAGCGATCCATCACAAATTTGCTGCCGGAGCTGAGACTGGGTGACGATTCACTGTCGGACCGATCGTCCAAGTCAACGACGAAGAAGACGAGATTTCAAGTGGACGGTGAACCAGTGGCCGCAGTAGAGCAGGCTCCTGTACCGTCATCGACCCTAAAAATCGCAGCGCTTGAGGGATACAAAGTCAACAAGAAGGGAAAGGTGCTTGACGAAGAAGGTGACGTTATCGGAGAGCTGGTGGAAGGTGACTTGCTCGATTGCGTGCGACAAAAGCTCAATGCCAATGGAGAGGTGCTGGACGATGTTGGCAAAGTTGTTGGAAGTGTCAAGCTCGCCACATCCTTGCTACCATCTCTCACCGTCAGACCACCAACTGCTATTCACGCGGACAACATCACGGATGGCGAATCGAGTCCAACGGGACCGCCCCGGAGCCCAATTCGGGAGACCGTTGCTGCTGGTCAGTCGCCCCAGGATGTTTTCCGGCGAGCAGCTCGTAGTGCGAGCGAACGAAGCCTGTCCGAACTATCAAAACCATATGCTCGGCCACCGATGAGCTCCGTGCCAGAGAACAATGTTGCAAGCGATGATGGTCCGCTGACGAGTCCGGAACTGTTTGCTTACAAGGTATGTGGAAGTTTTCCGGCTGTCTGAGCAAGTGCTGACTCGTGAAACAGGGTGAAATCCCAGCTGCCCCGACCCAGCACATCAGAAGACGGTCTTCATCGCCACCGCTTCTTACCATACAGATGACGAGCCGTAAGCCCAATCCTCGTCGCACTTCATACGGTGGCATGTCTTCGAAGTCACTTGGCAAACAGCCCATCGGCTATTCTTCAAGAAGGGGTCCATTGAGCAGCTACGACAACAGCCCAAATGGCAGTGACGATGGGACTGAGACCTCCAACTCAGACGACGGCAAGCTGCCCTCCATCGTCTATCGAAGACCCATGTCTGTGCGGTCTGCAATGACTGTCCCAGCCAAGCCTAGGACCTACTTCACACACGCCGGACGAGTCACTGTCGATCCAAATGCCCCTACGGCGATTCAAACGCAAAAGATACAGACCAAGCCAGGTATCGAATCTGCTGTGACGCCGACCAGCAGGCCAACTAATAAGGAAGAGAAGAAGAAGAGTATTTTGGGACTTCGATTTGGCAAGAAATGAGCTTGCTGTGACACAACATTCTGTTCTTTAGCGGGCGATTTATGCAACGTGTATAGCATGGGGAAGCATACCGGGGAATTCTTGGACTCAAATCAACGACCAGACTATCAACCATTTTCTCCACTGTTGGCACAATGTCTTGCCACATCACTGTGGGTGGGTGCAGTCCGGATCTGCATTTTGATGACCTCGGCCGCCTTTGTATGTGGTCTGGCCAACGGAGAACCACTGTGAGACATTGAGACCCACAGACGGCAGTACGGTCGTTGACTGCGTGGCCAAAGTTTCTTGACATGTGATGCGGCTGTGCGATTCTTCCAACGAGCTGGCCCCCAAGCTGTCAATCACCCTGAAGCCAAAATAAGCCCTACACACCGCACTACAGGAATAATACAGCTATGATGTCCCTGCACCACAACTGTCTGTATCACATAGTTTACTTGCGATCATACCTAAAAAGGAAGGACCAAAAATGCAAGGTTCCTCGGTTTCTGCCGTCAGATCCCCACCCTCCCGCTCGCGCGGCGACATCCGAGATCCACACACGCTTGCAGGTTCTACCCGGCGGGCGGCAGCAGTCCAGATGCAAAAGCTGAGCGAGGGAAAAAAAGACATCTGGAATTTGCGGCTATCCATGCCATGCTGCTACAGCCTTACTTCTCTTTCCCCTCTATCACATTATTAGCTCGGATACAGCGGTTGACTTTCTGGTCCACCACCACGTTTTGCGGAGAACTCCAAACCAGACAAATCTTTCACGAGGGAAGTATCGATAAGGTTTTCCCAGGATGGCCGACCTCCAACCGCAAGGCGGAGAGCGAGTGGCATCTGTAGATCACCAGGCCCCTGCAGTCGAGCATTCCTCGATTCGGCCAAAGGGTGCTGAGGCATCATTCGAAGCTGGCAGTGCATCGTCCTCCGCTCGGAGACACGGCGCTGTAGAGCTCGTCGGCGCGGATTCCCAACCGCCGATTCAAACCACAGTCGCGGAGTTGGACCGTAGTAAAGGTCGATTCGGATATCTGAAAAAGAGACAGTTTTGGATCGTGCTTCTTTTATCTCAAGCGCTTGCCGTCACTATCACTGGCACGAACACCTTGTCTTCGCTCCTACGAGACGAAGGAACTTCCATTCCTGCGTTCCAGTCTCTATTCAATGTGAGTGCTCAATGCTCTCCACGCAGATCAACAATGCTAAAAATCCACAGTACATCCTGCTCAACCTCATCTATACAACCTGGACCATCTACAAATATGGTTTCAAAGGCTGGCTGCGTCTCTGCTGGAAGGATGGCTGGCGATACTTCATCCTGGCATTCTTCGACGTTGAAGGCAATTATTTTACCGTCCTGGCTTATCAGTACACGACTATCCTCTCGGCCCAGCTTATCAACTTCTGGGCCATCGCTATCGTTGTGGCCGTCTCGCTCATCTTCCTCAAGGTCCGATATCACCTTTTCCAATACGTCGGCATACTTGTCTGCTGCGGAGGCCTTGGGGTCCTTGTCGCGTCGGATCACATCACCAAGGCCAACCCCGGGGGTGCCTCCAATGCGGTGAAAGGAGACCTTTTCGCCCTGCTGGGTGCCACCTGTTATGGTCTCTCCAACGTAACACAGGAGTTTCTCGTAAGCAAGAAGCCTCTTTACGAAGTTATTGGCCAGTTGGCATGGTGGGCCATGTTCATCATAGGAGTGCAGGCCGCCATTTTCGACCGCGCTGCCTTCCAGAGCGCAACATGGAATTCCAAAGTGGGAGGATACATGACTGGGTACACGCTCCTCCTGACGTGGTTCTACTCGGCCGTGCCGGTTGTGCTGCGCATGGCATCGGCGGCCTTCCTCAACATTGGTCTTCTCACTGGCAACTTCTGGGTGCGTCTGCGAGCAGAAATCCAATATGCGACAATGTGGCTGACTGTCATAGGGTGTTGTTGTCGGTACTCAAGTCTTCGGGCTATCAATTCACTGGTATTTGGTCGCTGTAGACTCGGAACTTGCAGCGAATACTGACGTCTTGTGTAGGATGTATCCGATCGCGTTCGTTCTGATCATGGTCGGCCACTTCATCTATTACGGCACCGAGGGCGTGCTCGGCGAGGCCAAGAAGCCGTGGCTAGGAGAGAACCAGGAGGGTGGCAGCGATGGGTTTGGCACGGCTCGCCGGCAATTAGAGCATCCCGGTGTGACATTGTAGATGCATACACCGCAGATGGACTCATGGCCGATCAGCCGCAATGTAGAATGTTCCTAGCTCGCGAAACCTAGCATGGCGATTGTAAATCCAGAATTGTTTAGTCTTCGCTTTCTGTATTTGGCCGCGCAGTCCAGATTTCCGGATTCGACTGCTGCGCAATGGTAATGCAGGCATATCTCATAGCAGAGCACTAATAATCGTCACTTGGGATCTTGTGCTTGAACGATGCTAGTGCTCAAAGTCCACCTTGAATAGCAAACGACGACAAGATCAGCACCATGGCGTTAATCGCTCCCCAAGAGAACGGTATCCAGGTTGACATGCGGAAGAAACCTCCAGTGTAGATAGCACCAAGTCTGCAGGGACAACATCAGCATCACTCTCATTCGCACGATCAACGAGACAAGACGCACAACCCTCCAATAACGTTCCCGGCAATCAGCGCTTCGATGGTTCCAATCACCGCGAAAATAAGCGGTCCCACCCAAATAAGTTTCCAGTTCCGATACTGTACAGCGCAGGCATATGCGGCAGCGACCAGATGCACGCCGCCGATGAAGATTAAAGTCCAGTAGAGGGTGAATCGCCAGATTGGTTCGGTGTCGTAGAGATAGACATATTGTGGTCCATTTACGGGGAATGGCCAGTACAATCCAGGGAAAGGAGGAACTTCATTAGAGAGTGGTCGTGGATGAACTTGGAGCGTGAGGAAGTTGCTGGGAGAGTGTTAGAGTAATCCTGATAGATGAGATTATCAATAGCACCTCATATTCGCTGTTGAATCACAACWGACAGAGCCCGCTAAGAAGATCACTTGTGTAGACTCGCATTGATATGAGGTAGATGGGTGATGCGCTGGGGATGTTGTTGTCAAGGCAAAGCAGGAGGAACCGGATGCGATTCGTGCGGGACGCCCCGAGCTCTCGGCAGATCACAAGGCATGCCGGACCCGGAACGCCGAGGCCAGGGCATGAGGCGCGACCTCACCTCTCACTCAACGTGAGTTTCGTCGTTTCAATGTTGAAAACCTGCAAGCTACTCTATATTACTATTAGGAGCCCGATCTAAGACACAATGCCCGGAGATCGCATGCTTGGGACCCTTTTGAGGGCTTTGCAGACGTATACCCAGCAAGAGGACACGCCGAGGTGAACGATTACCACGACTCTGATATTTGGCAGCAACTGACATATGTCAAGGCTCTTCGGAACAGCCTCTTCGCTATTGACAACGCTCAATAACCCACTAAATGTGACGCTGCTCACTACTCAGCTGCTCTCAGCTCCTGCGGTATGGATTCGGCCAGAAGGACTACGAACATCCATGCGATGTTTGAGCGTGTTTCATTCCGCATCTCAAGCACTCATACGGAATGAGACTGCTCTGATGGAAAAGTCTCCAGACAAAGACTTCTCTAAATTACAGCCGGAGCGAACATTGCCCAAAGACGACTGGATTCGAGCGGTTGTAAGCGGAGCTGATGAACACTCGCCACGATGGCGACATTTGCTCGTAATCGCTGGATTGCTTCTCGGCTTTGGACCGGCCGAGGACGAGTATCTTTCCAGCAGCATGCGGAGCACACTAGAGAATGCTCTGGTAAATGCTACGAATCTCGCGCTACAGGAGACTTTGGATGACGATGAGCTGGGACTCTCGACCATTGCACTGGTTGTGAACCACTGCTTCTCCTCTCTGTCAGATCATGCGAGATCTAGCTTAGATTACAACACCCTGCTTCCGGTCTTGATGCGCTCAACATTTCACTCAGCACACGGACTGCGATCCGCTTACTTTCTTGGAGCTTTGGATCGCGATGTTCAAGCAGCGCCCAATGCGAAGCTGAACTGGTCGGAACAGTCTGGTTCTTTTCAGGAAATCAAAGAAATGCTTTCAAGTCCACTGGTGTCATCGCTTGGCCCACTGTCACGATTGATAGGTCACTCGTTAGAGCAGGTGCAAGACTCACGCCTGGTCACTGCTGCTCTGGACGATCTGGAGATTTTCACCAAGACGCTGCTCACGCAGTGGCGGCTGAATAAATTGGCCGGAATCGAACAAGTTGAGCAGGGAGAGCACCTGGATGAAGCCACATTGAACACTACATTACCGGCGCTGTGGAAACTTCTACAGCCCGTAATGTTCGCAAGCGTGATTATCATGCGAAGTATCTTGGGCAGGATACTGGGTGATGGTGCTCTTGCATGCGACGATGGTAAGAAACGTCCTGTCTCCTCCCATTTCAACAGCGCTAACAACCACAGTCGCCCCAAAACTTGCCCGCCAAACCCTCCTCATCCTCCGAAGCCTCTACTTTATCACGACCCGGCAAGGCGTCGCAACCTTCTCCCAATACAACTTCGTCTATTGCGCAGCCATCGACATTCTAAACGCTTATTCCATGTCAGTCCAACATTTCCTCCGAGAGATCCAGCCCCTCCAGCTCGGCTCCGTGGCCCAACACCCTCTAGACCGAAACCTCGACCTCTTCTTCCTGAACACCTCCGAACACTTTACGTTGATCCTCCCACCACACATGACAGCCGAGCTGCTGGTCCCAACCGTAACATCCTACCTCGCAGCAGGCGGCAAAGGACCCCTCTTGGAAATCTACGAAGCAGCGCATAGCGTGACCCTCTCAATCTTCTCCTCACCTCAAAACTCCACAGCCACAATTGAGAATCTGCCATTCTACGTGGACTCCCTCTTCCGCGTCTTCCCCAAAAATCTCTCTGCTCGACAGTTCCGGTTGGCATTCAAGACTCTACTGAAGCTCACATCGCCACCCTCGGAACTGGCAGTTTCCCAACCTCTGATGCCCGCAATCCTGCTCGAACTCCTCCATTCCCGGTCCCAACAAGCCTCCACAACACCGATACCCATTCACCCCGGGTCCCCTGAGGCAGACATCGAGTTGCCCGTCCCGCTTTCCGAACAAGCGGTTTTGACCCTCACACTGCTCGATACGCTGACGCAAATTCCGCTGGAACTACTGGATGAATGGTTGCCAATCGCGGCGGATATGGTCCATGATGTSCAAGATCAAGACATGCGAGAGCATTGTAAAGAGCACTTTTGGCAGATTTTGGTTGGGGGGSAATTGGATCCGGAGAGAAGTAGACTTTGTCATGCGTGGTGGAGTACGGCGGGAGGGAGAGCGTGGGTGCTGTATGGGAGGAGGGAAGAAGAGGGTCGTGGGAAGGAGGATGATGATGGAGGGGAGCCGATGATGAGTGGCGCATTGCCGGATAGGAATGGGGAGAGTAAGTTGTAATAGTGTCCGAAGGCCTGATGAGACGGAGTCGTGASGAAATGACTTGAAGCCTGCCGTTCCTTTCTTTCTAGTACGCTATCAAAGAATGAATACCCACAGCGCCTTCGCTGAAAACGAGAATGTTTGTTTATACAACCAACGGCATATCCCCATCTGAACCCTTCTCACTCAATCGACATCTCCAACCTGCTGAATCAATCCACGCCAGCGTAAAGATCCACCACGATATTGATGGCAGCGACCAGGATCTCCGCTGCGATGAGCACAATCACAATCCACTCCAAGTATTCACCTGTAATCACGTCAGCAGCATCCTTAGTCAAATCAAAGGATACGGAAACGCCACTCACCATGTGTATGACTCAATTGATCCTTCAACACGGCCAGCAAATCGGCAATGACACCCACTCTCTCCTGCAACAAAGACACTCTCTGGTCCATCTCCAGATAACTTCTCACAGCCACATACACTGGCTCGAGCTGCGGTTCCGCCCACATCAACTCGGGAGCATCCAATACACTTCCTTGCAAATGGATGTTGATTCGTAAGATGAAGAGTTCTCCGATCTGCATGTTGATCTCCCGCCGGGTCAGGTTGATGCGGCCGGTGGAGGCGATCTGGGAAGGAAGGTATTGGGTTGTGGAGATTGTTGCATCTACCAGGTCTTCGTAGAGGGATGTCTATCAAGGGATGTGTTAAAATTCTGCACTTTGCTGACAATGTGAATCAATAGGCTTACCTTCACACTCTGCGCCAGCGCATGGCTAATAGCCAATTTCGTCATATAGTTCTTCTTCTCCCTCAATGAAATAAAGTCATTGTATATTCGCGCTTGGTACTCCCTAGTGTAGTAGAAATTGAACTCCTCGGTTTGGACATCATCTTTGCTCAGCTTTTCCTGTTCGAACTTGGAGATCTCTTTGAGGAATCGCTGTTCTTCTTTTAGAGACATTCCCCAAAGCACCACGACTCCGTACTCGAAGAGAAAGACCTCGGGGATATGAACTGTGGTGTCCAGGTCGGGAGTTACCATTTGATCGGGTTCTGTGGAGACGATGGTAYTGTCTCCAGCGGACATGCTCATCGGTTGGCTGGGTTCGCCTGTTTCAAGCGTGGTGTCTCCAGCTGCGGTATTCAGATCTATGAGATCTTCTCTTCTTCTCTCAGAGTTCTCATYTACTTCCAGCGCCGAGTCGGAGAAGCGTCTCTGGGGTTGTGATTGGACTCTTGTGATTTCCGTATCGTCTTCAATGGCTTCTTCGTTATTTTCCCGACTTCCACTCCTCTTCCTCGAAGTTGGCGGCAAATCTTTCTGGTACGTGTAGGGCGAGTAGATGCACTCGTCAAACAGTTTCRGATTGGCATTCTTCGTCTTGACTCTGCCCTTGAGGAAGCGCATCAAATCGTCAATTCGGTAGGAACTCGCGGTGCAATAAGCCGTGACTCGAGGCAATTTGGCCCRGWCGTCCTTGCCCAACCTCGCAGCATCTCTCCTCGCGGTCGGGTCCTTGATGCGCGTGAATTGCGAGTACACCTCTCTCCCGCTCTCTTCGTCCGCGTCAGAGCCAATGTCAGGATTGGGCAGAAGTTTGAGCTTCTGCGCTGTGCGAGTGGTACGTTGCGGGCCGATCTTGGAGATGGTCGAAGGGATTTGTAGAGCCGACCCAGAGGAATTTCTGCGGCGTAGTTTGCTGTTGAGTGCGGAGAGCGTTGACGCGGGATTGGACGAAGAGGAAGCTGTGGGAAGTAGAGGCTGCCTCTGGGGAGGACTTGCGGTGGAGACTTGTGGGTTGAAGGAGACATTTCGCGTCGGTTTGCTGGAAATCGGTCGCGGCGCGCTGCTGGAGGAGGAAGTCGAGGTCGGAAGCAGGGGAGACGCCTCACTTGCGCCATTCGTAGACGCCATGGTACGGAGTGGGTATGCTGGGGGGAACGTGACACTGCCGTCCCTTTATGCGGATTTGGGAATTGGTGTGGGTGCGGGGAGCTGTTGCAGTCGCTGTCGCGGTCAAGGTGCTGCGAAGCGAAGCTTGGTAGCGATCTGCGAGATGTCGGATGCCCGATGATGACATCTGAGCAAAATAAGTGAATCGGGACACAACCACAACCACATGTGCACTTGCTTTGATGCACGCCACACAGCTATCATCAAGCCGGCAATTGAGTGAACAGCTAAGGCCCATCGGAAATCTACGTCTACTCTTGTTCCTACAGCGTTGTGCCGTCTATCCAGCAGTATCACTCCTCTCAGCCTTGATAGCATCAAACTAAATGCCTCAATCCCTACAACGATACGGTGTCTCTTTGCATTCGAAAGTTATCAGATCCATAGATTCCCTCGGGCATCCTGGCGCTCGTACGTTGGTAGCGAATTGATCCTGGAGGTGGTTGCAGCGAAAGTGGACCTCGGGTCACTGAGAATGACTTCCAATGCAAAAGCACGATGTACAGCTCACAGCTCATCTTACAACTRCACATAGTTCGCTGGGAAGCTTCCCTTCTTCCCTCTAACCTCTCCATCCCACCAGTCGTCTGTACTTGCCGTCTTTCTCAACACCACGATCCGATCTCCTTCTCTGAAACTCAGATCCCCATCATTCTGTCCCTCAAAATCATATAGCGCCGTCACAACCTGTGGTTGTGTGGAAGGAATCCTCTTCGCCGGAACAGGGGGTGGAGGCTTCTTCTTCGCTGCAGCTGCAGCACTGTTAGCGAGAGATGCGCTTGTCTTGCGATCGCCAAAGTAGTCGGATTGAGTTGATGGAGCTGGGGACAGTCCGTTCCTTGGAGTATGATAGGAAGATGCTGCGGGCGAAGTACTGCTACCGCCGTATGCATTGCTTTCTGAGTAAGGGGGTGGTGCCTGTTGCTGTTGCTGTTGGGCTGGGTATCGGGATGGGATCTTCTGGTCGTAAGATTGTTGGTTGTATCCAGGTGACGTTTTCTGATCGTAGGCCGACGCGTACGCGTTCACGGCGCTCGAAGAAGGCATGCGTGGTTTATTGGCGAGATTTACAGGCGGGTAGGGAGAAGCCAATGGTGATGGTCCGCCGGAACCTCCTGGACGAGGTGGCTTAGGGGGTGCATCTTCTTCTCCATCCACTCCTGGGCCATTGGTGAACGACGTCTTCTGAGAAATCGTCGCCTGCCCATTCTTCCTCTTGTCCAAATATCCCCGGCCAGTATCAACGCCAGACTTTGCCTTGTTCCGAATCCCTAGTCCCGTCATAGTATTCCCTTCCTTCTCCACAATATTCATGGACATATTGACCACCTTTCCCGTGGAGATTAACGTCAACTCGCTCTCCACTTCCTTCCGGAAAGAAGTGAATTCGCTTTCCCACCTCCCGATAATCTCCGCATCGCTGGGTGCCGGACTCGGCATTCCCTGCTGTCTGCAGTATCCATCGAGACAAGTGTATAACTGGCCCACCAAAGTCGTCTGCAACATGACCTGTCCGGCCAATACAAAGGGCATCAAGCTAGCCACGGCCTGCGAAACAGGCGGGAAAGTCGAGATGACTTGCTCATCTGCCGTCTGGTAATCGATCTTTGCCTGCACCAAATCTCCCTCGTGTTTCGCCAACGTAGCCTCCTCCTTCAAACTCTTGACGTCCTTCTTCCTCGCATGCTCAGCCCTGCTCAGGTATCTCTCATAGTCCAACTTCATGTTCTCCCGATGCTTCAACGTCTTCTGCAAGCCCCTCAACGCCATCTTTGCTTCTTCCACGGGTCTGATAACTTTTGACGTAATCATCCCAATCTCCTGCTTCAAATCGTCCCGCTCCTCAGAATACATCTTCTGCAATGCGAGACATTTCTGCAGAAATGCCGCGGGAGTCTCCTTGGGAGTGTATTGAGCGTCTGGGTCTGGGGGTGGCTCGATAGGTTTGTAGAGGGCGGCAAAGGCTTCAGAGGCGTCGTATTGCAGTTTGAGAATGTCGTCCCAGCTTGTTTGCCAGGTCTTGAGGTCACGGAGTAGGCGTTCGAGCATATTCTCGACGGATTTGAACTCCGCAATGACTGCTCCTACGTCCTGCTGATCGTCGCTGCGCTTGAGCATTTTACCGCCCATGCGTTGGACAGCCTTCATGTTGGCGATGGATGCTGCCGAATAGGCCGGCGTGGCAGCAGTCGCTGTTCAATGCTGAATGTGATTTGGTCGGTGAAATGGATGCTCGCTGAAGAACGCAGCAGTCATGCAACGGAAGTTGTTGTCGGAGAAGCCAGGCAGTTGGAAATCCTCCAATCGAACAGGACCAGTGGAGAATGGTAAGGTAAGTGGGACCTTTGCTGGTGGACTGAGCACCTCTTTAACCCGCGAGTCACTAGCCTCGTGGCACAGTTTGAGTTTTGCCGAAGCGGCTGTCGATGGACCTTGAAGCGAACTCCACGGTACTTTGCAGGATGGATTGTGATGGTAACCCTACCTTGGTATGCCACTTTCACCTCAGAAATGACAGCGGCCCAAATTCAAACCGCAACAGCTGTAATCATCCCCCATCGACAACATTGATGTTGCGACCATCACATGGATGTTTGGTCGAACTCCACGTGTGACGACGATCACGGTTCAACCCGAAGACCCGAGCCAAGGAGCTGAAGGAGGCAGGGTCTCGACTTGTCTTGTCCGCACGATTTATTCCTAGGTACAGTAACTTCAAGTCCGTACATATCCACTGCGCAATTCAGGGACAATGAGTTCATCCTTCGTCTCGAGCATACCGGCAGACTCCTCAATCCTCGCGGAAGGTGCCCTGAACCACCAGCCTAGGACCAGCTTGTAACGTACGAGACACCGCGATGCTCTCATGACAAAGTCTGTGCAGGCCAAAGGATGCCTTCATCCAAGCCCTCCGCTTCTGAAGCACTCAACTCTCCTTCTGCCTCACGAGMATTACATTTGCTCAGTCATGCATTGATCCAACACGTGTTAGTCGTCATGCTGTGAGAACCATCAGGGATCACTTCAAACAAGATGACGTCTCCAAACTGACTTTGAGTGGCGGCGCCGTAATTCCTTGGGTGTCTTCGCAGCTTTCTAAACATGCATGTAATACAATCAGCTCTCGAGTTGGGGACAGCGTATGATTTGCCCATCTTCGGTTCCTTATACTCTGCCAGCTTTCTTCCGTGCCAACATGTCCTGTGCCCTAATTGTATGAGCGAGAAAGACTCAGCAATGCTGGCAATCGACACTACACGAATCTGAGGCGTACCAGTTTTTCAATCATACATCCGAACGCATTGGAGCAAACGAGATGCTAGCAGAATGGATCTGCACTTCCTGTCTTTGCTGCGGCTGGAAAGCAGATCGCACGACACCTCCATCAATCAAAACTGTAATTGAGCGCTATGGGGAAGTCGCCAAATCCGTCAATCAACGAGAGTTCAAACGCTTTATTGAGGAACTCAGACAGAAATGGAATCCTCCTCCACCCGCTGAAGAAGAGTGGGAAGACGGCTACCGTGGTGAAGGCTGGACCGATGAAGGAGCATTTGCTTTGTGCTTTTACCAACAAGCTACCAGTGACAGCACACCTCCGCGTCAAGGCCCATTGTGTGAGGCGGAGGAGCAGAACCAAGTGCTGTTACGACCAGTTGATTCTTTGATCGATGACATTCGACCTGGGCCGCTTGTAAATCCCCTACCAGAAGAAACGATAGTTGAAGCTCTAGCTTCGTTGAGAGAAGCAATCCAGCGACGGGTGAATGAAAATTCGCCCTCGGAGGATATCTCAGTCGAGTTACCTACAGATTTCGAGCAGCTCCTACGGATCACAAATTACATCGGCGGAGCTGGCGTAAATTCCGAGACTGCAAATACTTATCTCGTCGGTGGCATAGACTCCCTTGCCGCTACCGGCTCCATGAACAAATGGGAGAAGTGGTTTCCATGGACGGCAGTTTTGAACCGCAGGGACTTCAAACCTTTCGCGGCCTGGCAGCTTGGTGGCTGTAATCAACATCGACAAATCTACTACGTGCTTGGCCGAGACTTGAACGACAACACCGCTCCAATTACCTGGAAGGTTTTTGACAGAAACGACGTCGAAATGGAGCTATTCGAAAATCTGACAGAGTTTCTTCATCATGAGACACAGCATATTGAGCAAACTCCTGGCGGGCATAAGCAAGAACACATCCTGTTTTCCGATGCGTACCCGACTTGGTAGATTCTGCCCCTGACCAAGGCTGTCGATTTGCGAGGTTTTCAGCAAGATCAGCCTCCTCGGCGGCTCTCTCGAACACCCCACGGAGGACTGTGTTGGTATGGCAGGTTCTAGAGGCCCCAGAAATGTCGCTCTGGCGAGAGCAAAGGCTCGAACGTTTCAAGAAAGTAGGAAGGCCTAGGTACGTGGGCCAATTCTCATCTCGTGTAAGCATCACACAACGCGAGATTTTGAAGTACTCAAGGCCTCCGATAGTTTTCCTCGCCCCGATGACGAAGAATAATTTCGTATCAGCAAGCAGTGCAATGCGCCATTCCTTGCGAGATTGACGGAGCGCGAGCTTCCTGCTCTGTTATGCCGCTGTTCGTGTCAGCATGAGAACAGTAGGGGCAGAAGGACAGCACTCCGTGAATCGTCACGCTTTTAGTACAAGGCAGTGCGTATCACTTCATTCGTAGCATGACCTCTCCAAACACCTTCGATATGCAGAAGCTCGCTCCCAAACACCCGCCCGCTGACTATCTACGCTTCTCAGTAGATTCCCTGCGTCCGGTACTGGTACGTGTCATAAAGCCTCGTGTAGTAGCTCCCCACACTCTTCGCCACCAAATCCTCCACCCAATCGCGAGCCTCTTCTTTGCTCTTCTCCAGTACAAACCTTGCGCGCAATGCGGCAACAACGTTGATGAGCCCGCCGCCATAGCAAGGCATCTTGCTTTCTCGTCCCATGAGTTCCACCAATGTGACGATACGCTCAGCTTCCCGGCGCAGAGCTTGAAAGGCATCCTTCATGAGCTCCTTGAACTTTATGAATGCTTCTCCCTCGGGGCCACCAAGTAGCTCGACGTACTCGAGAGTGAGCTTGAATGGTGCTGCTTCAAACCCCATGTTGCCAGGAGAGTTGGAAAGCATGAACCCAAAGTCAATGTGAACAACGTGTCCATCGGAATCGATCAAGATGTTGCCGTTGTGGCGGTCTTTGAGCTGTAGAACATAGCTGAAGATGCTGTATGCGGCAAGACTGCGAACGAAACAATCTATGGCTTTCGCAAAGGCCGGTGAGTCCGTGGCGCCGAAAGTCTTGGTGTAGTGATCATACAAAGTTGCGATGCGCTTTTTCGGATTCGTTCCGGTAGCGATTGACGCCAGAGTCAGCGATCGCTTCAGCGAGTGCAGGGACACTGCATCAGTGATTGTCTCGATGAGTCCTGACGTCTCGCCAGTGACCAGAATCCGCATGTTCTTCATCCACACGTCAACACCGTGCTCAGCAAAGATCTTCGAGCACACAGCGATGAGTTGACACGCAAATGCTTCCTGACGTAGATCGTCTCCGGTTTTGACAATGACTGAGATGAGGTCCCAGCTCTTGGCCCATCCATAAGGCGAGGAGCGTCGAATCCGCTCCTTCTTCTGCTCCCAAGCCTCTCCAAACATTGCCGCTGATGGATCGTCGCGGTCGCCTTTTCGTCGGATGCCTCCGGTCACAGCGTCGTTTTCCATGCGAGCAGCGCCCTTGCCAGTATTCAAGCCAGGTTCTGTAACTCCGWCGAAGCTGTCTGCCAGATCTTCTGGGTCTGTCGGACCAGTTCCCGACTTTGCCATTATAGTGTCAAAACTGGTTCCTTGTACAGCCTCGTCTGAGAGGAAGCTCTGTTCCTCCAAAGACTGCATGCTGGCAATAATCTTTGTTCGAATTGCAGCGACTTCGGCTTTGGGGCGCTTTGCCGCGCTTAACTCGAGTTGCGCGAGCATCTGTGAAGCTGTCCGCATGTGATCTGCGAGAGCTGAAACATCCGCCTGGCTGCCAGCCTGTGCTCTCAGGTACGGAGAGGGTCGCTCGCTAATGCTTCCAGCTCCAACATGCCCTTCCGAATCGCGAGGGGTGGGCAGGCTGGCGGCAGTTGAGATTGTGCTTACTCCGCTTGACAGGCGTGGAGTTTCCTTCAAGGTCTGAGAAACAGAACGAAGGCTTGGACTGTCAGGAGCCTTCTTCGTACCACTCTCGAGGTCTTGGAGCAGTAAACCGCTAGAGAGGTCTCCGCTGGTTGGCTCCAGCACGCTATCGCTCTTGTACTCTCCTTGTGGCGATCTAATGGCGGCGTCCCTCGCGGCGTCTGTGGTGTCAAACAGTCTTCGCTTTGGCTTTCCATTCTCAGCTAGCACCCTGCTAAGCAACTCTTGATTTTGTTCACTGTCGGGGTCAAAATCAAAATCCTCCCGCAAAACTTCTAGCATCAAAAGGAACGGCACTTTCTCTGCACTGTTGAGGCTGGTCGCCTCTGCGGGATTGAGTCTCACGATCCGGTGATGCCTGCTTCTGCTGGCAGAACCGTCTATCAGTGTTGCGGGGCAGATTAAAGGTACATCGACTTCGGCAGGTAGGTCTTGGGCTATYAGACCAAGCTCCGCTCGCAATGCACTCAGACGCGCAGCTTTTGGAACCACCACCAACCGTGTAGAAATTCCTTCTAGAGCCGTGAGGAACTGGGACTCGCTTCGGAAGTAGTGCTGCCGCAGTAATCGGACCTTATGATTTCGCGACATGGACGTTGGATTCATCGGAGTCACGTACTGAGAGTGTCTTCGTGCTACCTCTCCTGCGACTCTCCGTGGMACGCCTGGCGAGGTTGGCAAGCTTAACGACGGAATGCTTGGCTTCCGTTGACGCTGCCGCTGATCTGGAAGGGAAGAAGTACTGCTGAATCCCTCTTGATTCCTAGTGACAGCCAAAGAACGGCGATGGGCGGCAAGCTTTCGGCCATCGACCAGTGGTGATCCCGGGACCGGAGATGCCGGAGACGATAGGCTGCTGCCTTTGACTTCTATTTCCACAGGTCTGCGTGTCCGTCGCCGCTGAGTATCCTTCGTATCACCCATCTCTTGCCTAGCTCTCCTGCCGTTGCTCGTGCTTCCCGTTACCGTCGCGCTGCGCGCAAGCTTAGGTGTAGTCGAGACAGCATCGGCAAGTTCGTCCTCCACAGGGCGCGGTTTCCTGGCTTGAGCAATTGCCAGTGGTCCTGCGATCTGAGGTAGTAGAGGCAGACCAATGCCTGCGAGCACCAGGCTTGACAGCACCGTGACCGGCAGTACATTCTCCTTGATCCTCTCTCTTCGCAAAGGCTCTCCGCCTCCGAACACTATTCTTTGGACCTTGTTGTATATCCTGCGACAAGTTTGGAAGGCATTCGAGGTCGGGGAGCCGGATAGATCATGTAGATACGTTTGGAATAGCCAGAACGTCTAAATGCCGTCAGCTTTAACCTATGAACGTATCCCATTCGCATAACACATACAAGCAAGGCTCCGTTGACGGACTCTTCGCACAAGTCTACGAGGAACTCCTCCAGTGCCATCGACTCATTGTCGATCGAAATGACGAGGTGGCATAGCTGGGAGAGGAAGAACTCAATCTCCTCATAGCTAAAGCCTCGCAACTTCGAACAGAGGACATAGTGTATACCAACATGCTCCGAGTACCGACTGTTGGGGGGTCAGTGAGTGTGTCTAGCTCTTCAAGGGGTCGTAGTATCCCTACGCAAGGTATGCAACCGTGAGCGATGGGTCTCTGTTGAAGTGCTCAGACTCGATGAAACGTTCGAGCAGGTTCCAGCTCATGGAGGATATCTCATTGATGGCGGGGATTTTACAAGTCAATCCTCATATCCTGGCAGCCATGGGTCACCGAAGAGCTGACAATGAAGCCAATGGGGCTGGTATATTCGCGACGGGCTTTGAGCTTGGAGACGGATGGCGCTGGGATGGAGATTTGTCGGGGTCTTCTGGGATGGGCGATTCGTGCGAAGCAGGGATTCGGGACGCGTGGAGCTTGAGTTCGCGGTCTGGGAGTGAGGAGAGGTAGAAATGCCGAATGTTGTGGTGTCGACACGGCGGGACGTTGCCGCCAAATCATATGCCGCTCCACCCGCCGGACCTTGATCGTTCGCTTCAGTCGACCTCCTCCTCTTTTCCCCTCTCGCACTTCTCCATTTGCAGACAGGCAATGAAGCGACCCTCACCCAGAATTTCCTTGCTGCATCATGATTTGGAGACTCTTGGCGCACGAAATCAGAAATGCGACGACGCCTTCATTTGGAGCCCGTCCCCGATGCATACACGCCGTCGCTTGAAGTTGCTGAGATGGTGTAAAATTTTAACTCCCACATGGATCGGCCATGGCTAGTCCTAACATCATCCTGAAATGGAGGGTGAAATCCCCTTCGAGCTGGCATTCTGAATCTTACCAGGTAAATGAAGACAAGACAATTCATGCTTACAGCTTTCTACACTCGAGCTTGGCCTTCAACTCTTTGCTGGAAGCAGCTCATGCTTCCGCATATCTTCGACGGTAGGGTCATACACTTTCGCAATCTGTTTGTGAATGCGGCTCGAATTACTTCTCTGTATCAAGTCTTATCTGTGCCTCAGCGTCATAATTCATTCACTTGTGCAGTCCCAACATGCAATTTCAACCTAGCTCCCGCCAGGGACCCCTCAAGTTTTATCTCACACCCGTTCGACCGCGTCTTCGACCGCGTTCTCAGCATCAGCAATCATCACCCCCAACCCATAAAGCTCAGCATGAAGGACTCCAATACCAGCCTCTTCATCGACGAGGATGAGCAGCTGTCGAGTCCTCCCCACGAAGTGTTCTTTGACGACAGCAGTGGCGGCAGTGTGGATCGCGACGACAACAAGCATGCTGACGAAGAGTCTGACGACAACACCCTTTACTGCCTCTGCCGCAAGATCGCCCGTGGATTCATGGTCGGCTGCGATGGGGGGTGTGATGATTGGTTTCATGGCACTTGCGTCGGCATCAAGGCAAGGCAGAAGGTATACGGACCCCGAGCAGCATGACAAGTGTGCTCGCATCTAACACGTATCAAGGACCTGCTAGAGCAGTTTGTCTGCCCTGACTGCACCACCAAGGGTCATGGAGTCACGGCTTGGAAGGACACCGCGGGAGGAAATGCCGGTCACACCACCACGAAGCAAGCGCTGCAAGCGGCCCAAGACAGTACTGTAGCGGCGAGCAACTCACTTCTCGACTCGAGCCTGCCGCCCAAGAGCAGTCGCTCCGGCCATGATCACGAATCCGCCCGGTCTCCACAACCCATCGCTGCTACTCGCAAGCACATCGCCAGAAGCAAGCTCCGCGCGCAGTCCGCCTCGAACCGGAAAGCTCTAGCCCCGCATCCGTATTCCGGTGTCATGAAGAAGCTGAGGGTGTCTCTCCCGACGTTTGAGAACCGCACGCCCGGGTTCGGCGCCCTATCCAATATCAACGACAGTGATGCCGAAGACGCTCAAGACAACGGCGATGATGACAAGCATCTCGACGATGCCCTCCGAGCTACCGTCACTCCCGTCCACAAGACGGCAGTGGAGTTCCAGCGTCGCACGTACATTGACGTCGAGGAAGCCCCCACCGTGGTGGACGTCATGGTGAAGCATGCCCTGGAACTGGCACTCTTCGGTACGCAGTGTGGATGAATGAATCGAGGATGTTTACCATGAGAGAAGAATCGAGACTGTCTACARCGAATTGAGACATGAGAGATATGCTGAAACGCAGATTCTGTTGATTGCAATCGCAGGGATGATGGACTCTGTGATTGGGCTTCTGTAAGGGAGCGGACGCAAAGTGCGCGTAATAAGTGCGGATGCGAGAACAGAGGAATGAAACGTTGACAGGTTGATTGCATGTGACCCTGCTTCGAATGTGACTTGTGCTGTATACATGACCGCCGGTCTTGTTCGTAGTACTTTCAGATGTGAGCCTGTAAAATGTACAACAGCTCGATCCTCGCCGCATCGAAGTCGAGTGCGTCTTCTGAGGGTAAGGTAAGATGGAATGTTCTCGGGAACATCGGATTTATCGGTTCGGCCCGTGTCTGCGACGGCTCGACCCGTAGAGCCATCTCAGCCTAGCGCTAAATATGCTTCCATGTCGTTCCGGCACTTCCACAACACGTCTACCGCGACAATCGCGTCCGCTTCATCCGCGCTGGCACATTTTTGCTGAAATTTTGTGGAGTTTGGCGTTTGTTTGTGGGATTTGCAGGGAAGAAATTCAGTTTTCTTTGTGTCGTCGTTTGATCGCCCAGCGAGTCCGAGCACCTGTTTGTACCTGCGGCCGGCGGGATCGATAAATGCCTTCTTCGTGACTGCTACATCGGACAACCGTCGGACAACCATGGCTACTGCAAGCGGCGACACCTGGACGCGCAACCCGCTCGCAGACGAGAATCCAGACCYGACGCGCAAGCGACAGAGAATCAGCGAAGATACCGAGACGCAGACGTCACCCCTGTCAGGCAGCGGGAGCCCCGTCGTCGCATCGCTGCCGCCAGAGGAGAGCGGCACCGGCTTCCACAACGCGATTGAGCTGCATGATGATGATGCCGACATGACTTCAGATTCATACACCAAAGGATTCAAGCTGCAATCAGCAGTCTCTCTAACACCGGCTGAGCAACTGCAACATGTTTTGAGTCAGCTGCTGAACTCGCATCACATCGCTCCCGATCACTTCGTGGAGCTCTCTCTCTGGCTGCGCCAACACCTGGAGACCACCAAAGGCGAGTCTCTCGCGAAAAGGCAGCACGAGTACACCCGCGAAGCCGAGTTTTTTGGCAAACTCGCGGAGCTCTCAGTCAGCATCCTCAACCATGGAGGTCAAGTATTCCGTGACATTCCAGATGACAAGTTCGATCGGCTCGGATCAAGCGTCATATTTTTCGTCAACGACATGGCGACGTTGGGGATTCGAATTGTCCCTATTCTGCCTCTAACTATCGACCATGTCATCGGGCGAAGAGATTCCGGGCAGGCTAAATCGAGCAGGACAGTACAACTCCTACAGTATACACAAGTTCTGGCGCAGATTCTGGCGTTACACGRCGTCAAATTGGTCCATTTCAAAGACACATTTCACCTCAAGCCCGAGGGCACGGCACTTTCTCACAGACAGAAGCTCTTGCAGAACCCTTTGGGAATGCCGGCTTTGACAAGCACTCTCCAGAAGCTAGGAGACCGCCACTCTGAAATCGACGGTTCATGGGATGCCATTAATGCAATCCTGCAAGTGATGAATACGCTGTGCTCAGTTGAGGGCATGGACGCTATCGACGACATTGGTCGAGCAATGGCGACAATTCATCATTGTCTGCTACCTGCCGTATGCGTGATGAGTCCCCGAGCCATACCCATCGATGTCCACGAGGTCTTGATCAAGACGGCCTGCAGACTCCTTTCATTTCTTCTACAACACGCAAGCCCTGACGAGTCCGCTGCGCTTTACAAACTGTACATCGAAAGCGATAGCGATGCGCTACTGACAGGCATTGCCGAGCGCTCGGTCACGAAGAGCTTGAACGCTCTGAGCAATGGTAAATCTGACAATTTGATTGGCCTATTGAGAACAGCGTGGAATTTGCAAGCGCTCAAGATATATATCTTCAGTGGCATCATGGATGTACGCAGCTCTGGGATTCTTCAACTGAGCACGCTGCTGTTGCAACTGTACAACACCCATCAGACCTCCGAAGAGGGCTTCGAGCACCCGATTCTGCAGTACGTCGGGCGTTTCATGCGTACTAACGAGTTGACCAAATACATCTTCGGCCCGGATTCCCATGCGAGCTTGATAAGTCACAGCCAAAACATCATCGGCTTCCTCGCAGCGACTTTCCTGTACACTGATAACGAGTCGGATCTCATCTGGGCTGCATGCACAACCAGTGTCGAAGCTGAGTTTGTGAAAGCGTCCTTCGGCGTATTGACTGAACTGTGTCGGTACTTGGATCTCGACCATCTGCTCTATCTGGTCAAGAAGTATGCAATCACGCCACCGGACAGGCTGGGGAAGGATGCAGTTGAAACCCTTACCGATCTCTTTCAGAAGGTGAAGCTGAAGAGCGCGAGTGCCACGGATCAAGACCGCCGCTTGACAACAGCCTTCATCAGCATAGAGATTCTTTTCAAGGCCAGAACGGCGGAGAGTACTTCTGCACTGGCACAGCTTTGTGAGACTGCACGGACTGAACTAGTTCGGTTTACCACCTCCCAATACAGCGCAGATGATAGGGTCCAGATATACGAGCGCTGTGTTCCAAACTTGCTCGAGCCGAATGAACGCGCAACCACCAGCATTGAGATTATTCTGCTATTCCTCGACAGTTCTACGGTTTGCCACAAGGAGCCACAAGATTTACTCGGCATGCTTTCAGTAGGCGCGCTCGTTGACGAATTGAGTCACTATGTTGACACCTGCCGCGACGACGGAGTAGGGGCGGAGGAGGCACAGATTTCAGGCATTCGAACCCGCATGAACGCCATCGTGCGGCTGCAGGCTTTGTCCGGGTCGCCAAGGAGCGATTCGACCTGGGCAACGTTCTTCGAGTATACCACTGGCCGGCTCGCAAGCAATAACGCCACCAGAGACTGCGCTTGGACGATGCTTTCGATCATGGAGACGTATGCCGATAGTGTGGGAGATGTTGCGAGAGACCTGCTTCAGTACTCTCTCGAGGCAGCTATCGATCTGCCGCTGGAGTTTCTGACGCCAACACTTCTTAGTACATTCGGAAGCACGTTGCGTCGACGTTCCGAAGGCGAGGAGTTCCAACGCGACTACTGCCTGGTGTTACAAACTCCCGCCTGGCAAAAGCTTGTTGAAACCGCAGAGAGCACTTGTCTTGCAGAAGCAAGCGACCAAGCTCGCAAAATAGTTTGCGACGTCCTCTTCGAGTATCCTCTTGCATATGCCGACAAGTCCAGAGTTGCAACCTGTCACGGCAACTTCGCGAGGGGTCAAATCAGTCGCATCTGCAACGACTTCCGGAGCTTCACTGGTTCACAAAGTCGAATCGAAAGCCAGGATATCATTCAAAAGATAGATCTATTGGCCGAGGTCTTCCGCAGAAGTCAATTAAGCGGAACTGCGTTCGAGGCGGAGGTGTTGTCACAAGTGGTCCTTGCGACAGAGCCAGCGACTGATGTGTTCCACTGCAAGATGCTGGTCTATGGTGGCGGACGGATCCAGCCCAAACTTCATCGTCTACAAGTGAAGGCCACGACAAGACTGTCGGAGCTTGCGAGTGAGCTGCCAAAGATCAGTGGTGCAGATACAAATCGTGTCATCATCGGAGGCCAGGCCTTGGACTTGGAAGCCCAGGGGGACCGGCAAATGTCCCAGCTAGGTGTCGGGCCTCAAGCAAAAGCATCAGGTGTGATAGCAATCTGCCCGAAGCATACATTCCAAAGTGATATTGGAAAATTGTTGACACCTGCAGGCGAAGTCGAGATGGAGCTCCTGGCGCAGTATGACGATCTGGAGAAGCTGCTCGATGGACCAGAGGAAATCGCGCAGAAGGTATTGTCTTAAGCGGAGATCCACAGTGAATTGAACGCTCAGCTTACTAAAATATGCAGATGTTCTCGTTCATAACTGGCATTCGCCCACCTGCACGCCAACGCGATCGAGTTGTGACTGGCGAACTGACCCTCCAAGAACTATTTCCCCCGGCCAGGACGTGGAGAGGTGCCTACACAATTCACGTCCTCCAGACACACCTGGAAGACTACATTAGCCTCGGTGTACTGGACCAGAGCTTTAGGCTCCACGGTATTGACCTCCTGGTTGGCATCATCATTGATGAAACACGCTCAATTGAGCAGAACATGTTCGGACGCGCCATCTCCTGCTTGTTGTCATTCTTGCGAGGTTCGTCTTCCATTATCTATATGAAAGACCTGGCTAACCTCTCGACAGAGCAACCACCGTTACTCACAGTGGACGTCATCATTAAGCGCCCCGAGGAGTTCGTTTCGCGCATGGTGGATACATGCTACTTTTTCTTGTCCTACCACTCCGAGCTTTCGGACACCCGGCGATCCATCCTAGGGTCAAGCTTCAGAGCCCTGACGGAGGCTTGCCGGCATCAAGCCTCACTGTGGCAAGCTTTCGCCGACAACACACGTGTCGTTGAACTACATCAACAAGTTTTCATGCATTCCGACGAACCACTAGTCATTGATATCTGTAACACGATCAAGAACTTCTGTAACGATCCTGGCTCGTTGGAAGGTGTGGCAGATTTCTACACGAATACGGGTCTGGCCATACTCCCGAGTGTATTGAAATCGAAGGCTCCGTGCCAACAATTCTTTGGCCTCATCAACACAATCCTCCTCGGCAACCGCATACTCCGGAAAGACGAATCCAGATGCCGCGCGCTCTGCCAGACCCTGGTGTCACATCTACATGCTTACAAACACTCCGAATGTGTGGAAACGCCTCTTATCGATCTGACAATGGTAGGCCTACTTAGTCTCTTGAAAGGAGCCATTGCGATGCTTCGAGACTTCGGGAAGCCACTGGATGTGGGCGACCTTGCGTTACATCTATTCGACACAATTCTTTTTCCCCCACTGAAAGCCATCAGCCCTCGGCCACTTGTTGATCGCAGGTCACGCTCGATTGCGTACTGGCTCGTCAAGGCAACATGCGAAAGTCCCGCAGTCTATTCAAGCCTGCTTGCTGCCGCTTCGCTGCCAATGCACGACACGAAAAATTCTCCCGCAGCAACATTCCATGGAGCATCAATGTGGCAGCGCCCAGCGTGGCAATGCAGCGGACTCTCGAATTTGGGTATGACGTGCTATATGAATTCGTTGTTGCAGCAGCTGTTTGCCAACGTCCACTTTCGCAAATTCATTTTCGACACACCAATCACAGACCGAACTAAGCAGCAACTCCTCTACCAGGTCCAGTATTTGTTCGCGCGCATGCAAAATGACTACACCCCTGTCATCGATACGAGCGAGCTGGCCAAGGTCCTCGGTATTCAGACTGACAGCCAAGAGGACGTCCACGGCTTCTACGAGGACTTTCTAAGCCGACTGGACACGAGCATGCCAGACGAATCGTCCAGACGAGCCCTAGGCCGATTTTTCTCCGGAACCTTGATCTCACAAATCAAAGGAGAGTGTGGCCATGTTTCGCCCAAGACGGAGCCATTTGTGGATCTTCAGATGATTGTGAAGAACAAAGCCAACCTCCTGGACAGCTTGCAAGAGTTTGTACAAGGGGAGCCGATGGAAGGCACAAACAGGTACAAGTGCCTCGTGTGCGATCCCAGCAATGGCGAGGGCCGTCTTGTCAATGCCATGAGAAGATCTTGCCCCGACAGCATGCCGGACAACCTCACCTTCTGCCTGAAGCGGTTCTCGTTTGAATCAATGTATGGGTTCGAGTCCAAGGTCAATGATCGCTTCGAGTTTCCGCAAACGATTGACATGTCTCGTTGGCACCGCGCTCACCTAGACGATCCGAATACCACCTTTGWTGAGGACATATTCGAGCTCGTGGGAGTCATTGTTCATCAAGGCTCGCTCCAATTGGGCCATTACTGGTCTTACACACTTCTTCGTAACACTGGAATTTCGAACTCTCGTACGTGGGTGAAGCTCGAGGATCGAATGGTATCGACTTGCCAAGGAGGCATTGAAGAAGTTCAGCGTGAATGCTTCGGCGGTCTGCGCAATAATGGTCAGGAGCGGGCGGACAACGCATATGTCCTATTCTATCAACGCAAGGCCTGTCTTGAGGAGCCAGTCTCGCTGCCAGGACCTGTACTGGACCCCCAATGTTCGTCTCTCCTGCCGCCCAAAGTCGACATACCAGCTGAGCTACAGGGCATCATCCAGACCAACAACGCCTGGCGAAGACGGATCGCGCATATCTTCGATGACGATTTTCACGACTACGTGATGTGGTTGCTTGCAAAGTACGACCACTTTTCACACCCGTCTTCCCCTCGCTCAATCTGCGACTCCCCGCAGAGTAGGGGTCAGCAGCGTCAATCCAGCGCAGACGACTTCACGAAACGATTGGGTGAAGTGGCGACAACTTACTTGCAGCGTGTAGCAACCTGTGACTCCGCGGCTGCCTTCAGACTGGAACGATGCATTGCCGCCCTCCGGCCCCTCATGGATGCTCAGCCGCATTTTGCATCTTGCATCCTTGGTCAGATAGCTCATGACAATCCCTGGTTCTGTGGAATCGTCGTTCACACTAATTTCGAAATTCGTGAGAGAATCTTGAATCTGACGTTACTCTGCCTAAAGTATGTACGCCAGCATGAGGAGACGCTCTACAAGGACATTTTCATTCGGATCAAGAATGCGCATGCCAGGGTCAAGGACAATACGGCTCCATTGCGCTTTGACTGGTATCACTACCTCTCTTTTGCGGTGACACTGGCCGCGCCAGGGTCGTGGGAGACGCTTGCTGTTCTCGATGGTGGATATCTATCGTGGGCATGGGATATTCTGTACACCCTGGTCACCCCAGAGAAGCAGCGAAAATTCCCAGACCTGCTCGCAGCCATGCAAAACGATCCGCTCCGGGTGACTGAACTGTTTGAGTTTACTCGCTCCATATTAAAGAGCGCCAATGCCATCATTCCCGATGATGACCAACACAGGATCCCTGGCCAGGGCCATCAGAAAACTCCTGACGGTGTCTTACTGGAGCCGATGGAAGTTCGGTTACTTACTCAGGGGGAAGGCGAACCGATGTGGATGTCTTGCGCAAAGTTTGCGGATTTTACTTGGTGCGTTCTTGTGCAGCTCTCTTTGATTCATTTGTTCGTGCTAATACCCTACTAGTGGCTGGAGGGACTTTGCACCAGGAAAGCTCATGGCCGAGCTGATGGCTCCACGCCAACCTCAAGTGCTCAGAACAGTCATCACGGGTTTCATTGAGAGACATGTACGACAGGAAGACACAGTACTGGATTCGGTCATGCATCTGCTCTTACATTTCTGCGCCAATTCCGCGGACGGAGATGCTACTCAGGCCTTTTACGCCCTGTCCACGGCGATTCACCAATGGAACAGAGCCGAGCTTGGTTTCTTGCATGTCGTTCGAGAGGCGCACAAGCTTGTACCTCTGTCGGTTGTTTCCAACACTGAGCACTGGGCTGCGAATTACCTGACTTCCAAAGTGGGAGCCGTGCGCCTAGGCACCGAGAAGTGGTTGCGAGAGGCCATCTTTGAACCGGATCCGATTTCTGACTATCCAGACCTTGACGCCAGTCGAGTRAGGCAGGTTCGCAAACTCGTGAAATTCTGTTGTCAGCTCGTAAGGACTGCATACGGGTCAGAGCAACCAAGGTTGAAATACGCGAGCGTGATGACTACTTTGCTAGGTGCAGAAGAATACCTAAAGAAGGTCCAGGTAGCCGGAAAGGTACGAATGCAGAGCTCTGATGAAGCAACTCGCGCGTCCGTTAGCAGGCCACTTTCATTTGAGCTTGCGGAGCTACATTCGGAACTCGGGGAGCTGAAGGCAATCCGGAAGATTGAGCAAGAGTGGGAGGTGGGGGAGCCTCTGCCAGTCTCGCGCCGATCTGTTGAGCTCGACTCTGAGGAGGAGACTACTGAGAGCGAAGTCTATGAAGACTACGAAGACTGCAGTGTCTCCCCGAGGTGAGCTGGTGATGAGGAGGTAGAGGATGAGGCGGCCGACGTTACGATGCATGAGACGGTGCGTGAGAAGTGACACCAGCTGTGGCACGAGATGAGGAACGAGGCAATGATTGTAAAGTACATCTTATGACGAAGGACATGATTATGAAACGGGTAGATCAAGCGGCTGCACCTTCTGGTGATTAGGAAGCGTATGTACTGTAGAACCATCAAACTTGGTCCGAGCTTTTGGTGACATCTTCAACTTGCATCATCATATGTAGATGTCTGCCTCGCGCTCCTTTGATCAAAAAAGTACTCTCCACTCGCAGCGGGCCATYCCATCACCTCACACCATGTCAAACCATCGACTCATTGTCGTAACAGGCGCAGTAGGTCCTCCCAAAACTCCATGAGAGCAAACAATGAGCCTCATTAACAGCCTACAGAATCGAGGAATTGGGAACGCAATCGCGAAGCGTATATTGTCAAGAGACGATGTACCAATGAAATTGTTCGCGACTTCAAGGACTGGCCAAAATCTTCAATTGGATTCCCGTGACGGCCGCCATGAAATTCTCTACTCGCAGCTCGACGTCGGATCTGAAGACAGCATCAACGCATTCAAAAATCTCGTGCAGAGCCATGGCCAGGTCGATGCACTCATCAACAATGCTGGCATCAACTTAGATCTGAAGTACAATCTCGAGAACGCGAAGCAGACTCTTGATGTTAATTATCGCGGGACTCTCAGTGTCGGTCGGGCAATTCCCATCTGGATATCCAGCGCTGACCATAGTATCTGACAACTAGATGTGCAAAGCACTCATTCCTCACCTCGCTCCTCAAGGTCGGATCGTCAACCTCGCCTCCGTAGCTTCGAGCCTCAAACCCTACAGCGAAGAGATTCAGTCCCGATTCCGCAATGCCAAAACACTCCAGGATCTCGAGACTCTGGCACAAGAATTCGAGGCAAGTCCATCATGGTGCAAACGACTCTTCTTCACGGAAAAGTCCCTAGCAACCGCTTAAAAGACATCCTTGCTAACAATCCAACCCAGTCYTCCGTCCGGACCCACACCGAAGTTGAGGCGGGCTTCGCCACCCCTGGCCGGTCTTATTCCATCTCCAAAGTCCTGGTCCGCGCTCTCACGGCGATTCTCGCTCGCGAAAACCCAGGATGTTTAATCAACAGTTGCTGTCCTGGGTGGGTGTCTACAGACATGGGCGATTCCATTATCTCAAAAGGGAAACATGCGCCAAAAACAGTCGCGGAAGGAAGTGAGATCCCTGTTCGACTGGCATTGGATGACTTGGGTGGTGTGTCTGGGGAGTATTGGGCGAACGATTCTGTAAGGAGCCGGGAATTGGGGAAAGTCCAGAAGGAGTGGTGATTGATGTTCATTGCATGCATTACTCCTTGCATCGATTCATGTTGGCGTGAGCATTTCCGCGTCGCTGGTTGGTGATATCACGGCACTTTTTCTGTTTCGAGCCGCGAAAATGGATATATGTACAAGCACTGGATCACGATGCAAGAAGCATCGCTTGCAGGCCCCGTTTCCCTACCTCGCCAATTTCCATCAATATCCACTCTCCCGACAAGAGCTTCCCCTTCCGCTACCGAAATGAGATTCTTTGGCTGGGATTCGCCTGTACTGTTGTGAATTCATGACGACAACCATGAGGATCGTGCGCAGAATATGGGAGCGTGCGCAGAGAACATGGGAGCGTGCACAGCACGGTCTCTGAGCAAAGGGCATCTGTTGGTTATGGATTCCTGTCCCTGAGGGAGTTCTTCATGTCAGCTAGAARCCTTGGTGTCTCTAGCTCACGTCAGATGGTGGCCTTGAAGTTCGATCTAGCAGACCTTGTCTCCATAGCAATGTCCGAAGTTACCCTCACATCTCATCATATGAGAAAGCCAGAGAGGAGAATGAGATGGTGGAGTGATGTAGCATGCAATCATGAGTTACGTACCTGCGAGAACGTCGGGTATCAGATGTGCACGATCGGTCTTCATCTCCAGCTTCACCTCCTTCCTCGCTCTTCTTCTCCACTCCTTCGAAGATCAAAATACCCACTCCCGCCCCTCAAACTCCCTAAACGACATCTCCAACCTAACGAATGGTCACAGGGGCACTCTCTACCTAGAACGACATCAACCGGGATTGATTCGCTGATACTTGAGAGGAGTCTGCGGGTCTGAACAGACTTCKATGCAAAGAGACGGAGTATTATCGACCCCTCGAACACCACCAAATCATCAATATCGATCGCCATTGATACTCTCACCAAAGCATCAGCAAGAACGGCCAAAGACCGAACAGWAAACCTGACACGGCACGAGACTCATAAGATATGTTCAATTTCCACACCTCTACACATCCTCACAGAAAGAGAAAGAGAAACTCAAGAGCGTATCCGGTCACTCATTACACAACCCCATCCATCCCAAACTCCTTCGCAAAACACATCGAAAAAGAGAGAGACAAAGACTTTGTTCTTGTTCCTGCACACATAATACACCCGCGCCCCAGGACTTAGAAGATCATACTCTTGACCTGATCTCGCTCCCTGCCAGCCCTTCGTGGGTTCATCGGCGGCGTGCGGGGCCTCTCAGCCTCCTTGGCCTTTTTGTCGGGACTCCTCAAGCCATAACTCGTCGCCGGTCTTGCCGGAGCGGCAGCATTGACTGGCTTCCGCTCCGAGTTCTTTCTCGGTAGAGCAGGCGGCTTGGTGAAGTCTCTCACTTCAACTCCATTGCCACTCCCTTGAATTGCGCCCGAGGACGCCGAGGGGTCCGACTTCTCCCTCTTGAGCRCCAGGTCCGTCCACGTCGCACTCTTCTTCTGGACATCTGGCTTGCCAATGACCTGGGACAGCGCTGCCATCCACTTGTCCTTGGCAGCAGAGCTGTCGGCATAGAAGTCGATGGTCTCACCGTTTGCAAAGCGTATCCGGAATCCCTCCTCAACATATGCATACCCCTCATCCTCCTCCGCGAAAGCAGATTTTCTCCTACCACCTCTGCTAGAGGGATTTGCAGAATTTGGATTCGCGACGAGAGCGCTCTTGTCGTCCACTAAGCGAGTCGCCTTGCTGAGATTGATGACGGCACGCTTTTGCTGCGTGTGCTCATGATACGCAGTCAGTCTGGCACCCTGGAGTCGGAAAAATCTTCTCCGCCAGTGGACGCAATCGCCTCCTTGCTGGCTGAGATGACCTTCGTGGGAAATATCAACTGTCTCCACCACACGGGACATTTCGCGAATGGCACTGCCCATGGACTTTGGCATGTCTTCGTCCGCGGCATTTGCGGGACGGGGCACATACAGAAGTTGGAGTTCGAGCTGGCCGACGACGTAAGGAGGACGACGAATGGGTCCGACGTTTCCGCGTTTGCTGCGGACACTGTTTACGACTGCAGAGTCGCTTTCCAGCGCCCATTCATTGTAGCAGGGAATATCAACGGTGAGTTGTCTGCCGAAGCACTGCTTCTCGTGCGCTTTGAGGTTGATGTATGCACGCGCAAATGCTCCGTCAGAGGGGTTGACGAGGTCGTGGAGCAGATCCCATGAAGTAAGTTGAACGGAGGCACGCTTTCGGCGAGCTTCTTCATTTTGTCGGCGCTCCTCTGCCTCTGCGGCTTCCCGCTCCTGTCGGTCACGCTCAGCACGCTTCTTCGGGCTGGTCAGGAAGCGAGACAAGCTAGAAGACTTCTGATGCCTGATCTTTGATGGCGAAGAGGGCGTAGTGGGAGCCTTAACGGCAGGTGGGGCAGGCAGTTTTGTGGTCAGGGTAAGTTGGAACTCAAGGTCGTTGAGCACGACGAGCTCAAACTCTTGGCCAATTGATGCGGTCTTCCCCAGTTCCAAGCTGGAGGTTGTCACACAATGAAGTCCATTGTCGAGGGTCAGCTGGAAGTAGAGACGGTCGTTCTTGGGCATGGGCAAGTCCAAATCCTTGACGCCAACCACCTTGACGAAGAGACGGCCGCGCTCAACACCTTCACCAACATCGTCCTCCATGCTGCTGGTGCCGGCAGCGAAATCTTCATTGAGAACTCCCAATGCGCTGGGCTGACCCGGAAGTGGCGGCGCGGTTCCGTTGCTGTGCTGCTGAATAGAGGCCTGTCTCTGGCTCTTACGTCTGGCGGTTCCATTCCATGGCTCGGTCTTGAGGAATTGCTCGGCACTTCCCTTTCGTGAGACTCCCTTACCGCCTCTTGAGCTGGGTCGTGAGCCTGTGGGGGACTTTGGCCCAGAATGCTCATTCGACTGGTTCGTGCCGCCGCTGTCGTTGGAGAAGTTTCGATTGGAGGCAATGACAAGCTTGGTGTTTTGTCGCATGAGGTAGMCCTTCTTTGTAGGAGATGACATGTTAGTTCGGACGCCACTGTAGTCAAAGTGAGACGAAAAGGGTGCGGGGGCGTCAGGAGCGAAGCCCGCAGTGCGGACACGTCCTTCAGCGGCGGAAGGAATGTTGTATCGCACCTTTTGTTGTTCAATCACACGCTCAAATTCTTGATCCAAGCCAAGAATGTTGCCGTTGCTATCAGCATCAAGGGCGGGAATGTCAAGATTAAGCTTCATCTTTCGGCTTTCCTTGTCCTGAGCCTTGGAAACTGGGCTGTGTTCAAGACCGGAATCTGCTTTCGACTCGTTGCCTTCGGAGGAGTACGAGGTGGTTTCCAGGTCTTCGCTGACCTCGGTCGTCTCTTCCATCTCAGCCTGGTATGCCTGCGGGATGGAAGGAATAGCATGCTCGGCACTAACGAGTCTTCTCTGTTCGGCCATCGTGCGCATATCTGCAGGCGTTGCAGACGGGCGAGCTTTCAAGAGTCCGCCAGTTCTGATGGTTGCACGACGTTCAGGAATTACAACTTCGGGCACTGGCTCCGGCACTGGCTCCTCGTCGAGGGGCTCAAACTCGCTGCTTGATTGGCGGACGACAGATTCAGGGGTGCCTTCTGGTGAGTACTCGGCACCGTCGTAAGTGGGACGTGGAAGGTCCTTGTAGGTCGGCTTGAGCTCAGGAGCTGGCGCAAGCACGGGCGCATCAGCAATGATGTCCAGCTGCTTGGTGTTGTCATTGGAGGCTGGAGGCGTCGGGGTGAAGTATTGATCCATCCCCTMGAACCCTCCTGTGCTGAGGTAAGTTGGCAGGCCCATGAAATCGCGAGGAGCTGGAGCTGAATGCTGTTCAGGCTTGGTAGTGATAGCAGGCTCGGGTGCAGGTTCAGGCGCCGCGTAGTCTTTGACTGTAAGCAACTGCATTGCATCTTGAAGACTCTCCTTACCCTCATCGTTCTCGTCGGGCTCCACAAACTTGGTTGGTTCCACCTCGACTTCTGTGCTTTCAGCATCAGGCTCGACAGAAGAGTAGCGGGATCCAGACTCGTCTTCATCATCGCTCGGAAAGCTGACATCGTGACGCAGAACAGAAGACTCGCGCTGATAGTCCGCTACAGGCGCAGCACCAGGCGTCTCGCCGATCGCCGGAATGGTGGAAAGGTCGATGCCAGACTCTTCGAGTGGCTCCTCCTTGATCTCAACTTCGTCTTCGCGGAGACGGCCGCGCTCGAGTGCATACGCATTGGTGTAATCATCGCTAGTCTCGCGGCTGTTTTCACGAGACGGGATGGGGTCGTCTGGGTGCATCTTCGCTAGCTCGGCATACGTTGGACGAGCAGGGCTGTCATCTTCATTATCGGAAGCATCTTCATCCTCGGGCTCGAACTCGTACTTGGACTTTYTGACCTTGCGCAGAATACTCTCTCGTGAGATTTTTGGTGGAGAGTTGGCAAAGTCGGCCAAATCGGCAACGACAGAGTCATCCTCCACTTCAGTTGATTCGACATTCACATGGACATCTTTCGACTCGCCTGTGTCTAGATTTGTGATGGTGAGTTCTTCAACATCCCCGTGCTTGGATGATGGACCATCTTCGTTGTAATGACTGATCGAGGCACGTTTTGGAGGGGATGGCAAGCTGCGTGCAGCCATCGAGGCGCGCTCGGCTGCGGCATTGAGACTTTGGCGGTCCCTCATGAAGCCCGGAAGTGGTGGAAGTGGACGGGACTCGCCGTCCGAAGCAACGCTCTCTGAACGGCCTAAGATAGGACGTTCCGGCTCCGGAGAGCCCTCGAAAACATCGTCACCTTCATCAATCAGGTCCCGACGCGCCGCTTCTGGTGACATGCGGGACCAATCTTCCGGGAGCACTACCGGAGTCTTGTCGGCATTCTCCAAATCCTCATCAAAGCTGTCATCGCGATGGCGGTCTGCCGAGCTACCACGCTCGAAGCTGTAGTCTGGATCATAGTATTCTTCAGAGTCCCAGCTTCCTTCCCTTGACTCTGACGTGGCTGAGAGGGATGGCTCTGGTGTTGGATGTGTGTACTCGTTGACTTGAGGGTTCTCGTGAAAGGTAACGCTCTTATGGTGGCGGTGTAAAGCGCGAGGAGTAGGCGCGCGATCGTCGCCATCCGACCAGATAGCATTGTCCTGCTCGTGAGAAGACTCAAATTGGCTGCWGCGCGAAAGTGCAGACTTGGTGGGTGATGCAGGGACATCGTGTTTGATGTGAGATGGGGAGCTGATGTGAAGTGCTGTCTCGCTCTCTGTCCGCTTGTGGCCGCGCTGGGACTGCGGGCTGCGCAATGGCGTGTTCTCCTTTCTCAAGCTATCAAATCGGGTGAAGCTATTGTTCAGCAAGCTCTGGCTCATGGGTCGATTGGCGCTTGGGCGCTCGACCACTGGTGTGTTGTTGACATCGTACTGATCTCGGGATTCCAGCGCGAAGATGTTGCTCGTCTTGACACGTCCAGCGATCTTCAGACGTTCGATGCTGGCGCGTCGCTTGGGAGAGAAGGGGCCTGGGGAGGGTTCGCGCTGCTCGGGCGTGTTCTCAGAGTCGTAGCGAGAGGGCGACATGGGATCGCGGCCTGTCCAGAATGCGCGCGGCGATGACTCTTTTGTGGGAGAAGTGGCGGTGTCTGCGAACGGCGATGAATCTTGCGAGACGATCATCTTCTGTGAGGAATGTCAGCAAGGGTAAAATGAAAGCTCGAGGCAAGACATACCCGGGTGGCCTGATTATAGGAAGGCGAGTTGCGGCGAGGACTGGTTCCTGCCAACTCGGCCAGCGGAGTCTTGGTGGACTTGGTGGGCGAGGCATGGGGAGTGCCCTTGCTGATGCGCAGCGGCTTGACCTGGCGMACCATGGTGTAAGTACGGCGATGACCACACGATTCAAATTGATGCTCAGTAGAGGACTCGGGAAGTGCATACACTGTCCATGCCGGCGGTTAGGCGCGAGCGAGGAATGCGGGTTGTGGGCGTGTCGGCGTCCCAGCAAAATGCGCCAAAGTCAACAGTGAGGAATGGGCGCACGGGCACCGCCGTTTCAACGTCGGAGAGAAGCGAAGTTCAAGGCTTCTGGAAGGCACAAGATCAAAAGGCGCGCAGTAGCATAAGACCCACTGTGTGGGTGCAAGAAGCGAAATGGGTGCAGTGAATGCAAGCAAGATGCAGTGGTGAGAAAGTTGTGCTTGGAAGAGATACAATGCAAGTCAGAGGCAGCTCTCAGCCGCGCACATCAAACATCAAACAAGGCGGATGGGGTGGTCCACTGCGCCAAATCCGTTATGGGTGTTGCCACGGTGATCGGGAGACGCCCGGTCCCGAAGCGAATCGACAAACTTGGTCACACCCGACGCTGCTCAAACCCAACTTCAATGTGCTCCGTGACTCGTTGCATTTGCATCCGTAAGCACTGACTGAGATGGAGTGGCTACCTAGGAGTGACGATGTGAGGACTGACTTCTGTGGAACAGGTCGTCCACAACTCTAGCGTTGACTCTCTCATGTAATGCTGTAGAAATGGGACACACAAGAGTAATTCCTCGATCGAGTCTAGCGAAACTAGCTCGCTTTCATGCCCGGACGATCCGATCTGACGTCTCGAGAGAAATCTTGCCCGAGCATGTGAAAGCTGCAGTGCAGTGATTCTTCTCACATCCATCGAAAGATGCGTCTCTCACCCGCAACCATATGTCCCATCTGCGAGGCTAGCGCCCTACTTCAAGCCTTTTCCTTGAGGCCAACCGTTCCCTTCACCGCACGACAATGGAAGTCCTCGCGCAATCTGGGAACGCTACAAAAGCGAGCGCGACAACCCTCGCGCATGATTCTCTCCGAGCGCGTTGCTCGCAGTCCCACGGCCACGACTCCCGATGGTAAGGAGAAGCCCACAACGCGACGCTCACGAAACAGTCCCTGGGGCGGGATGAATCGCACGACGGTCCCTCGAGAAGTGCAGCAGGCGACGGCGAAGAAAACCTCAGCAGCTGAACACAAGCGACGGACGCGAGAATTTCTCCAAGCAAGAAGTGGGAAACCGGAAAAGGAGCGAGCGGATCCGATGAAGGCGCTGAAGATGCAGCGCGCGTTGGCAAATGTGTCGTACGAGAAACGAGGGCGGGTCAAGGAGGAACTGGCGGACAGAGACACTTTTGCCGACTTTGATCTGCTGCGCGTCATTCAGGACTCCATTTCTCCGCAGGCTTTGGGCGGCTTGACGGACGTCTCACCCACGCCCATTCAGCGATTGGCCATTCCTGCCATTTTGGGGCAAGAAGATGGGAAAAGGAGGAAGCAGAAGACGCCGTTGGTGGCAAAGAAGGGAATGCAGCCGGTCTTGCTCGCTGCTGAGACGGGATCGGGTAAGACATTGGCATATGTCTTGCCAGTGATTGATGCCATCAAGAGGGCGGAATTGGCTGAAATGGAGTTGGAGAAGGCGCCTCCTGCAGCTGCAGCGACCATCTCGGAAGAAGCATCCAACTATGCCCCTCCTCAGCCCGTCAAGCATAACCCCTTCGCTCTCCCCTCCCCGGACACACCTCATCCCACTTCTGGCCGACCCCGCGCCATCATCCTCCTACCTACCTCCGAATTGGTCTCACAGGTAGGCGCTCTGACGAAGTCCCTCTCGCATACCGTCAAATTTCGCTCAGCAATGATCTCCTCTTCCCTCACCGGGACCGTTATTCGCAATCGGCTCTTCTCTCCTTCAGGCATAGACATCCTCATATCCACCCCTCATCTCCTTCAATCAATTACGGAATCCGACCCAAATGTCCTCTCCCGTGTCACACACCTGATCATTGACGAAGCAGACTCTCTTCTGGATCGATCCTTCTCTCCGATCACATCCTCCATCATTGATCGCTGCGCTCCCTCCCTGCATCGACTCATCCTGTGCTCGGCTACGATACCGAAGAGTCTGGATTCCTTTCTGAATAAACGCTACCCAGAAGTTACCCGTCTTGTTACTCCCAACCTCCATGCCATACCTCGACGTGTGCAACTAAGCGTGGTAGACATCGAGAAGGTGCCCTACCAGGGGAATCGGGATCTGGCGTGTGCGCAAACGATCTGGGATATCGGCAAGGAGGCCGCGGAAGCCGGCGAAGAATTCGAAAAGAAGATTGTCGTCTTTGTGAACGAAAGGGAAAAGACCATTGAGCTGGCGGAATATCTACGTTCAAAAGGAATTGATGCCAGTGCCTTGTCAAGAGACAGCGATGAGAGGAAGCTAGCTGAGACCCTGGGAGCTTTCACTGGCTCTCCTTCTGCTCCTAGGACAAAGTCTGGCGCATCCCCTGCCTCTCCTGCCTCACTACGAGCAACGAAGAAGATCGAAGAGACTGCGGCATACAGTCCCTCCGGCCTCACCGAACCCGGCCAACTGAGCAGGCCTACCATTCAATCTCTGAAGAACACTAAGGTGCTAGTTATGACGGACATCGGATCCCGAGGAATCGACACATTGTTGGTTAGACATGTCGTGCTCTATGATGTCCCGCATACAAGTATCGACTTCATTCATCGATTGGGGAGAGTGGGGCGAATGGGGAGGAGAGGAAGAGGCATCGTGCTTGTGGGAAAGCACGATCGGAGAGATGTAGTCAGAGAGGTTAGGGAGGGCATGTTCAAGGGTCAAGCACTGATCTGATGCAGAGGTGGCGAGATGGATAGGATTGTGTGAATAGTGAGTCGTGTATTAGTGGTTGCATCAATATGAATCTCCCATCTCTCACCTCTTGTGAAATGTGAGTTCATCGGTTTTCTCCCAATTCTCTTTCCAGTAGAGCATAGCATAGAGGAATGCAGTCGGCGCGATCCACAAGTCAAGTCTCTAGGATCCACGTTGTGTCTCGCCTATATAGCACAGCAAGCGGAATAGTTCAATATTGTCCCTGATGCTACGTTCTCATGGTCATAATGGCATTGCACGATCATGCAGCACTCGCTATTGGTATCGACTGAATACTTGGGAGATAGGAAGAGCGGGTGACACCGGAGACGCAGCGTGATTGATTCTTTGGTCGATTTGGACTGAGGCTTGCTTGACGAGAAGCTTGAGACTCTCCAACCTGAGAACGAGTGTGGTGAAAACAACACGTACCTTGGCGTCGAGGCCGGGAAAATAGTTCATTGATATCGTGGCACGCGCTGTTGATGGACCACCTAAATAACCTGACATTGCATATTTTGAGCCGGAGAGACCGACACAGTATTTGGTATTGAGAACATCAATCATTTGCGAGCACTTGCTTTTTCCTGTTCTCGATCGTGCTTGAGGTCGTCCAAGTTTACAGAAAATACGCACTACCCCAACCCTAGTCCTAACCCTGAAGTGACATCCCATACATCCCGTCGCTTCCTTCGCGACTACCTACACGACTTAGWCCACCACATTCCACTACCAGGTGCACAACCACGACAATGGCGCGAAATGCAGAAAAAGCGCAGTCCATGCTGTTTCGCTTCCGCGCACAACAAGCATCTGACCTCGGAATCCTCGACACCTCCCGCACGCCCCGCCCAAAAGGCATATCTCATCAAACCGACGTCTCCGTCTGCGAGCGCTGGCGCGGACAAGTGCTAAAAGAAATCTCCAGAAAGGTCTCCAAAATCCAGGATCTGGCGCTCAGCGRCTACCAAATCCGCGACATCAACGACGAACTCAACAAACTCTTTCGCGAAAAATGGCATTGGGAGGTACGGATCAGAGAGCTGGGAGGGCCGAACTACATGCGGGGGGGTGGGAAGATGGTGGATGATGAAGGGAGAGTTGTAGAGGGTGGAGGAAAAGGGTACAGGTATTTCGGTCGGGCAAGGGAGTTGCCTGGCGTGAAAGAGCTGTTTGAGGCTGCTACGCAGAAGCCGGAGAAGGAGAAGACGGAGACAAGATACGATCTGCGGGCCAAGGTTGATGCAGGATACTATGGATACAATTTGGACGAAGAAGATGGAAGTTTATCGAAGTATGAAGCGGAGAAGGAGAGGGAGGCATTCGAGAGGCTTATGGCCGAGGAGGACGAGATGAACGATGCAGAGTGGGAGGTACTGCCTGGAGACGCTGGTGATGGAGTGAGCTGGAAACTACCGTCTGCGGAGGAGGTCGAGGCCGAGCTGCTGGAGAGGCGCAAGCGGAAGTTGCTTGACAAGCTTTGAGACTGGCGGGCATGGTTCTTCACGAGCACCAGAACGCACCATAGTCCTTGCGGCACGCGTCGTCCGACCATCGTCTCGTCCGGCCAATCCGGATCTAGGTGGAAAGTAGCAAGCTACAAATGCTCCTATGCAGGCGGGGGCAGCCAACACCAACGGCATCTTTTCTTGTGGATAGTTACACATCTACAGTTTGTGGAGAATCAGCGTCGAGTCTCCACCGAGTACTGCAGAACGTACCACAGAAGATGCGAGGATCCAGAGTGGCTTTAGAACAAGCCCGAGAATTCTCGGTTGTGGCCCTCAGACGTGGCTCCGCAGCGATCATAGCTCACACAATGATTGAAAGGAGCGATATCGATAAACCACGGTGGGGGTAATGCTCATGTATATTTGTTAACATGCTTTCACGTCCTGCCTCATGACAATGCGCCCATTGGTCAGGCGCTCACGGTTTACCTCACGGCATCATTCAATGCTGGAACATCGTCCCTCCAAAACAATTGTCGATTCGGGCTTCTTGGAGTCATCGCTGGGAGTCTCGCTGACGCGCGATATTAGAAAGCGGGGCTTTCGGGGACAAGTTCTATGAAGGTGGCATTGGAGCGAGGCGATGTTACTACTATTGTCTACCAGGCGGTTCATGTCTCTTCGWAGTACTTTCCCCCTCAAATCAATCGTCAAAATCGATCAGCTTCTCCTCAGCCTCATCTTTGTGAGCGGTGGGCGTCTCGATCAGAAGCGCGGGCACGTGATGCTCGACCGTTGGCATACTGGCGAAAGCACTGTCCACATCTGTACCGGAGCGCTGRGAAAGTGGCACATAGTCGCTCTTTGCCTGAGCGACACGTGTGGACTCCTGGGTGGAGTAGAGATTCCAAGAGTCTGCGTTCGAGCCGTAAGAACGGGAGGCTGAAGAGTCTTGCGAGTGAGCTACAATTCTGCCATCTTGGACCTGGGATGTGTCTCTGAGACAGTGGCTTGTAGGTGGAGCCATCTTCGGACACACACTGCAATTCACCAGGTTGTGAGGAATCGGGTGACATGGAAGCGGACAAGGGTGGCCACAAGCGAGTCTGTCGTTGCAGAGTTTCTTACAGCCGCCGAAGAGGTCCTGAAAATGCTCGGGCTGGCTGACCTCCGTGACYATGTTGTGTTTCGAGCAGCAAAGAGGGAGGTGGATGCCTAAGCGTGCTGGCCGCACCGCCGGGACTTCCTCTTTCTTACCCTTCTGGGCTGACATGATTTGCAAAACTTGACTCCATATTTGCTTTTTGGCTTTGTGTTTGATGCCATTGACCTTGGTACTCTTGTAGTCGCCCTCAACGTCGTAGAGCAGCTTGCCGTCGCCGAAAATGTAGAGCCCGCACTGTGCGCGAGAGAGTGCCACGCAAATCCGGTTCTCAACATCGAGAAAGCCAATCTTCTTGTTTTTGTTGCAACGAGCGAGACTGAGAATCACGACTTTGTTCTCCTCTCCCTGATAAGAGTCGACGGTAATAACGTTGAATCTCCGACCTCCCATGCTAATTGTGCGGCGAAGGTTGGACAGAATACGCTTGCGTTGTCCATTGTAGAAAGTAAGGACGGTAATGTCGTCAGTGCTCACGCCGTTGTACACAAGATACTCCACGAAACCAACAATCATATCAGCCTCCATCGGGTTGACAGTGCTCATGAGATCGTCGCGTTGTTCGTCCCAACTGTGCGTGTAGAAGAATGAGTTGACCCCACCCATGCCAGGGACGTTGGGTCTATCTTGTGGATTGGTCACAGATGGATGGTCCTGGATAATGCTCTTGTAGATTGGATAGAGAAGGCGGCGGATCTCTGGAATCATGCGTCGCTGCCGGGTGAGTGTCTTGTACTCCACATTGTTCTGAACCAATCGCTCAAACAAAGATATGTTGAGGTTCCATGGCTCATCCTCGTGTGATCTGACATGGCAGTGAGGGCGGAGCTGTAGGTGGTCACCAACGAGGATGAGCTGCTGGATCGAAGGAATGCAAGCGACGGTGACTGGAGCCTCCAAAGTCTCGGCTGCCTCCTCAATGAGTATGGTCTTGACACCTAACGCGGCGATGAGGCCACGATACTTGCTTAATCCAGTGGTGGTCATTCCAATGATCTTCTGCCTCTTCAAAATGGGCTCGTCGCGCTCCCAGCCACCAATCTGGCGTTTTTTCGCCTCCGTGTTGTACTCCTTTGCCTTGGTACGGACGGCAAGAGTGATGTTCTGCTTGAGCTCTCGCTGGAGATAGCGGTAGACAGCACCACGACTAGCCTCGGGAATCTTCCACATGTCTTGCTTCTTCAGAGCTTCCTTGGCTTTGTCATCCTCTCCAGCTCCAGGAACCTTTCGGCAGGTGAAGTTGTCTGCGAGAGGAAGATAGTCCCCGTTGAGGGTTTCAATGTCGTCGTCGTCCTTGACGGCGTTCTCGGCCTCGGCCTCTTTCAACTGTTCGAATTCCAGATCAGTGTCTTCCATATCGAAGCCAAAGTTCTCTGGAAGTTGTCTCATTGGCACTGGGACTAGCTTGTCGTTAAGCCAGACGATGAATGGCGAGCGTGCGTCGTTCGGATTGGACAGTTTCTCTTGCACCCAAGCCGAGGCGCCTGATTCGAGAGAGTCGGCCTGAGCTTGGGAAAGAAGCTTAAGTCCTTCGAGTGTGCGATGGTTTAGTGGCTTCTTGTCAGGCTGAAGAGGCGTCAAAAGGACTGTCAGGTCCTTGCTCATCCTCTTCATCTTTAACTTCGCCCCGCCCAAGAGGCAACCCGCAGGAGGATTTTCTGAAGTTGTCATCCTCACTTCATACAGGGTTCGCTTTTTGACTCTCGGGTCCTTGCTCTGTCCGCCAAGCCGCACAACGTCCTCTTCGAACTTGAGGATGTGACGTAGCATCTGATCGATGGCGTGGTTGGTTTGGCAGGCAATGACAATGGGAGGATCCTCGTCTTTGCGATTGGCGAGCATAACTTTGATTGCCTCTACGCTCACATGCGTCTTGCCTGTTCCTGGCGGACCTTGGACAACAGCCAAGCGCTTGGTCAGGATCTGACGTAGTGCAGAGAGCTGCGACTCATCAAGCGCACTCTGAAGTTGCATCGGCCACGGCTGGAGAATGTTGAAGTTCTCGTAGGTCTGGTTGTTGGAGTTTGAGTTGACAATGACACTGCTCAGATCGGTCTTTGGTGACTTCAGTACATCTTCTGGCGGAGCAACGTTGCGTTGAATCGAGACAAGGTGTTCGGCCAGCGGGAAGGGCTCTGTCATCATGTGTTGGAGGGCTAGTAGAGTGTGCCGATTTGCTTCGTACAGCCCGCCACGATCTTCGACCATAACGAATTCAGCAGATGGATCAACCTCGATGTCTTCAGAGAGGAAGGTAATGTCAATCTCGGGCGGATTCTGCTCAAGTCCTACGATGGGACGTGCTGCAACGACGGCGACGATGGCCTTCTGTTGGAACATGTCTTTCGCTGGAGTGAGTACAACCAAGCTGCCAGTGATAAGGCGTTTCGATTGCTCCCAGGCGATCTGTTTACCAGTACGAAGCAGACTGAATGTGATGCGAGAGGCAACGCCCTTAGTAGCCAAGGTAATGCCACAGACATGAACCTGCAAATATTAGCAATGTCGCCCCTAGACGGCGCGAGGTGACTGACCTTCTCGTAGATGCCGATTTTGCCATCGTGCTCATCCTCGTGCGCCTTCGGCTTATCCCTCACTGCAGTAACTGCCTCGCGTAGAGGCCGAAGTGAGTCCTCTCGCAACAGCTCGTAGTGTGTGTGAAGGTAGTCCTCCTTGGATGCGAACGGACCGAGCGGCTTGTTCGCCGGGAGTTCGACAACGTCGGAGGAGGAGTTGCTCGTTTCTTCACGATCCATAATCTCCGCGGATCCAGGAATCTCTGACCGCAGTAGCCAATTACCTCCGGCTGCTGGCGATTGTTCATAGTAGCTGCGCACTCGAGGATTGAGCTTTGGTGGTAAGAAGACCACTTCCGCATGCATGCGGCCTGTTTGTGGGCCGCGTCTCGCGGTTTTGAACCGCTCCGGCAAGCTCTCGTTCATGATTGCGATATTCACTGCAGCAGTCAGTGATGAAGTCAATGAAGTCGATGATGTACGATGGGTTGCATGCATGAGGGTGATGTGTGTTGATGGAAGTGGTGGTGCAGGTCTGAGCTGCAGTGTTTGCGTGCGTGCGTTTGCTCGCTGACTCCACTTTTGTGGTCTCGATGGAGCAGGCGACAATCAAATGCAGGGCAGGCTAATCAGCCCAACGGTCTGATTGATGCGGTCGTGAGATGATGGACAAAGATGGAAAGGTGGGAAGAGAGGATATGGGAGGCAAACTCACCTCACCACCTGCAGAGAGGGCAAACTATCGGCGAGAAGAAGCCTCTCTACGCCTGCGACTAATCTTCGTTGCTCGACTTAGCGGTAGGCGCATTCTTTTTCTGATCTGGGGAGAGAGAGAGAGAGAAGGATTGAAGGAGAGAAAGACACTGGGACGTGAATCGAAGCACGAAGCACGTTGATTACGCAGCTAGCCGGCAGCAAACATTGCCGTAAGCCACCTCACGCCCGACCATTGACGGCGTGGCGCGGGTGGGGGGCATGATATTCACTTGACTGAAAGAAAATCATATTCACGCAACTTACAGTACCATCATCGCTTCACTTCACCCAACATGCGGAGGCGTCCCGTCCCATACCCAATAGATCTACCTCTGCGTAAATAAGTCTAACGCAAGCATACTGTGATACGTCCGTTCTGCAAGTTCCCGTCATGTCGTCTGCCGTCGTGACTGTAGCATTCCCAGCGGCCATCGCCCTCCTGTGATGGAGTCTGAGCCCAAAGGCGGCATGAATCAAGTCACTCGGCGCGATCCAATCAAGAATGATGATTTCAGGCCTGGTAAGTCTGGGTGCCGGAGAGACCTGCTCGTCGAGGACCGCTGGTGTGGTAATGCGAAGGGAGGCATGGGCGACGGAGGGAGTTTTAGCATATTCCAGGTTTCTGCGGGCCGGGACATGGGACGTGTAGCTTCTACCTTACTAAGCTTCGAGCACTAGGTATAGATAAAAGATCTTTAAACGATAATTGAGCGGAGCGAGGTCTAAGAACTCCTATAGCGAAGCGGAGGGCTAGTTCCAAGGCCGAAGCGGAGCGTTAAATATAATCGAAACGAACATATGTAGTCTCTATCTATCGATCGTGAGGTATGAACCTCAACACAAGAGGTCTCGCTTTTGGATTTACAGTTTTAACACTTGATACATCCGGAGCTCCGTGGCTTTGCGCGTCTTCCAAGTACCTTACGTCGACGTGACACTGAATGCAACAGCGTACTCACATCACGAGCGCAATCATCTAGAAAGTATACTTTACAATGATGTTATGACGATCAGGTCTCTTTCCTTCATTTGGCTCATTGACTCGAGCGCTTGCTTATTCTTTCAGCGTCCGACATTCAGCGCGCGCGATCAGGATATAATTCCGCACCACGATGGCCTCATTCGACGATGACAACGACCCGAATGCCGGCTCTGGAGATGAGGATGAAAATGAAGATGAGGATATGGAAGACGTCAATGATGGTGACCAAGATCAGGAACAGGAAGCCGACCAGGACCTTGACGGGGCCGGCGACGAGGACGAGGACGATGAGGGCGACGATGACAACGATAACGACAACGACGACGATGACGACGACGATAACAATGATCCAGACTCGCCGTCGCGGCGACCTAGCCAGCATACTCACATCCGAAGATCCACAAGTCGAGACCGAGAAACCGGGAACAATCCTGCAGTTGTTTTGACATCACCATCTCCACGCCCGGCAACGAGATCACCTGGTAGCGCTGGAGTCGCATCTTTCATCCCTCCTGTTCGGCCGGAAGCCCTGACCGCGCAGGCGTACGACATCGTGCCCACCATGGCGGCACCGCAAAGTACATCGATCAACGCGATAACGGCGACTCCGGACATGCGATGGGTCTTCTCCGGTGGAACGGATGGTTATGTACGGATGTTMAATTGGGTTGAAACCGCGAATGGCAAGGTGCCCCTCACTGTTGCGCAGAAGCACCCTTTCGTAGACAGTGTCATGAAGGCAGGCTCGTTACTCACGTACTGGGAAAATGAAGAGGTAACACCGCAGACCCCGCCATCGCGAAGCGACGAAGCGAAGTGGATAAGTCCAGTATATTCTTTAGCCGCACAACACCAAGCGGTCTGGCTGTTGTCGGGGTTGGAATCCGGCGCCATCAATCTTCAGACATGCAGACATCAGGCGGGTACACGGATACACACATTGAGAGGTCATACAAGCGCTGTGTCAGTCTTGTCGTTAGCACAAGATGAGACGAGTGTGTTGTCTGGTAGCTGGGACAAGACGATCTGCGATTGGGATCTGCACAAAGGTGAGAAGAAGCGGTCTTTCCTGGGCTCAGGCAGTCAAATCAGTGCGATCGAGATGCGACCGCTGAGCGACGCACCTGTGCCAGAGGTCTCAGAGAGCAAACCGGAGCCTGCGGGTTCTAACTTCTCCAGCAACAATGCAGACAGGCCACAGACAAACGGCACGTTCACAAATGGTATCAGCCGACGACAGTCAAGAAACACCGATGGCGACGAAGATGCTGTGGGCTCGCCCGAGGGTAGCCTCTTTGGCGATGGGGATCATGGTTCTCTATTTGGGGACGATACTGGCGGCGGAGGTGGAGGTAATGCTTTTGGGGACGACGACGATGACATCTCCAGAGCTATTCAAAATGAGATGACCGAGCAAGATGCACCGGACGAGGCTGAGGATGCGGCAATGACTGGCATGGGTGATGGTGGCCCAGTGCAGCCTTCACAGGCTAGTCCGGCCCCAGGGGCTGCCCGTGAAGCTGTCGATGATGATCAGATAAACGGTCAAAGCGATGCGGCCGCGGCAGGTGACGAGCATCTAAAAGCGGCAGAGCAGCCCATGGCTGTAGTCACAAACGGACTTCCGCATTCAGAGGAACCTTTCACAGCCCCCCCGACCAACGAAGACACGAGATCTTCAGGGTCGGATTTGCCCCCACAGTCTGAATCTACATTCCTCGATGCAGCGATCGACGGGACCCTTCGCATCTGGGATAGGAGAGTAGCTGCGCCCATCGCTACGATCAAGCCATATGGCGGAACTGCACCGTGGTGTACGGGCGCCTGTTGGAGCCCTGATGGCAATTTCTTCTATGCTGGCAGAAGAGGTTGTACAGTAGATGAGTACTCGATCCACCACTTGGGGAGCAAGCAGTCGGAGCCGAAGCGTGTGTTCAGATTTCAACAAGGGAGCGGCCCTGTGTATGCAGTGCGCGCAATGCCGAACAAGAAGCACCTGATCTGGTACGTATCTGAGTCCTTTCTACCTGAGTCCTGCACCCTACCCTGCTCTAGCGTAAACTCAAAAAGCTAATCTCCATGACATTGTAGCGCTTCACAGGACATTCTGCGCATTTACGATCTTGCGCAAGCCGAGACACGCCACAAGCAGGTACCCTTCACCATTGTGCCAGGCCATCGTGGCGGTATGATCTCGGCTATTCACATTGATCCGTCTTGTCGGTTCATGCTCTCAGCCTCGGGCAATCGTGGCTGGGAAGGAGGTGGAACTGAAGTCTTACTTGGGTATGAGATCGGCGTTCAAGATTCTGAGGGCTTGTGGCATAAGTGAAATTCGAAAGGCTTGCGGCACCTGGCCCTGCATTCCGAGGCCGCAAAATGGCTACTAGCACTGATCTTTTTGACGTGATATCCTTCGGAAGGCAATGTATGTACGAGCGCACGTGAGGACGTGCGCATTGAGCCATGTCACTACATGTGTGGACTCCGGCCTCAGCCTCAACAGCCGACACGGCACTGGAAAGCAGCAAGCAATTTTCTTTCGCCCACCTTACCGTCGACACGCTTTTCGGTGAGGCTTTCACACTGCTAGCTACGCTTTTCGATGATCAAGGCAGCCTCATCTCTCACCTTGGATCCTGCATGAAGGATACAATCGCACACACGAAGAGGCCGGGCAAGATCCTGGCTACGGTGATCCTCAAAGGAATGAGCCATGCCATCAACTGCAACAGCTCTCCTGGATGAATGGACTGCGAGCCAGTGGAATATTTCCGGCTCATGGGCCGTTTCCGGGCGCGCCAGCATTGTACTCGGAGACCGGAGATCACTAATATAGATGACGCTCCAAGATCTACTGGACCAGATTGCATCCGAACACATTGCTGCGACCATTGAATGAAGACAATGCAGAACTTGGGCWAGCATGCCTTGTCGTTGAATCGAAAATGGCTTGAGGGTGTGACCCTGAACGGCAGGTGTATCACAGGCTGGTTGTGTCACAGCAGTGTCGACCAAGATCTCGTATCTGCGTCCCAATAGTCGAACGCGCCGCTCCTTCATCATGATGGGGATATTGGACGGGTGTTCGCACAGTCCGCATCTGAGCGTTGGGCTTTTCAAATGCAGAGTACGAATCCGAACGAGGAGGACCACTGACCGCAAACTCCAGTCAGGCACATGTCTTTTGAAGCAAGGTCGCCGCAGGCTCGTGTGATGCTCAACACCTGGTACCTGCATTGTGGGAGGGAAGACGCACGCACGGCGTCTGCCATGCCTTTTGCGCGTGTGCAAACGTAGAAGGCAGGTGTCGCAATGGCTTCGCTGACGCTTGCCTACTAAGCAACGGCCGATCACATTCGTGCATAGCTGCATTTGAAAAGGAACGAATGGCGCACTGCTGTCGCGCGAAGGCCGCGAATGTTTCAGGCCGTAGCGCGTATCGGATTCGCCCCATGCTCTTCAAGATCGAGATCAAGTGGGCGGCGACAGGGAACACGCGTGTCGATTAAGCACTTATTACACACACGTCAGGGCTGCGCCGCGCTTCTGCCCATCAACCATTTCGTTGGACAAATTGACAGATCCTTTTCGCCAATCCTGAGACAAAATACGATCGGCTCAGGGTTCATGCAACGGGCCGATCACGCAAGCAGACGATGCGATCTCCCAGATAGGAYTAGGCTGCTCGACTACACAACATCTCAATAATGTGCAAAGTCCTGATCAGTTAACCATGGGAATCTCTGTTGATCGTGGTGGCGCCGGTGCCATCCCGCACCGGCCCAATGCACTGGATCGCATGGCCTTTCGATCAGACGGCGGTGCTCCGGAAGCTCTTTCCGCGGGAGTGGCTTCTGAGCCCGCTGCACGTTAACAGCCATCGGAATTCACTGGTCGAGCTAGGGTTGGACAGAGACGGTGAGATTGCGGAAATGCTCGGTCATCGGACGTATGGAAAGCCAGAGGCACACAACCGGTGCGAGGCATACGCTCCTTGAAATGCAGTCTGGCGGTCGAGTGTGGGAGAGGTCGCCGTGTCTTGCAGTAGTGACGCACTTCTGGGTTGATCCAGTACACGCAATAAGATGCCCTGGCAGGGTGAAGCGATCTCCCCGATACCATGGATCTGGGCTCTACGAAGCTTGAGCCTCCGGGACGATCAGATCGTTTCTCGAAGAGATTGTGGTTGATCAACAAGCGGCCCTTGAAACGGGCAGTTCATTGGCGACTGTCAGACTGCTACAACAGCCTGCATCGACTAGCGAGATGATGCCGAGCCTCCCCAGTAAGCCCGTACCTGCGGGGCGACCGGGAACTCCTCAGTCTGATGGATGGATACCTTTGTCGGACAATCGCTCTCATGCGTGGCGCTACGCTAAGCCATGGGCGTGGGATGGAGTAGCATCTGGATGAGCGTGAGCATGCGCATTGCCCGATCCAGCCTGCAGGGCGGACGTGCCGCATCGTTCGCCAGACTAGAGCGGCCCAACTGACGTTGGGCCTGCCTTCTTTCATGTTTTACGCTTTGTGCAGGGTCAGAGCGAGCGCGACACCATACTATTGAGTGAGGAAGGGCTAATTTCGTCGATTAAAGATCTTCCGAAGAACCTTGGACGTCCTGTATATAACAGCAACAACCACCTCCTAAGTGCCAACGACTTCGTCATTCAAGTTCGGTCTTCCTCCACCCTTCAGCCAAACTACCGGATCTCTACAAATTATCTTCAAAGCCCTTACTTCCGCGAAAGGTTTCAAGTTGCTACACCATATTATCGGTAGGCTCAACATAGGCTCTTTTGCCTATTCAGGTGGCAGTGAGACAATACTGATCCAGTTACAGTTTCCATTGGACAACTCACGATCTGAAACGCTCGATTCAATCATCGCACTTCCATATCAGCAACCACCAGACTCCACGATGTCAGACTCCACGCAAAAGACCTATCTGCGGGACAGCCATGGCCCACGCGTGGTCGATGCTGGCAAAGGACGGAGTAGTAGCAGACGTCAGACCGAAGACAGCGACAAGCAGCGATCGAAACACAGCTCATCCCGCAAATCTTCGAAACAAGAGTCGAGCCACAGCCGAAAGTCATCCTCAACACCATCTTCCAGCAGCAACAACAACCAAGAACGACCGTCCTTTGAGTTGGACATCATTGGCCAGCCACAGAGAGCCATAATCTTTGGCACAGCAGTCGAAGCATCTGTCATGGTCAGCCTCAAACTCCCAACGGCAGATATGGCCGCGAGCTACAGGAACCTTGATACTTCCCGGCTACTTGCCGTGGTATCTCTAGTTGCGGACTCCCGCAGCGGAGAGCGGACAGTAGCCGAATGTGGTACTTTAACTGGCCAGAAAATGTTCGATTCTGTTCATCCGATCCCCGAAGAGTGTGTACCCAGCCTGGCTCGAAGCCAGCCATGTCGCCTTGCCGTTGGATACTTTTCATTTCCAGGCCTACTCATCCGGCAACCTGGGTCATATCGGTTACGCATTGCGTTGATCAAGATGGGATCGTCCGAATCTTCGAGTTCTGGCGGTTCAACCATCTCAACGATTGACAGCGAGTCGATCAGAGTAGAGCGTCGGCCCACTGGGGCAAGCTCTCACCGTAAACACCAGCGGACGGCCAGCTGAAGTGGAGTTGCTCAACATTTTGGTGCGTTTATATGCAAGGTTTTAGCTGTTTGGCGGTGAAGCAGGGAGTTGGGGATCTTTTTGTCTGTTTGTGCACTACACGGTTCGAGTTAATCAAAGACTGGACTGAGAAGTGAAGGCGTTACCTATTGAGTGTCGTGGGAAAAAGGCCAGGATGGCTTTTTGTTTGTTATACTGTACGATTGACGGATATGACTATGTGTATGGATACCTGGTTTGGAGCACTATGATTTCACACGATAGCCTGGTTCCGTACAGTGGTGACCCATTTCCAACATATGTCGACGACCATAGCACTGCTTTTCCGTGCAACTCTCTTGGAGTCTCAGTTTCCATAGCTGATGCAAGTCTTGGGTGGTCAAGGTGAAGATTCGATTTAGTCACAATCGCGGACATGAGGTCACTTAGTCTCCATATGACTATGCTCTACGATAGACCACGAGACATGCCCTCGAACGCTCCATCATCACGGACTAGACACGTTCCGACGCAGCATCGTGAATGCCACTTTTTATGAAATGTGAAATGTGAAATGTGAAATATGGAGACCCTTCCCACACGACGCTACCACTCTCGGCACCGTCGAGAATAATGGAGAGTTATCAAGTCTAGGCACCGCTGGAGTAGGTATCTGAGACGTCTTGGCAAGATGTTTCACTGATTCCACGAGCTCCCGTCTGTCCCAGCAAGAAACAGGGGACTTTGGACCCTCTTCCCGACAGAGCCGCTCCAGCGGAATCATGAAACCTACCTACCTTACCTTCACAAGCATGCTGCACAACAAGTCTACCCGCAGTTCGGGGCTTTCGCCGCGTTCAAAGCTTCTTGTGCGGAGAACCTTTCCGAAGGGCACGAGACCCGGAACCATATGTTGACGTGATCCCAAGCAAGAAAAAAAAAAGCCGCCAAAACGTCGAGCCGACAATGAAGCTGTGCAGTCCATTCGCCTGCAGGCAATCGTTCGTTTTCAAAACCCCGACTCCCTGCGGTTCAAAAGGCAGAGTGAAACGCTCATCATGAAAATCAGCTGCAGACTGCCGTGCTCCTGATGTCAGCAGTGCGGTATCGTAAGTCGGAGAAAATGCAGCGGCATCTCAAGGCAGCGCCAAGGTCAGACACGAACACTGAAACCTAAACGCATGCGAAGCTAGTTAGACATTAACAAGCGAGATGGTTGCAGTTGCAGAACGATGAAACATCCAGACGTCGAATCGCATTTTGCAAATGGTAACTTAAGTCTAGAGGATACGACCTGTATGCAAGACCTCGAGCCGAAGTTACTGTAGACCACATCCCTGTCTGATTGTAACTTAGGTCCACTGTCTAGACTCCAGAGTGGGCTGCGCTTCTCCACGCCCGCCCTTGTCATTCCAATGATATGCAGCTTATGTAACCTCATGATACTGAAAACCTACTCACACAAGGTCGAATCAAATCATAATATCCCACGCTCCACCTTCCAAAGATCCAGTGCTAGCGAAGGTGTGTCCTTGCTTACAGAAATTACCTACATACTGTGTTGGCCAGCTGTGGACGGAGCTTGAATAACTGCACAATCACTCCTCTTGAACCCCCGTCGGCATCGATCGTGCTCGAACAGACGTTGGCAATAGCCTCGGCGAGCTCCGGAGCGTCGCAATACCAGGCGTTTGTCTTTGCGAGTGTCTTGAGCGCCGCAATACCGTATTTTCCTGCTAAAGTGTAGACCTCTCCGTCAGAGCCGTTAAAATTCTGGACACAACCAACGTGATTCGTCCTGAAGAGTTGCGTCTCGCCTGGGTGTGTAGTAACAGATGTGATTCGATTCTATGGTCTCGTAGTCTTCCTCATCGCTTCCCTCGTTAGCCTCGAGTGGCATAATGCAGGCACGTGCAGCCTCCGCGTTGTGCAAATTGCTGAGGGAAATGAATCAGACATGAAAAGTGAACGGCGGAGGCTGATGGGGCGGAGTGGAATGGAGTGGTGATTCAAAAGCACCTGAAGTCCAATGTTGGTCAGTGATGCCCTTGGGCTACTACCTAAAGTTACTTGCGGTKACGGCATTTCCCCAGGCACTAGCGCGTTGAGAGCTTCCCTCTGGAGCTTCGCCTGCCAAACAACACAACGCGGAAGAGGGTAGAGCTGCAACATTCGGACTGCCTCATACATCAACCTGCAGCTGTGATTCATCAACATGTCAGGCGACTTCAGACTCTCAGCAACGCTGCGAGGCCACGAAGAAGATGTAAGTTGCTGATGATCTTTCCTTCACTCAGACTGTTGCCGCTTTCCATCTTGCCGCCTTTCTTATTCTTCACTTGCTTGGAGTAGCTGACCGCCATCTTATGTAGGTCCGCGCCATCGTCTTCCCAAGCAGCGATCTGCTCTTCTCCGCCTCGCGAGACAACACCGTTCGACAGTGGAAGCGAACATCGGCCCAGCCACCTGCCTACGACGACACCATCGCTTTGCAAGGCTCACATTGGTTCAATGGTCTGGCAGTTGCGCCAAAATCGAAGGAGTGTCCAAAAGGAACAATCGCCGCGGGTGGAAGAGAGACATTCGTGTTCGTCAAACAAGTTGGAGCGCCACCTGAGGAAGATCCATACCGCATGCTTATTGGTCATGCCGGAAACATTGCATGTCTGGCCTTTAGCGAAGATGGTGAACAAGTCATAAGCGGCTCATGGGATAGCCAGGTTTTTGTGTGGGATGTAGAGAGCGCCAGCGTCGTTACAGAGCTCGCCGGACACCAAGGTCCGGTTTGGGCGGTCATGGTCTACGATGCAAAGACCATTGTGACTGCTTGCGCAGACAAGGTCGTAAGGGTGTTTGATGTGAAGAGCGGAAAGATTCTGCAATCTCTCGAGGGCCACACTGACGTTGCGCGAGCACTGTGCAAGCTTCCACAAGGTCACTGGTCTGGCGCGGCGCTGGCCTCAGCAGGAAACGACGAGGTCATCCGGCTATGGACTCTTGACGGACTCCAAGTCGCTAGCCTGGAAGGACATACAGCGTACATCTATGACTTGGCCATCCTCCCGAATGGAGACATAGTAAGCTCATCCGAAGATCGCACTGTGAGGCTTTGGAGGGATGGGCAGTGCATTCAGACCATTACACACCCGGCTATCAGCATTTGGACTGTTGAAGCTTGTGAGAACGGCGACATTGCGAGCGGTGCCAGCGACAACATTATTCGAATATTCTCGCGAGACCCGGAGCGGCAAGCGGATGCTGAGGTATGTTCTACTCCCATCTGATCAAACACTTGACAGCAAGCGAGGACGAACTTGAGAGCGCTAGAATTGCTGTTGTACTGCGAAATGAGTCCGCTGACCAGATTACAGGCCATCGAAGCATTTGAAGAGAGCAACCGAATGCATGCGATACCTGCTCAAACCGCTAACCAAGGCTTGCCATTCGAGAAGGAGACGCTTCCGGGACCGGGTATATCATCTCAACATCGCGTGACATGAAAGAACACTTCTTGGCTAACGTTTATTCTCATCTCTAGAAGCGCTACGTACCCAGGTCGGGCAGAAAGACGGCCAGCAGCTTCTCATCCGCGAGAATGATGGCAGCGTGACTGCGCATCTATGGTCTGCATCAGCTGGACAGTGGAACTTGGTGAGCACGAATGCAAGGACAACACTCCAAAGTACCTGTGACTGACTCGCGTCAAATAGATTGGCACCGTTGTCGAAGGTGAAGGCACAGGTTCKAGCAAAAAGGTGCACGACGGTAAGGAGTATGACTACGTCTTCGATATCGACATTGAAGATGGTAAGCCACCGCTCAAGCTCCCATACAACCTTACCGAGAGTGCCTGGGATGCTGCTCGTCGCTTCCTGGAGAGTAACAAGCTTCCGATGACATACTACGACCAGGTCGCAAACTGGATCACTGAGAACACCAGAGGTGCGACCATCGGTCAGGATGCATATCCGTCGAATCAAGCACCACCTCCAGGACACGATCCTTACGGGACAGAGCGGAGATATCGACCTGGCGATGCACCATCAGGACCACGAAGGCTCCCTCAGCGCAATTATGTTGGCATCGTTGAAGGCAACCCTGCAAATGCTATCAACATCATCTCCCAGAAGACGGAAGATCTGATCAAATCTGGCGAGATTGCGGCCGAGCAAGGTCTTCAATCCGAAGAGGTTGCAGCACTGAAGGCACTTCCCGCCCAGCTGCAGAACAAGCAGGATCCGAAACCGACGGCTACCCAAGTCAACGCTTTACTCAAGGCCGCGTCGCAATGGCCACAGAAGTCTAGAGTTCCCGCAGTCGGGGTGTTGGCTGTTTGCGCCGTGTCCCCATCGTTCGTCAACGCTACAACCGCAAATGGACACACCGTCATCGATACGCTCACCGCCGCTGGACTTCTCAAGCCTCGACAAGAGACTGCCAACAATGTTGTGCACACCATTCGCCTTCTCACCAATCTGTTCAAGAGCGATGCCGGCCTGCAGATCATGAATGGCAACTTCGAATCCGTGCTTCAGCTCGTCCGACCGTTCGCTTCGGAGCCAGAGTCGCCTGCTCAAGTCAAAGCTCTGGCAACTCTGTATCTCAACTTCGCCGTGCTGCTCGTCAGTGGTGGCGCTTCACAAAACGCAAAGTCGAGTGAAGCTCGCGCGACATCTCTCCTCACTGACATCGCAGTGCAGCTCGAATGCGAGAATCCACATGCTTCCGACGCCGACGCGTTGTTCAGAACTCTATCAGCACTCGGAACCTTGCTTTCCCTTAGCGACGACTTTAAGAAGTCGCTCAAGGGTGGTGTATCGGGATCGCTGCACTTTGTGGCTGCAAAGCCTGCTGCGCAGCTGCCCAACAACAAGGAACTCATTCAAGAAATTCGGGACGAATTGCGATGATTGTCGAGCATTCTCATCGCGGCTTACAGTTTACGATTTCTTGCCTCTCCAGCGCAGCCTCACTCAAAAGCACTTTGCATCAGAAAATGCAGCACGAGAAATAAAAGAGTGACGCAGCGGAACTCGAATGATGCATGATTCATCTTTGTTTCCCTGTTGGTAGGAAGACTCAAGAAATTCAATGTTCATTAAAATGCTCAGTTCGATATCGCGCGATCCGATCTTGAAGACATTGCCATGCTGTGAAACCCCTGCGAAGGTACTCGCACGCTGCATGTTTGCGCCAGACCAGAGACTTCTGGTTACCTCGATACCGATGCTAATCAGAAATATCTTCGCGCCAACGCTCACGTAGAACTCATCCGATGCTGTGATTCTAAAGTGGCTGTTCAAGAAGTGTCACCGTCGTCGTCTTCTCCATTGTCGTCATCCTGGTCGTTCTGCTGAGTGCCTGTATCACTGCCTTCAGCATCGTTCCCGCCCTCATACCCAGAGCCTTCTTCGTGGGCCTCTGCCTCAGACGCACCGTACACGGACGTCAAGTCACCGTCTTCATCGAGATCCTCATCCTCGTCCGCGTTTCCAAGGCCGTACATGACTCGTTCAATATCGGCATTCCGAGCTGCAGCTTGCTCCGCATGCCAAGGGAAATCCTCAGGAGCGATGTTGGTGTGAGTGTAGTGTTTGACAGGATAACGGTGTAGATCGAGTTGACATGTGGGTTTGAAGTAGCCCTTGACGTAGTCTTTGACGTTGTTCTTGATCTCAGTGAGGCGGAACTCGACGGCGTTCATGCCCTTCGGACTCATGGGAAATTTGGCGTGGAAGGACTGCTGCATGAGGGTGCGATTGAGGTATGCATTCCCGCCCTGGGCGATTAACTGGATGAAGAAAAATCCCATGTCTTTGTCGTGGGTGGTATGGTCGGTAGCCATCATGTCGCCGAGCCAGTGACGGAAGACGCAGAGGGCCATCCAGCCGAGGATGTCGTTGCCATAGTCTGCGCGGCCAGTGTTGTCTTTGTCGATGCGTCCGACTGTGGCGACTCGAGTCAGGCTGATGGGATAGTAAGCCGACAGGCGGCGCATGGTGATGGAGACGCCGTTGATAACTTCCTGGGCTTTGCGCTCGAGGATAGAGACGATACCGTCGTGCATTGCTCCATCGTGAATGACGGTCTGGATCTTATCGGTGTTGTAGCGACCGACAGCGTGGATCATGGCCTCCTTGAAGATGGCACGGGAACGAATGCGGTCACTGAACACCAGCCAACCCGTTGGGTTTTCGGCAATGGCGCGGTACAGGTTCTGGCCAGTCGCTAGCAGGGTGGCCTCGATAGGACCAGTCACGATGGGCACACATTGAAGATACTCTGCGACACTGAGTGCCTCTAGAGCGGCCTTGAGCAAGTCCGCCATGTTGTCCTCCTGCGCATCGCCGAGATCGATCGGTAGACCGTGAAGGGCGGCCAGGATGGAGTGGTAAGCCTAAGGTGAGGTAGTCAGCAAAGGCCCCTGAAATGGAGAAGATTGTACGTAGTACCTTGAAGAGCGGATCGCTCACACGGCCGTTCTCGTTCTCGACGACAATGGTCGTCGTACTGCCACGAGGCTCAACGCCGCTGTCGGTGAGAGGCACAATGGAGAGCTGGAAGCGTAGGGCCGCGTCCTCGTCGTCGGTRGGCACGAGAACCATCTTCCACCGTGTGGAAGCGCCCTTCCTCACCGCGCGGGAGGAGAGATCGATGGCGGTTCTGGGATTCAAGAGATCCCGCATTGTGCGGCTGTGCTGGCGCAGGATGCTCGCGTGGAGCTGGTACTGTCGCCCAGTTGTGAGGACGACGCGCACGTCTCCACCTTCAAACTCGGGAAATTGGTCCGTCATTCTGCGCACAGCGTTTGCTCGCTTGCAGGGTAGATTTTGATGTGTGAGAGAGAAACTTGGTGGTGGGGGTGGAACAAAACGGGCGAGGACGTAGGTGTTGTTGTGGAGGGGAAGAGGGCAGAAGCGCAGCAAGCTTGCTTAACATGTATCCGCCAACACCAGGTCAAAGAACGCAAGCAATACAACTTGGCTGTTACACCACCCTCGGAGACCGCGTGTGTCACTGGCAGGGTGATGTTACAGTGGCGAAGGACCTCGAGTAGATGCCAGCCACATCCATGCGCAGAAGAATTTCTAAGAACAGACTCTCGCTCCGGCAGAGGAATTATCTAGACTGCAGCGACGCAGAGAGCCCAGGAGAAGCACATGTGAATGGAAACAGGCACTCGTGAAAGAAAGACTTGTGACCTCGTCTCGCTCGATCAGACCCTCTGGCGATAGAATCCAATCCTCTACGTATAGAGCCCTGCGGAGAGCCTGGGGTACGCGCATAGAACGTAGATGAATGGGATGTCCTCTTTGTCAAAGAGCAATTGCTATTCCGACCATGGAGCTCCCAGCCAAACATCGCCCGTCCAGCCCAAGGATGTGGCTTCTAGCATACGAAAGCAGGCATTTTGGCGTGTGGGAGAAAAAATACAGCAGTCGGTAGCTTGCTTAATAAAGGGCCTGATTCTCTTGTACTATTATCTCGACACCAGAGCCGCAAAAGTGACCCAATTCCCACATCGATAAGTAGCATACCGTAGAGAGTGCTGGCGGACCGCCACCAATAGTCTCGCATCGAAAGACAACAGTGAATCGGTTTCCTTGCTTTCTCATCTTCGTAGCATGTAGCACTTTGACCCTTGAGCAGCGAGACGCATCCAGATGCTGAGACGTGGTTCGAGGAGCACACATAGACGGCCAGAACACCTCTTGCACAAGACAGCAAAGGAGCCGTCCCCAGCGGCCCTGACCTGCTTAGAGCTTGACATCCTGCTTCACTGGGGCGCGCCCTGAAAGGCATTGCCCGCAGGTGTAAAATCGAAAGGAAGAAGCCGACGCCTGACGATGTGGTATTCTGAAGCGCTGAAACCACGGCGTGGCGACCACTTCAAACGGTCATGCTACTCCAGCGCACCGCCAACGATACGGAGTTTCGAGTCCGAGGGCAGAAAGCATCGGATCTCAACAACACAGTCGAGTCAAACTCCTCAGACCGAATGGCAAGTACCACCGTCATACATATCCATCATCGCTACGCCATCTGAAGGACAGGCGTGTGCAAGAGCTGGGGCGCTCATCATATGGAGAATGATGGGCACGAGGGGGAGGACTGCCGTTCTGGTCAAGGACCCAAAAACATGAGGTATAGCAGCACTTGAAAGGTGAAAGATGCGGGAAGATTTGAGTGACCACAAAATGGCAGGCATGACAGAAGCAGGCGGAGGAATGCTTGCATAGCTGCCTCCAGGAGATTGGACATGACGCGCCTCTTGAGAGTGAGGAAGCAGTACGGAGTGAAAACCTAGCCCCTTCACGGTCTAAGAAGCAGCTGTGAGCATTGATGGATGTGCAGCTCCGTCCAGCGAGCTAGAATCAGAGCCTCCGTGTGCCATAGCCTAATTTTTTTTGAGACACCCAGTACACGTACACAAATTGCTCAGGGGCTGCAGAAAACGTCGTCCATAGACTGTGAACAATTTGATGTTGTGCGACTGCAACGTGCAATCCGGGCAATTCGGGCAAGGTCTGCGCATTCATGCCAGAGCGCGCAGGTTAGGGTAGGGCGGTCGACATGAGATCTATTCATCAAGACAGTGCTCGCTCAGGGCATCTTTGTATCATCTCGAGGCCTCGCTTCCGGCAGAGCCCTCCCTTTAGAGCTGCTAAAAGCCTTCAAGCTCTCTGGGTCAGGTGGTTCCCGAGGATGTCTGGCTCTGAAGACGAGAAGATGTGCATATTGTCGGACCCTCACGAGTTTCTCTCACACACAAGCTGGGCATTGAGGCTGAGCACTGGCAAGCGCATGAAGGAAAGGCTGAAAATTGTGTGACCCACACATCAAACCGCAATTGCAGGCCTCAAAGTGACAAGCGTCGGAAGGACGATGGTTCTAGCATCTCATCGGATTCCCGCAGAGCACTGGGGCAGAGGCTCCAAGAGTACGCATCCCAGATAAATGACATGCATGCCGCAGTAGGATGAACGGCCTTGAGCACAGTGTCGCGTGCCGCCGAAGCGATGGCTAGGAACACAGGCCACCGTCCTGCACTGAGGATCCACGCTTGCAATACACGAGAACCAGCGGACACGCTGCATACTGTATGCTCGTAGGGGAAGCCTCGGAACTGGCACGTCTACGCTCATCTGCTTGCTGGTAGACATTGAGTAGGCATCGTCCACGGCACTCCTGATGAAGCCTAGCCCCCTGAAGCCGTCGCCGGCCGACAACGCCCCCACCCCAGCACTGACCTCGCCGTCTCCTCAGTTCAATCCAGAACGTTTGCGCGGGCTGTAGCATGCGCGGCGCTAGCGTCGAGGGTGCATTAAAGGACTTTTCTTCGCCGCCAAACTTTTGCTCTTCAACTCTCTTTGCCTTCTGGCTTGTAAGATATCCCTTTTCCCCTCATCCATCCACTGTTTGCTAACCTCATCACAGAGATCAAGTGTAGTATCTGTTCTTAGTGAGGGTAACTCCTCCCAAGGCCACTACGGTGGCTATAAAAACTTCTTTTTTTGGAACCCGTTCTTCCACCGCTGGGCTTGCCCATGTGGCAGGACACCGTGTCGCTGGTATCGCACTGTCTCCAGCTGACGCAACCTTTTCATCTGTGTCTTGCCTTGTGCAAGGTTCAGGAGAAGAGCCATTCTCCTTGTCGTCGTCGTGATTGTGTTTTGTTGCGACGTGTTGGTGCGGGTGGGATGGGTATTGCTGCGCGTCCGCTGATGGCAGGCCAGATGCGACGAGCAGCACCACAGAGCAATGGACAGAGCTTTCAATGAGGATGCCCCAACATGTCAGGAATCGTCAAGTCCCCTCGCATCGATCGTAAGACTGTTCGCTCGATACAGTCTCTGTTTTTGAAGGTAGCGGAATCCACCCTATCAGAAGAGTCACTCGCCAGACTGTCGCCGAAAGGCTAGGTACTCTCGTGGAGGCAGCCTCATATTGACAGCTCTCTCGACGGAGAAGTAGTGGCCCGCCTTGAGGGCACTTATGTGAAAGCAGAGCTAGACAGATGCAGACACAGGTAGACATGGACATAGAGCTGATTCCGCGTACACTGTCGAAGTGCCTCCTGGCTGTAGTCCTGGGCCACTCAGCATGATCACTGTCACTGCCTGATGCTGCGCAATGGCTGATGGCTCTTGTATGAGGCATCTGGCCCTCGTACGATCGTCACGGCGGAGGCGGAGGAAAGCAGTCCTCGCCGAGATTCTAGACGTACACAGCGAAACATTTCAGACTGGCCAGAAGCATGGTACACCAAGTCCGCACGTTTGAAGGGCAGTGAGTAATCCACATCCTGCGCATTGGAAGGATGCGGTCTGGTTGCGCCGACAGCAGCATTCCATCCACGACATCCCTTGCGTCAGTCGAAAGACAGACTCGGATTCGACGGCCTCGGAACACAGTCTCACTCGAAGCCGCAACATGGAGTGCACCTGCAACTACACTGAGACCGTACGACGAGCCTCCGGCGGGTTTCGTGACCTCCAGCTGTTGAAATCCATGTCTATCGAGGCTGGGTGAAACCCGACAAAGATAAACCTCGAAACCCCAAGACGGAGCGAGGAAGCAGCACGAGCGGGAAAGAGCCCTGGGTAAAACGCAGCAGCTGGCCAGGAAGGGCTAGGTGTCGCGAGGACAGAGGCAAGAAGAGATGGAAACCTCGTATCTATCATGCCAGTCGGTGAATCACACTCCCGCTCCATCAACGACAGGAGCAGCGCACCTACCGGTGAAAGAGGCGGCACACCGGCAAGGCGAAGGTAGCGGTAGGTCGTACATCGCCTGCAACATGGCAAGCCGCGAATGTGTACCCGCCTGAGATCGCTCGCCTAACCTCTAGCCATGAGATCGGCCCACAACGGACAAGGCGACAGACTGTAGAGCTCGCGCAACATTGATCGAGCATCGCATAGAACAGCACCCACTCTTGAAACCCGACTGGAAGCCCCTTGATGGCCCCGAGGATCACTGTGTCGATGAAACCTGCAACTCGTGCGCAAGAAGCTGCCGCCAGCAGAACCGAAAGAGCAAGGGAAGAAATGAACACGGTACTGCGATGTCCAGGAGTCCACACGCAGGGCATTTCGGCATGAACAACGAGCATCAAACCCATGATACAAGGTATGTATTACTAGGGATATTGGCGTGGCGATATCTGTGAGCGTCCAAGCCTGGAAGCGGGACAATGCCGTGCGTCTTGCCAGAGTTATGTGGACATCGAGAGCTTCAGGCATCGCATTGTCCCCTTAAATCCGGAGGGCTCGCCAGCAGATGTTTCCCAGACTTCAAATAGCAAAGAGGAATCACCGCTTGTTCTTTGAATCCCGGATTCGGCATGCAATAAATTGGCTCTGGAGCTCCTTGGGGCGGCCGAGAGCCACTGGCGGGCCATGTCCTCGTGCAGATCCAGTAGCACGTTTGGCTCGGCGACGAACCATCAAAGACTCGCTTGGAAACTCCCATCAGCACAAGCTCCCAATTCGTCAGTCCCAAGCACTGCGAGCAATGACTCGCACCGCCAACTTCGATCCATCTCGTACGCTGTCTGCTGGAGCAGCAGACCTCCAGACTCTCTGGCAGCTTCCTGCCATCCCGGCCCCATTCTTCGTTGTCAATAACACAGCACATATACCGCCTGCCATATGCGTGACCAACAACCTGCGGGAGTGTTCGGACTTCTACTCTCTAGCAAGATCATCATGGCGGGCTGGCGTTTCGATGTGCTTTGATGCAACAGGTCGCTTTCATGTCAATATGGACTGCAGTTCGTGCTATTCTGGATCGATCTGTTCGATCTAGGACTCCAGTCGATTGGTTCTTCATCTGTGGACGCCAACGCTGACCTCGGACTTGTCTTCACGGCTCGACTCAATGGGTTTGCAGCTTATTGACAACGCTCATAGCAGAACCGTACAAGCTTCTGCAGCGTTGTGAGGCATATGTCGCTCTCTATTGCACAGCAATCGTCATGGCCAGCATTGCAACAGCGATCCTGGGAAGTTCCTGGCATGGTCTTTCGAAATGCTGTAATCTCCGCAGATTTGAGAGCGAAATGGATACACTGAACCTTGGCAGACCGAGAGAGTGAAATAGCTGTACCATCATTGCTGGTCTGAGGGCGGTGGTTCCAACCAAGGGGGTTCATCTTCCAGAGTTTCAAGTATTTCCGGCTGCCGTCAGCTCCGCAGACCAGGGATGGAGCCCCCACGTATCTGATGTTTGCGAGCTTTCCATGGCTTCCGTCAGAACGGTGAGCTGTGGGTCGATTCGACGGGAGCCTGGTATCGTATGGAGAGAGAGAGAGGGTGTTGCGGACGTCGAACACGTGAAGTCCGAAGGGTGCTGTTCTCGACCATGCCAGAATTGGGCAGGCGCGGAACTCTGGCCGCGACCGCGTCCTTTCCCTTCAATACTGCTCTGTATCGCGATGGAGGCAAGCTGCTATTGTGTGCTGCTGTCCGCAGAGATGACACAGTCCCACCCTTCTCATCGCCGCCAACTCCTCCAGCCTCTGCTCCCATGGCCACGACGACATCGCAAAGCCCACGTACTCCGGAATTATCCTTCTGATCCTGCTGCACGCCCTCGTCCCCTTCTTGATCTCCAGTCCGGCGATTTGGTGGCCGTGGGTACGGGCTTTGCGAAGATGGTTTCAGAGGGCTGCGAGGAGGTCCATCGGATGAATGAGAGCTACAACAGTAGTAGGGCGGAGCTGGATCTTGTGAAACATAGGTCGGCTTTTGGCAGGACGGATGCTGCTCGGCTCTCGATGTGAGGAGGTTGTGCAGTTGTCCTGCGAGCCAATTTCAACGCCGCAGCGCCGCTGGCAGCCCGCTGCGATGGTCTTTCTGGCGTACTCTCAGTATGTTGGGTGCGGTCGCAGCAGCTCTACACTCCGACCCGCCAGTAGAGAAGAGACAGCCTGATGATGAGGAGGCCATGTTGGTCTGCTTGCTAGCTTGATCTCCAACGTGCAGAGCAGGAGTGGTGCTCCGGTTCTGCGCTCGACCTACAATGGACAGGTGCTCTCGGGCAGCACCATGTTCCGATGAGGATATGGCTGCCGCTACCCCGAGCTGCTTAATGGGCGCAAATTATCTTTTGCCCATTGGCTAGGAACTTTGAAAGCACGACACGACGACAGCATAACACGGCAAGTCAAGTTTACAGTAAGTTCCAATTCATCCGTTGGTATCTCGACACCTGCAACGCCCTATGAACATCTCCTGAACGATTTGAACCTCCTGAACGGTTTGGACCGAAACCACTTCTTCAGTCATTATCATTATTACCCCATCACCAGCGCTCTGGGCGCCGCTCGTGTATTCCGTGCCATCTCATTGCACCGTTACCGCGTCCACATTCATATGTCCTATACAGTCTCTTTTCGGCTCAGAATTTCAGCAGGAGCAACATCCGCCGCTTCCTGTGCAGCCTCTTCCTTGCTGGCAGATTCTTGACCTGAAAAACGATGTCAGTCACAGTAAACCACTCCAAACGGTGGAATTACTCACCTGGGTTGGCCATCTCGTATTCGAGCATCTTGATGATCTTGTAGAAACCCCAAGCGATGAGAGCACCGGCGGTAGGACCGACCCCTGCAGAAGGATTAGAAAAGATTTGGAGCGACTTGGAGTACCTCAGCACTTACAGTAGATCCAGTGCTCGTTGTCCCAGACACCAGAGATGACGCAAGGTCCGAAGGAGCGTGCAGGGTTCAGACTGCCTCCAGTGTAGTACACTCCGACCATCTCTGCGATGAACAGTGCAAGTCCGATTCCGATTGGAGCCATGAAGGTTGCTTTGTGCTTCTCGTTGGCAAGCATGAAGATGGCGAAGACAAGCTCGGCTGTCAGGATTGCTTCGATCTGTGGTTGGAATCAGCAGATGTCTCYTCACATTGAAGACTGGCCCACGACTTACAAAGACTCCGCGAACTACAGAGGTGCCCTCTGAGAGCGTCGTTCGCACGTTGAAAGTCGTTGGGAAGAGCACCGAGACAACATAGGATGCAAAGACTGCGCCGATGAGCTGCGATGACACCAGCAAGAGGCCTCTGGAAACGCTAATGGCCTTGACCATGACCATGGAAAGAGTGACTGCAGGATTGAAGCTGGAACATGGTCAGTATCAGGGGCTGGAGATCAAAGCCGGGAATGGGATACTGACAGGMCACCAGAGATACGGAAAAAGATCCATACGTTCGTCATCAAACTGAAGCCAAACGACAGGGCGATGTATAGGAGCACGATGGGGCTGAATCCTGTATCCGCATTGGTCGTGGTCTGCGTGCTGTTCTCGCCTGTGCCAATGTTCGCGACTTGGGTGCCTGCGAAAGCAAAGAAGAGAAACATGGTGGTACCCATGAACTCGCCCATTGTCGCGACAAAGTCTGAAAAGCTTCGATTAGCTGGAAAGCAATGGATGAGCAAAGGTGAGATACTTACGTCCTTTGACTGTCGTGTTCATCCAGTCAGTGAATGGAAGACGCATCACAACTTCCGGAGGAGGGCTTGAACGATCGGAGCCTCTGCTCCTCTTCCTGCGAGGTTTGCGCAGGGGCATTTCATCGCTGTCGCCATCTTCCGATCCATCGTAATACTCTCTGTAACGTGGCCTCCGTGGTGGACGAGGAGGCCCTTGACCACCGCCATATTCGGTAGACTCTCTGACGGAGCTCATGCGGCGCTGGTAGGGTCGATTGTAATACGGCGGTTGTTCCGGATAGTACTGCGGCTGTGGACGGGGCGGTGGCATTCCATAGCTACTGTACGGTGGGTGAGGGAAGTATTTTTGGTCCGCAATGTCGTCGTACCCGTAATCTGATGGTGTTGGAGGAGGCAGTGGCCATCGCATGACCTGTTGCCGGGACGGAGTACGACTGGGTGGAGGGCCATGAGGTGGATCGTCGATGCCCATCTCAGGCTCGGTAGCGGGATAATGTGACGGCTCCATCATGAGAGGCGGGTTGCTACCCTTGCGATCCCGTCCTGCCTGAGTACTGGCACGAGTCCTGGTGGTACCGAACTGTGGGACAGCCCTGATTCCCGTGTTATCCTCAACCGGTCTGATGGTGTCGTCGTGCCTTGGATCTCTCTCGGGTATTACTGGAGGAAAGGCAGATAGACCTGGTTGGGCCATTGTGGAGGAGTTTTGTAGATGATCGTCGTAGGTATATTGTGTCCCAGGTAAGACTCCTGATGACCGAATCGAGGCTAATTCTGCTGAGACGTTGTGCCCGTCAGGATGCATTTATGAAACAAAGGGTAGCAATGCAGGAGTATTTATTTCAACAAAGTCACAATCGGGAGAGGAGGGCATATGAAGAAAGCTGGCTGGTAACATGGGAGAGAAAATTGCAAGTCCGAGACCACCCACATGAAGTGATACCTGCCACTGGCATGGCCCGTGAATACTTCGCATCATTTCTGGTGACCGCATTCTTCTCCACTTCCGCCAGCCTCGTGTCTGCGATCTTTCAGGGTAGGCGGAGTGATCGAGAAACGATTGCCAGGAAGACCATGTACGAGTTCCAAAGTCGTCGTTCGATGCAGTCGCAAATCCGGTGTATCCAAGGAACATCCCTGTCAAACTTGACAGTGGCTGGCCGGTTCCGAAAGCGAGGCCCTGAAGTTACTGCAGCCTCCAAGCCAGGGCGGCTTCAGGTGTTTCAAGATATCGCCACGCGCATTGATAGCTGCTAGTCGGGCGGCCGATTCGGATGAAAGCGTTCGACCCAGCCGGCTAGGAATAAAGTCGTCGTATAAAGCATTGACCGGACCGGGCAAGTCCATTCAATCGTGTATGCAAGCGGCTGGTATGCAGAGCGACCTCCTCAAGGCACGCAACGAACAGATCAAGTATTGATGCTTGCACCTTGTCACAATTCAAATTCAGCGGTGTACGGCCAATGATGTATTTACCACCCTTCTGGCCGCAGAGGAGCGAAGCTACTCGCGAAGTTGACCAGCTGAGACGGCCAATCCCTGGACGCCCCGAATGTTGAATTTCAGAAGCCGTGGCGAAGAAATATTGCCGTCGTCATCTGTTTCGGAGCTGAGTATCATGCTTGCAACAGAGAGGGATGAAGTTCGAGAATTAAATCCCGAATTTCGGAAAGGAGCGCAGCAGGACAGATAATGACTCGCCGTAAGTAAGGTAAAGTTCGTCATCCTCTCCTTGACCATTTGCCGAGTCAGGTGATTAATTTCTGACATGTGCCAATTCTCACGTGCCGGATCAGCTCATGTGCTCGAAGCAGGGGGTCCGCTCAAGAGAAGACCTCAGGTGATGTGCATTCCCCCACTCCAATGGGCAGTCGACATTTCCGGAAGAACATTAACTTTTTGTAGTACAGCACAATGTGTATTGACTGCCTGAGGATAGCTCACGAGAGGCTTGAACCGCAAATGGTGCCTGATCGCTTTGTCATTCATGTCCGGCACTTCGCATCTGCCCGATAGACTATAGCCTGTCACCGACTTTTGCACACATTCACCAGCTCGCCGCTACTGTTGCCGAGCAGCCCGGCCCGCCAATGAACTCTCTTGCCTGGTCCTGATTGTCTACCACTTCGGGATGTCTGTCCTTGCCTTCTCGATCCCACCGAAGAACTCCCGTTGGATCGATGACTACGACTGTCTTATCCTCTGCAAGCAATCGATTCACGTCCTCATGGATGATCCTTCGTGCAACTGTGTTGAGGGAGAAAACTTCGCGAAACGAAAGTACAACCGCGCAGGCGTCTGCGTAGGCACCTGAGCCTGGATCTTTGGGATCTGGCTCACCGAGAGCCCGAGTCAACTCGCGAGTGAGTATCTCAGATCCAGCAAATCGGACTGATCCACGCATGTGAAATATGGCAATCCGACGGCCATTGGGATGTTGGTCGTCTGGAGTGTCGAGCACGGCGATGTAAGTAGTGACAGTGGAGCGGGCAATCTGGCTGACGTCCATCATATGCAGGCCCATGTCTCGCGAAAGCTGCTTGCAGATAGACACGCCTCGAACGGAGTTCCCCTTATTGTCTAGCTTGGGGGAAAAGGAAGCAAGACCTACTTGGCCCGGCAGTGCTCCAATGATTCCTCCTGCCACTCCGCTCTTGGCTGGAATTCCAACTGTTGATACCCAGTCTCCTGCGGCATCGTACCTGAGAGAGTGAAGCATGAGTCAGCAAAATTCAGGGACATCAAGGCCCTGGGAACTGGCGTGGAGATGTGCTCGATTTCACTGACATTCCGCATGTAGTCATGACCGAGAGCACTTGGCGGACACTCTCTCGTGGGAAAATGCGCACTTGTGATCTTGGATGATAGCCAGCATTGCTCAWCGTTGAAGCCATCAAAGCGAGATCCCGCACGGTGACGTTGATGGAGCATTGGCGAATGTACCCTTTGACAACTTCGCGTGGATCACAGCGAATGATGCCAGCTGCTTTGAGCATGTGAGCAAGTCCCATATTACGGTCTCCATCCTTCAGCTCTGCCTCGTAAACTTCCTCGTCCACTTGCAAGTCTCGTCCAGCGAGTTGCGAGAGAACTTTGAGGATCCGATCGATACGCTGCTCGGAAGTCGCGTCTGGGCTAACAACCAGCGAGTGCGCAGTTATGGCTCCCGCGTTGATCATCGGATTCATAGGCCTGTTGGTACCCTCATGCAGCGAAAGCTCATTGAAAGCGTCACCAGACGGCTCCACGCCAATCTTCTTCAGGACTTGCTCGAGTCCCGCGTCTTCGATGGCCAGAGCGTACACGAAAGCCTTGGAGATGGACTGAATAGAAAATTCGACATCGTCATCGCCAGCGGAATAAACGTTTCCATCCACCATAGCAATCGCTACAGCCAACCGAGAAGTATCGGCGCGCGCAAGGACGTCAATGTATCCAGCCGGAGCTCCAGACAAGTCAGGCCGCGCATTGTCGAGGACACGTTTGAGATAGTCAGGAATGGGCGACTTCATGGTTGATGGTGTGATGTTTCAGACGAAGAGTAAGTCAAAAAGTGAGWCGCTGAAAGGGAAACGTACTATTCACCGGCTCTTGCGACTTGACCAATGGACGTGTATTAACTTTTCCTTGGCTGACGCGTGACGTCTTGGTCTTGGAGACTTGAGAGAGACACAGTTCAATGCCATTCTGCTTTTGATTGAGGAAGAGTAGGCGCTCAACCGACGATCCTCTTCTCCATGCGATGCTGTAGAGAGTGAAAGCGGGTTTGAGGAGATGTAAGGTAGATGTAGGGAACTTGGAAGATAAGAATGATCGACGCTAGCGGCAAAACTATTAGCCAATTCTGCTGATGTCACTCCTAATTCGCCGCCGCGACAGACCAAACAATACCACCAAACATCGCCGACTTGGACTGGTAGAGCTGATCTATCGCGAGACGAAAGGATCAATGTCTGCCATCAAAGCTCGGAAGGTTCCGCTGCTGCTCTATGGCACGGCATGGAAGAAAGATCAAACCAGACAACTGGTCTCCCAAGCTTTGCAGTGCGGGTTCACAGGAATCGACACGGCGGCACAGCCGAAGCATTATCAAGAACATCTTGTCGGAGAAGGTATCCGCGATGCATTGAGTGCTGGCCACCTTCAACGAGATGATCTGTATATCCAAACCAAGTTCACGTCGATTCACGGCCAGAACCCCCAGAACATGCCCTACGATGCAGCGAGTAGCATCACAGATCAAGTCAATGCCTCGGTGGGATCTTCGTTGCAGAATCTGCGATGCACCGAAAAGATCGACGAAAAGGCATATCTCGACTGCCTCGTTCTGCACTCTCCTTTTCCCTCCATGACGCAGACTAAGGAGGCCTGGAGAGCCATGGAAAGCCACGTACCGAACGCCATTAGGTCTCTTGGAATCTCAAACACGTATCATCTGAATGTACTGAGGGAGCTTTACGACTTCGCCACAATCAAGCCATCCGTTATTCAAAATCGTTTCTACCAAGATTCTGGCTATGATCGCGACATCAGGTTGTTCTGCAATGATAGAGGCATTGTATATCAGAGCTTCTGGACTCTAACTGCGAATCCTCATCTGTTAAGATCTGAGCTCATTGAACTTGTCGCGAGGGAAGCAAGTGTCAGCAAACCTGTTGCACTATACGGCTTGGTACTCGGCTTGGGAAATGTGAGCGTTTTGAATGGAACCACGAACGCGGAAAGAATGCGTGAGGACCTGGAAGGACTTCAGGCAATTCGAGAATGGCGTGAGGCCAATCCGCAAACCTCGACTGAAGTGCAGTCCGCTTTCGAGACTTTGTTGGGATGAAAGACGTTCGCAATTTCGAACGACCTGGCATTCTGCTGGGTGCACGACTGGTTGTCACCTTGAAATACCAAGTGAATGTGACTACGCTCCCATGGGTATCTTAGTAGTCTCTCCTCTTGCAGCACCTCACCAATGCTGAGCCCGAAACGCTATGGTTCAATGGTGGTCATGTACAAGGGCGTTCTTCGTTGTCATAGATCTCGCCACGTGAATCTTCTTGCAGACATCTCAGCAGAACTTTTCTAAAGGAGGTCATTCTGACCATCTCCACAGTTTGGACATACTATCAGTGCACAGTCACTCTTTTGTATACAGCTTCTCAAGCCACAAAACTCTAGAACCAGTACTCAGAAAGCACCGCGCTTTTGGAGATTCCAATATCAGACGACCTCGGCGACCTTGTGAGGCCGTAACACACCTACTGCTCACAGGCCTTTCAACCGGTTTGGCGCCTGCTGTGGCACTTCCTGGATCTTGGCCGCGTTCTTTTCCAGCAATCTTGGAATGACAGATCCTCACATCTGCATACTTCTCTGTGTTCTTGACAACTTTTGACTCATAAGTACAGACTCTCAGAGAAGAATCAAGGCAACGAGAATTCTCAGTCAGACTCACAGACTCATTTGATTGTCGATAGCATTTGGTCAAGTTTACCATGGCAGTGAGCGTCGGCAGAAAGTGGTCGCCGGTGGATCATGTTGTCAGTGAACATGCGCAACTTTGGATTATATCTAGCTTTACCTCTCCTTCCTCTCCGGTCCCCTAGAACTTTCCGTTGATAGCATTGATGATCGTCGAATGCGCCGAAGAGGTGCATTAAAAAGTACGGCTACGTAATATAGTCTTGAACATGAAACGAGAACATAACAATGCTTTCTCGAGCCGAGATGCTGAAGCGGCAAGCTGGCCATCATTGACGCTTTCCGGCCCCAAATCTACCCGAACTCAAATATCCCTCCTTTGAATTTCGTGGGAACACCGGCGCCGCGGTCAGATGAAGGTGAAGATAGAACGGAGTCTTGTGAACGCCACTTTCTCTTCAGCCACGTGTGAGCGCTCAAGAATCCTAATCCTGGTGTTGGTCGCGTTTCAGGAGCCACCTAGTTCCGGCTGGGATGTTGCCTGTGGTGCGATGCTTGTTTGGGTACCTATCGTTTCGAGAAGATTGGACTCCAACGACTCTTGCATGGCTTTTGTTCATCCTTCTCTCATAGTCCTGAGTCCAGATGGCTTCTAAAAGCGATTGCAGCGTATCTGCGGTATTATAACCGTGCTGGGTGTTGAAGTTATGGAGAAGCTGTTCGTACGCGGGCCAATCAAATCTCAGCGGCTTTCGGAGCGAGCCGCGACGGTGGGGACTCGGTCGAAACTTGAAGCTTCCGACCATTTTGATTTTGTGTGGAGAGGTTGTGGGCTAGGAGCAACTAGCAGATAAGTTATATACATGTCAAAGATTGTCGAGTCTGCTGGAAGCACGACCAGAACAACATTGTCTCAGGACATTGCCCTCACATCCTTCGTCCGCTTGAATATAAATTTCAGCGCGGTTAAAGCAGATCTTGGCGGGACGAGATCCAGGCAGGTACGAGCCACTATTGACACTGGCATCGAAACCCAATTCGAAAAGGTGCTCAACATAACCGCCCGCGCTGTCGGCACCACCACGCATTGGCAGGCAGTGCACACATCCGCTTGCGCACCCCGCCATCCTCGCGCTCCGCCCTTGATATCGGAGCGGGAAACTGGACGCTCCCCGTCCACCCACCATGGCCGTCGACCATCACACCGCCGACTCACCGCAAGCCGAATCCCTCTCGCGGGGCAAGCAATGGAGCGTCGATGATATCGCCGTGTGCGCCGATCCCAGTCGCCAATTCGTTGCGCAAGATAAGAGACGATCAACCAATGCAAAAGGCAATGAGGACGAGAGCATTGGCAGCGCCTTGCGGAAGCTCGCCATGGAACACCAGCTTGGCCTGTCGCTCAACTTCATCATTCTGCTCGGCATGACATACGTGCTCTTCCCCTCGCTGCGTCATACGGCCAAAGCCTTGGTTGCCTTGTCATATCCCTCCGCCGACTTTCCAGGACTCTACTCCCAAGGCCCGAGGGATATGTATTTGGTTGCTAGCTGTGTCATATACTTTACGGCGTTCCGAGCGTTTATGCTGGACTATGTCCTCACACCTCTGGCTGGTATCTGTGGCATTGGACGACGGAAGGGTCGCGTCAGGTTCGCCGAACAGTCGTACATGCTGATCTACTACACCATCTACTGGTTCTGGGGCCTGTACCTGTTCGTTCAGGATACTCCCGCGAACGTTACAGATACAACTTCGCTTTTGATCTCGCTCTGGACCGATTTCCCTCGACTCTTACTCTCCCCAGGCATCAAACTGTACTATCTCTCCCAGCTGGCGTTTTGGATCCAACAGATCATAGTAATCCACTTGGAGGAGAGGCGAAAAGACCACTATCAGATGCTCACACACCACTTTGTCACCGTCGGATTGATGGTAGGGAGCTATGGCTACAGGCAATGGCGAGTGGGAAATGCAATCTTGGTGTGCATGGACATTGTGGATCTCGTGTTCCCGCTGGCCAAGATTCTCCGCTACGTGGGTATGCAAGCGGCTTGTGATGCTTGCTTCGCACTTTTTGTCATCACATGGGTTGTGGCGCGCCACGGAGCTTACCTGGCGATCTGCTGGAGCATCTACGCGCACGTGGCGGTTGAGACCATGCCATACGGAGTGTACTYGACAAGCACGGCAGAGCGACTTTCACCAGATGGTGGGGATAAATTGCTGGAAAATCTACTCCAGCCAATGCTGAATCCCGAAGCGAAGACGATATCATTCAATGCCAACATTCGCTGGACGTTTCTTGGCTTGCTCATGGCGCTACAGTGTCTCACACTTGTATGGCTGGCCATGATCATTCGCGTTGTGGTGCGGGTAATCCGAGGCCAGACTGCGGATGATCCTCGCAGCGATGACGAAGGCGAGGGAGAAGCGGAGGGTCTGGACGACGGGTCATCACAGCCATCTGTGCCATTCATCGCCCCAGCAGAATCAGAAAAGCCGCGCTTCATCGAAGTCGAGACCACCTCCGAAGAGGTTGCATGGCCAAAGAGCAATAGGAAAAAAGCCAAGGGGAAATCTAGCGGTCTCAAGCTTGGCGAGCACAAGGAAATCCTTAATCGGATCGGCTGCCTGAGCGAGGAGCAGTTGGCCCGCGAGAGGCAGATGAGGCAGGGAAGCAGCAGCCCTGGCACGCGGTAGAAGTCCTTCTCCCCATCACTGTGCAGGGCAAGGCAATTCATGCGGCTGATGCTTTTAGCGTGCCAAGAGAAGTCAATTTTGGACGTGAAACAAGGCTACATATATCCCATTGTATCGAACGCGAGCGAATGATTGTTTCACGACCAATGCATCACGTCTCACTTTCAGCTTGAACGTGGCAGAAAAGCACACACCGGAGATGGCAACAGATCCGTCACGCACTAGGGCACTCAATCTTGTTCATCATCATCTCGCTGCTAACTATCTATTATCAAGTAACCTAGTTATACAGCACATACCGGTATCGCGGGAGACCCTCCTCAAAGTCCACGATAACTTTGTTTGCCTCAGCCATTGGCCTGCTCTGGATCCACGGTTTGACCTTCTGCGCAGCCGCCACCTTGAACATATCACGGATCTCTGCCGGAGACCCGATCAAGCTGCCCTTGATCGACACCTTCTTCATGATCAATGCGAAGGGAAGAACGGGTGGAAGCGCCTCGTCAGGAGCTCCGACCTGGACGAACGAACCGCCGACATCTAGCAAGTTGAGGTATTCGGTGAAGGGCATCTTGGGTGAGCTAACGGTGCAGATGATCACATCCAAGCTGTTCTTGTACTTCTCGCTCCAGCCTTCATCTTCGGTTGCAATGAGGTCGTCAGCGCCCATCTTAATGGCGTCGGCCTTCTTGGAGTCATTTCGAGAGATGGCGTATACTTTGTCAGCCCCGAGAGCTCGAGCAAAAATAATTGCCATGTGTCCCAAACCGCCTACTCCGATGATACCAACGCGTTTCCCTGGTCCCACACCGTTTTGCTTCAGGGGTGCAAAAACAGTCACACCCCCACATAAAAGGGGTGCTGCCTCAGAGCTGGAAAGTTCTTCCGGAATGTGGAAGACAAAGTGTCCAGAACCTCTCCTATTGACTGTGTTAGGAACATCACGTGTATGACATTTTGGGCAGCAACCCACCAGTATTTCGCATATCCACCCTGTGCCTTGTCGCCGTTGGGCCACTTGGATCCATAGGTCATTACGAAGCCAGACTTGCAGTACTGCTCATCATCATGCTGGCATTCGTCACAATCCGGTCGCAGGCATGAACCAGCTTGAGCACCAACGCCGACGCGGTCCCCCTCTTTGATTCCGGACTTGACGTTCTTGCCAACACGGACTGCACGTCCCACAATCTCATGTCCTACCACAACCGGGTAGTCTGTTGCTCCCCAGCCGGAGCGAAGGACGTGCATGTCTGAGCCGCAAACGCCGCAGTGAGTGATCTGTGAGGAGTGCTCAGTTGGTGATAATTGATAATGGCATTGAATTATTACTCACCTCGATGTCGACGTCTTCCTCGGTCCAGGCCTTTGGCTCAAATCCTTGCCATTTCATGTTGCCGTTGGCGCTGTTGGCATCGAGGCCACACCATCCTTCAAAGGCACTGTCGGCAACCATGGTGTTTTGGGTAAGTTTGGAATGTGAGATGTGTTGTTATGAGCGGATCGTATAGTGCGTGATCGAAGCYGGATAAGTTGGAGAGTGAGATTCAATGTGACACCGAATCCAAATGACGGCGATGATACCGACTGCCTTTATACACTCTATCTTACAATTGATCTTCTGTGACGTTCTATGGAGTACTTTGAAAGTCTCTTCCTGCGATCTCGGTGCTATGCAATCGCAATGTGGGCGTGTGAAACGATTGTTAAGCAAAAGCAATGACGCGAAACACAATTTCTACGCCACACCATACATCTGCATCGCAAGAACCACGGCGGTTCATTCTCCTTGGATATAGCAGGCCTAAGAGCAAGTCTTCGATACCGCATGAGGATSATGTGAAGATATCTCGGATATCGTTCGGTTCGCCGCAGCAGAGCCGTGATCATCACAGGGATTGTATGCTCGCGCAGTGCGCTGTCCACCTTCGAGAATGTTCACCATCAGATGGATTCACCGCCGAACGAGACCAATGAAGCTCAGTAAGCCAAAGTCAAACGGAGAGTATGTGACTTCCACGAGCCGATGTCCATTATGCCATCTTCACGCACAACAATTCGAGTTCCAAAGACCGTCGAGTATCCAGTAAGACTTGATGTTGGCCGTGCCAAAGTGATAGTGAACATGACGCGTGAGCCGATCTTGAATGAGTGGATCCAAGTGATCGTCATGACAGCGACGTGGTGGCAGATAAAAATCTTCGTTTTGCCAGGATTCGAATATGCCGAGCTTTCAGAGTTCGATCCTTGTATTTTCATTCGCTTGWTCATGTCCAAGATACACTCACGTATTGCTCGATAACTGGCAGATGTTCTCCTCCCTCCAGAACCTCTTCGCCTCGGTGTTTGTATACCACCCTTCGGCAACGAGCATTTCTTCGATCTTCCTCCACCTGGGAAGTCGTTCCGGCTGCTTTAGATCCAAATCACCAAGCCGAGCTTCAACGAGTTTTCCGGACCTCTTCATAAACAGCGTACAGTCACGCAGCGTCATGGCTTTGCAAAGATCAGACTCTGAAGCGGGCGTCGACACTTGCCGAACACCGCGAGGATCCAGTGTCGTTTGGCACTTCCGGAGTTGATGCAAAATCGGCTGGGCTTCGTTCATGAGGAAGCTTTGTAAAACTTTGTCGGCAGTGATGGCAAGAACAGCTTTCTCGCGCTTAGCAATGTTTGAACTGATCAGGTTCAACGGGCAAGTTTCCTGGGCATCCGTCGCCGTTCGAACCTGAACCGATGCCCTCTGAGCTCGAAGCGCGCATGTCCGACATCGTTTAGCATGTGGCGGTGCGTCTGGCGATTGGGCAAGCYATTTCGGTTTTAACTGGAGGAGATTTTCATCGGCAAGTGGAGTCATATCAGTGACCAGCAGTGCATATATGTTGTCGCCCTCTAGTAGTACATCATCCGTGCGGTGCCCAGGTCGGTCTGTGCTAGCCAATTCCTGGTTGAGGAGAGTGAGAAGACCCCGGTCTAGGCTGATGAGCTCATGGTTTATCACATGTTCTTCTGGAAAGAGATCGAGGAAGCTGTCCTTTAACGCTCGTAGCTGATCCTTTGCACTTTGCACATGCGATAAATCTTTCGGGATGCGAAGAAGTTTTCTTCGGAGTCGGGATGGAACTTCGCCATCATCATCGCATAGTATGGTGAAGACGAGATTTGCACCACCTTCATCTAGGTACTTCAGGCGACATTTGACAGGCGGCTCGGATGAGATCGAAGGGGGGGGCTCGATGGCATATAGGCTTGGCGTGTCTCGTTCCACAAAATAGACAGGGGTGGGCATACTGCGCGGAAAGAAAGGCATCGGAGTTCGTGCGATTTGTGGACAATGAGACGGAAGGGATTTTCTGGCCGAAAACAGTGGGAAACAAAGCGGCTCGAACCTAATTAAATGTATAGAAAGGAAAGGAACGTCACCTGTTCAGCTCATGTCGACGGGCCGCAAAGTACTAATAAGGCGACGATGTCAGGTACCTCCCATGGTTGGAGGTGATGGACCAGTTTGTCGTCGACCTCGGAGGTCCCGATGGCCTGGGTGAAGAGCGTGCGGCGAGCAGCGACTGCTTCCGGACCAACAGACGCCACATGAGGAAGGCATCACGAGGAAGGCGTTCATTGATAGCTGAGGTCGCTCCCAAAGGTGGGCCAGACGATGCAACCGAGCGGCGAAGCTTGTCATGGAACAGGATTAGACTTACAACGCTAAGTGACGGGACGACTGGTACAACCTCACTACCCAGCACCAGATGGAATCCTCACCTCAGCTCAAGCATATCTTGGTCGAAATGGCCGAAAATGACCCAACCCGGCTGCCCACGCCTTCAGCATGCACTGCCGGTATGGCGCCACACGAAAATGATGGACATGCCAATAATGCTGATTGACCCGAAGACTTTTGCTTGATTCCAATTGGTACTCCCACGGCGTCCGTCTCGCAAGAAGTTGCTGCCGTGCAACGATTGCTTAAGAGGAGCAATGTCAAATACAGCATGCACTCTGCTGGTAYCGTGGGTCCCCTGCTATATCTATCCCTCCATGACATCAACTCATGTACAGCTAGACTCTTGAAGGCACCTGGGATCAGTGTATGCAAGTGATTGGCCAATGTCATACTATGCTGCACAGCAACGGTGTGGTCCGCATCCAAAGTGACATCCGTGTTGGATCTCGAACAGACAAGAGGCAAGGCTTTGAAGACAAGGTGAAAGCTGTGGAGATGCTTCTCGCAAAGGATGACGAGGCCGAACACGAAAAGTAGTATCTCAATGATGAACAAAATGACGCCTCTCAGATGAGAGGAGTACATGTAGTTGGAGCATGCTACAGAAAACGCGCAGACTACTGTCCTCATAGGKTATCTCCACACACGCAAGACGTCGCAACATCAAAAAGGCTATCAATCATAAATGCCATGCAAGTCGTGATCGCCATCTCAATCTTTTGCCCAAGACCCCAAACTCCATGCTAGAAGAATGAAATGTAAACACTTCCAAGCCTATGGTGCCGCGGTCGCACAACGTTGATCGTTTAAGAAACATATGCCGGAGGCGCTTCGCTGCTTTCCGCGATACCATCCTCATAGCTCGGACGCCACGTCCGTTGCTTGGCTCGCTCGGACTCCACCTTTTTAGCTATCTCCGTCGCCATTTTGTGCATCCATGCCTGTTCGAGGATACCACCGCTGCCGCTTTCGGAAAATGCAGAAACGAGCTTTTGCAGATTGAGCTCAGATGAGGAGCGTCTCGCTTCCGTTGATGAAGATCGACGAAGCTCAGGCGAGGGAGAGCGGGATGGAAAGGCTTGCATTCTGGGCAGCTGATTCATCGCGGGACGCTTCTCTGCCGCTAGTTCTTTCGCGGGAACCATCAAGGCTCTTGGTGTTCGATCGGAATCTCTCACAGCGGGAGGGGCTTGCGCTGGATCCCTGGGGGTGGTAGGCCKGGATCTTCCCTCTGCAGTCCGCTGACCATGCTGCTGGAAGCCAACGGCTTTCTTGGGTGGACTTCGGGGTGGGGTGACAATCTCGCCTTCTCTGAGACCACTTGATGGCGCGGTCGTTGCCTCTGTATTTACCTTGACTATGCTCGATCTTGCCGAACCACTGTTGCTCCTCGTTGCGCTGTCGTCGTAGCTGCTGGCGAGACTTGCTGTGTCGCTAGGGTCGTTTGCATCGCCTTTGGTCTTCCTCAAATTGACGATCCTATTTTTCCTCTTCTTGCCGGGCCGCGATCTTGGGGCGCCGGTTCCTAAACTATACACTGTCGCAGCTGATGACATGCTATTCAAGCTAGGCCTAGTAGCGTCGGAACCTGCGCCGGAAATTATAGACGGCGTCGCGCTGTGGGTTCCAATGGAAGACTGTAGTCTCGAAAGGGTGTTAGGTCGGACTRGCGCATTGGTGCCGTTGCTGACTTCGTCACGATTCGCTGCGCTTGCCCATGCGCGATATACAGTATCCCGGATGCTTGGGGTGAACAGACTCAATGTACGCTGACTTTCCGTAAGAGCAGCTAATCGTACCAAGTTCTTTTGCGAAAACGAAGCATATGTTTCGGCAGGGTTGTCCAGCGAATATGGCGAGCTGCCATCTTCATCGTCGGCCACTGCTTGTTGCGATGGACTAGAGAATGGATCTACAGGTCTTTGGCAGTCGGCGCTCTTTCTCAATTCTTGATAGTCCGCTGATTGATGTTCWGGGCTGAACTTCTGCAAGGACAAGCGATGAATGATGGCCGGAAGATCTTCCATGAACAACACCCGCAGTTGGTTCTCAATCGTTTTTTGCAGATAGTCCCGAACAAACGGTATCGAGTCGAATGTAGAAGAGACCTTTAGCTTCTCCAACGGATCGTTTCTGAATACTATTGTTATCCCTTTCTGCTTGGAAAAGACCAGAATCACAAAGCCGGATAATCGAATATCTGACAGAGTGATTTGTATAGGTATCGTTAAGCTGCTGCTAGCTGCCAAGGGTTGTGGACTCGCAAAGCTCGGCTTTGTGGAGAGGTATGTGTTCAACGGGTTCGCTTGTACCCGGGTCTTGAGAGTAAGATACGCATCGCCGGTGTAGCTCATCTTGAATATGCCTCGGAATCGGTCTTCTGCCAGGTCGCCAATCTCCAGAATCTCCAACTCGGGTGGTGTTGACCCCAGATTAAGCTCGTTGACAATAATATCGTCGACAATGATAGGAGGCTTGGGCGATTTGTTCAGAGCGCTCGTGAGCATGTCGCGAACACGCTCCGTGTCTGCGATCAGCGGAGACCAATTGAAGTTGAACGCCATGCTTGCGAGCGCGCGAGTGTCCTGTTGAAAGGTATGCGCAAAGGCTGGTCTATCGTCCTGCCGGTGATGCAAGACAGTCTGTCGCGTGGCTCATGGAGCTGACGGGGCACTGAAAGTCAGGCGCTGGCTCCAGATGTTCGATGTGGAAGGATTGCGGGTGGTGATTGCAGGTCTTTGGCGTGTGAGATCCGGACCAGCAGCAGGAAGCGATGTATGTYGTTATGATTTCGTGACGTGACACAGGTTTTCGACGCTTACGCTGGTCTGGATTGTGGCCGCTGATGCCCATCCGTGCATAATAAGATTTTAACGGAGATGACGACTCTCGCGCGCGCTTCTTGCCGAGGTTCCGACTTCCGTCTGATCTCGCCAACCTAAAGCGACTTCCAACAACACCTGACTACCTATCGACGWAGACTCAAAAGGATACATGCAAGTTAGAGCTCAAGGATGGGGAATTGGAGTGCGTACGAAGCTTTTACGTTACTCCGCTCTAACACATCTTGGGGGATGCCGCGAGCACAGCTCACAGAACCATTTGCCTGAAACGATGGCAGCCCATGGTTCCGTGGACTAGGCAAGATTGGCTGTTCCATTGTCGCCCACAGCTCACAAATCAGAGCACTGTATTCCTTGWTGCAGTGTGTACTGCATCCTACTCTTTGAGATCGCTTCCCACTACCTTCGGCATCTCCGACAGCATTTCCATGCACCTACCTAGTCGGCAGCTCGGAGACGTAGGATGATCAGGTGTCGCTGTCACACATCAGTGTAGCTCTCGGAGAAGGTCTAGCAACATGCACATCGCGTCGCAAAAGCCTACGACAGCATCTCTTTGCATCAGAGGCTGTTCGGACCCGCAGAGTCTTTTTGAGCATACTGGTGATCGTATGTCGCGAGCGATTCAAGACTCGCGAGACAGCCCGTGTCAGCAACTGGGAAGGTTGTGCAAGAATATTGGTCTAGGTCTTTGCACGACCATGCAATCAGTGTTGATTTGCTTCAGGACCTTCCAAAAGCGTACCTGTGCTTCAGTTTGCTGATCTGTGGCTTCCRTATGGTCATCCCGCCGAGGAGCGTTTTTCACTCCATGGAATTTGAGCGCTCTAGCGTGATCACCGTACTAGGTACGTCTCAAGTCGATATTCATAGAATATGCACATAATTATTGAACAAGCTCGCATTCCCCGAGCGTGCGCAAGCGGTATTGARAAGTCGAAGATCACCGGCTCTCCTCGTAGTAAATCGACAACTACGCCCGAGAGTAGAGAGCTGCGACCAATCAAATAAGTAGTGTTGTCGAGAGCTACATGTCTTGTCGATCGATGGCCTCTAAATCGCGTAGTAAATCGCGTAGTCGATTTTTGTGGAAAGTACAACGTCTTTGATTGCAGCAGGTAGGAAGGCAATATTCAATCTCACAGGTCCTTGGTAGCTTGACTGTGAATGGTATGGCCCCACCTTTTGATGCCGGTCCGAACCGAACGCGGGAGCGCATGTCAAGTTAGGTTTCAACCAGGTACTTTATCCGGTTACCTTCTTGTGAGATCCACGTCCCTCCTCTTCAACACCATCCATTGAACTATGGCCGACCCTTTCGAAGTCCGTATKCGCTTCACCCACCAACTGCAACACCTCAACGCCTCCACAAGCTCCGCGCACAAGGCCGCCAACTACGCCCTTCGTCACTCTGAATTCAGCGATGACCTGCACTCCTGCATCCTCGAGCAGCTGGAACGCAATAACATGAATAATCGTGCCAACATAATGTACTTCCTCCCTGCCCTCTGCGATACGGCCAAAGCTCAAGGGAATATCGGGTACGTCCGGATGATGGAGCGCGATATTCTCAGGATCGTGGACCTCGTGGCGCCAGATGATGGGAGTGGGGCGGCGAATGTCAAGGTTGTGAGGAAGGTGTTGAGATTGCTGCAGGAGAGAACGTTCTTGCAAAGTCAGACTGTGCTGGAGCTGGAGGAATGCATAGTGGGWAGGGACAGTGGTGCGGGTGTGGAAGATTCACCGAAGAAAGAGGTTGTGGAGAAAGAGGTTCGAAGTACTCCGCACTCAGTCTCAAGAGAAAATGGTGGGACACAGGGGTATAATCCTGGAGTGATCAGACTGGATAAGAGGCAGATTGAGCAGCGAATCGAGGAGGATCGCGAGAGGCATAAGAGAGCTCGAGAAGGCATTTGGGCCATTGCACAGCCGAGTACCAATCTCGCCACGGATATCGAGTTTGAGAGATTGTGGGACGGAGGGAGTGAGGTCGATGAAGATGACTACCAGATGGCGAGTGAGGAGGCGGAGGAAAGGAAAAAGCATTTGGAATATGACGACTATTGAGATATTTTGGTTTGGTGTGAGCGATCTTTAGCGAGGCGTTGGTGGCTTGAAGCATCTACAGTATAGCATGCGAGAGGAATGATGGAGGGTTCTACGACTAGCAATTGGAAGTCTTCTTGGCAGAATGGCACACTTTGCACGCATCACCAAGTGGACATGTATCAAACGCGAGAGGACCCTCGTTGTTCTCAGCAGGCTGGCAGCGATTGATGACATGCTGCMCATATTCCAGGAACCCAAGCGGAATGTCGGTCTACGCACCAACCTGATATCTCTCCACGGTCCCAGCGTTCAACACTCCCAACTTGCTCATCACAACATCACTCAGAATCCGCTCAACCTCCCACTTCCACAAGCAATTCACGCCTCCAACCTCGAAAGCCTTCGCACAAGCAAATAGCTTAGTCTCCAGCGCCGGCACCGTAACACCAAGACTCTTCATCTGCAAGACGACCTCAGTGCCATGAATGACCTTCAGACCCAAAGCGAAGACACCCTCGCTTGTACTCCATCCCAGAGCACCATCAGGCTCACCCTCGGCCTTACTCGCAAGTGTGTCCAGGCCACTCGAAATCCATTCGATAAGTTGCGCGTGCTTCAAGTCATTCTCGAGCAGCGACGATGTGACCTGCTCCGAAAGCAACTTGGCAATGACCTGCGACCAGACTCGTACTTCTTGGGAGTCGTCGATGTAGMGATTCTGTTTCTCTTCCGCGAACAACGCGGTGTCACTGTGCGAGAGCGCCGCCAGCTGATATTCCACCGAGCAGCTTGCGATATCAGACGACAGGCCATATGCTCGACTCAATGCGGTGGTGAAAGCCTCAGGTCCGTGCCCGGCTCGAGTGGTGTAGAGTGCTAGGAGTTTTTGGCTGGCCACTATAGGTTCGAAATCCACATCCTTCCGCGCAGTCGCTCTGGAAAGGATTCGTTTCGTAATTCCCGCCGCTTGGAGGCGGATGTCTTCATCATCGTCGTTAAGTAGGTCGTACACGGCGCAGCACAGCCCACGGAAGCATGCTGCTAGAGCGGGGTCGGTCGCCAGCATATTCCAAGTGCTGTCCAGCCGGTTGAGTGCTTCTGCAGCTGCTTCGCGTGTGTGTATGCCCACCCCTTTCGCAGCTGAAATACAGTCGTTTGCCCAGGCGACTAGACTGTCTATGACAATAGAATTTTCCTTTCCGGACATTACATCCTCGAGACACACGGCTTCTAGCTCCAACAGGTAGTCCACGTACTGCTGATCGCAATCCTGTCGCTCAAGATACTTGGAGTCGGCGGTAAGATGCTGTAGACAAGTCTTGAGTTCGGATGGCATCGTCGTGGTCTTGGAAAGAAGAGCAAGCAATGTCCGTTGAGCATCGCACTTGAGCCCGATGCTAATGTCATCACTCGCAAGAATCTTGGTGCATATGTCCATTGTCAGGGAGCCTCTGCCGCCGTTTCGCATCTCCTGCCAATTTGAGCTGGTCAAAAAGTAGGAGGCTGCATCGTAGTCACGATGCGCGAGTTCAAATAAGGCATCGGAGAAACTCTCCGCCTCCTTCTTTGTGCCAAGCTTGTAAGTTGCAATGTGGAACGCTGCATACCTAGCCCAAGCCTGCCGAAGTACTGCGGCTGTGGTGTCGTAGAGAGACTGCGACAAAATGCTGGTGTACACCGCAGCTGCGCCGTACTCGTGGAGAGAATCTCCAGCAAAAGCGAAAAACAGTCGGCGATGGTCGTTCGCATCGTCTTCTGCTCCGTTGTGCGAGATGTAGGCGCAGCACTCTCGAAGAACGTCAACGCATGCAGCCTTACTTACAGCCGCAGGGGTTGCTTGGTAAATACTTGCAAGATTCTTCGCAACGAGAGAATACTTTCCGGACGAGCCTGGGCTGGTTCCCTCATCTGTAGAGGACGGATTGGTAGCCGCTTGCCTCGCCTGAACCATGACATGTTTCGCGGTGAGTAACGCTCCATGCAAAGCATTTTGGGTTGTGGTACCGGCGTTCAACAGAGTCGCGAGCTGTTGTCTCGTCTCATCGGGGTTCACCAAAGAAGCCAATGCCCGCGCGGCCTTATCTCGCACATGCCATGATGGACTTGCAGTAAGTGCTCCAACAGCTCTCCTCGTCTCCTCTAATCGCTCATTCGGGATGCGGGTATGTTGTAGAAGTTGCAGAGCAGGAAAGACACTTTCGTACCGAACTGAATCTTGTGCAGATGCACCGTTGCGCGGCAACAAGCCAAGTACGACATCAAGCAATGCAGGATGCTGTTCTGCGGAGATTCGCTTTTGTAAAACAAAGGCCTCGCCCGAATGAGATTCATTAGTACCCAGTAATCGATCAATGACCGCCCTGAACAGCATCAGTCCACAGTTCCGGATGGCCCAGACTTCTGACCGCAATGCATCAGCAGCCAGTTGTAAAGCTGCCGGGACGTAATGTCTCGTCTGCTCTCCGAGTCTGGTGTTCTTCAAGATGTCCTTCAAGCAGTTCATGGCATGCACTTGCGCCAGACTTCCCTCTTCTGCCGAACCGGCGTCGACGTCTTGCCTTGCGATAGCTTCCAGATCAGTGAAGGCTCGGGCGAGCAGATTGCCTGTCTTGTCTGCGATGAGGAGTCCACAGAGTAGTGAGGGCAGTCCAGCAGATCGCCTGGTGTTAATAGTAACGTGATTGCGAAGAATTGCCAGCACATCCGCATACCACATCTCAAGCATGAGAGACCCGGCCGAGTCCCGCAGGTCTTTGCACCGCATACAACAAGCCTGCCAAGTTTGAGCGACGGTTGAGAATGCTCCACGGTGCCTTAGTTCTGCGAGTTGTGTGAAACACAGTCCGCTCATCTGCCGCAAGCTATCAGTGTCACCATCGGTTGATATCAAAGTGCTCAAAAGCAAACTCGCTTCTTTGAGCGCCCTCCAGCAGTAGCTCAAGCTTTCCTTGGTAGACTCAGGAGAATTCTCCAGCTCCTCTGGAATGTACCCTTCGGGGGCATCGTTGCACAGGATCGGCTTTACAACAGCCCAGACCTCACGCAGATACTCGAACAGGCGAGATGGTAGCACTGTTCCAGTGTTCGCCGGGTCCTGCTGGAGGATATACCTCAAGCTCGTCAACAGCCCGTGCATGGGGTAATTCTCGACAGCATCTCCCAGATTGTGCTTTGCACTGGCTAGCATTCGGTCGAGCTTTTGTACAAGATGCGAGAAGAAGTCCTGTCGCGCGGTCCGATGATTTGCCAAATTGAAGTCCTCTGGGGCACATTGCCTGTAACAGATGGAGTACAAATGGGCGACTCCATCAGCGTGATCCGCTCTACCGGTAGCGAGCATCATAGTCTCTGCTCTGCCGAGCGTTGAGGTCAATTCGGCTTGATGCAGCACTCCAACAGCCGTCGCGGTGGAGCAGTAATATCCTAGTACCGCCGCAGCGGTAGCTCGTACATCATCAAATGGATCGAAGAGAATATCGAGCAGAAGCCTCTGCAGATCGATTGTCAGGATCGTGAGTCTGAATGGCCATTTCGTCTCACCCTGCGCAGATTTGGAACAGAACTCTTTGGGCACATGTTCATCAACGCCAGAACGMACTAGTATCGAAATACATTTCAATGCAGAAATGTGCCTTTGGTAGCTTGCCGTGGGCCGCAGTTCCCAGGTCAGGAAGCGCAGCATCCGCTTCACAAAGTCCTGGTGGTACTCCTGGACTGCACGGGATGGTGCAGAACCCGGATGCATTTTCTCCTGCTGGGTCGCTTGCCGAGATAGCACGGAAGTAACAGCCCGAATGCGGTCTATCAGTCTCGAAAATGCGCCGAATATTTCAGAGCGAAAGTCAGCATCGACATCTGCAAAAAACACGCCAAAGCTTCGTCTCGCCAGATTCAATGCCGCGGAAGATAGAGGTCTTGTCACCGAATGTGAATTGATGAGCAAAGAGAGGCCAGTCAGACGGGCTGAGCGAGCTCGATGTAGTAACAGTCGACTAATCAGCTGCAGCGGAATGAGCACTGCGGTCGAAGCGTACGATACCTCATTCTCATCGACCTCCAGTAGTATTCCAAGCTCCTTGCCTGTCTGTAACGCTGCGTAAAGCAGTTCACCTGTGCCCTCGCTTAACAAATCGGACTGCTCCTGAGGTTGCATGAGTCGGTTCAGGCCTTGAGACTGCAAGAAGGCCGCAAAGTCCTCGAAACTTCGCTTGAACAGCATAGGAAAGATGTGTGCTCTAAGATCATCGACATTTGCGGAGTCCCGCCGGTGTGCTCTCTTAAGTGACAATGCCCAGATTGGTCGAACAGATGTTTCCATCGCTGGCATCTTATCCAGCAAAGCTGAGATCRACTGTGCAATCGYGGAACCGAAGTCGCCCCTGCCAAGCCATCCAAATATTGATTCGAGCATATCGATAGTCTGGACTTCGACAGAAGCTGTGGAATCCGCCACTCCAGCCTGGCTGAACGACAGCGACACAGTATCGATTCCAATCACGTCCTTGATCAGCAGATGGCTAAGCAGCTGTGCGCCTGCCTTCGCCTGGGTCGGATCCTGGAAGTCTAGCAAACATCGCACTAGCCGCTGAGTAGCAACCCATTTCAATTCTGCCTGTACATTTGAAGGTGCCTTTTTCAAAGCGCCTGTCAAAGTGACGAGCAACTGTCGGGCTGATTTGGGTCTGGCGCTGTGGGCATGGTAAAGATACAAGTCCAAGGCTCGGTTCCATATATTCGAGGCCCATATCACATCTCTGGCCTCGGGAAGGTCTGAATCCAAGGCCTGGTCGATAAGAGAGCAGAGTGTGTTCCAGGAACTGACTCGATGTGTTGTAACGAGCGTGGCATATGCGCTTGTGAAAAGGATGTGATCAAGGAGATTCTCGAACTCACTACTTACCCATCAGCAAAGCTGTGCGGACGCCTTGCCCAGAGTCCTTACTTGACTTGGCCATCATGAWTGCTTGCTGTCGAGGGCACATGGGATCGTGTTGACCGTGATATCTGACGGACTCGCTCTTCACTAAGCGGAGAGCGGAGAGGTGCAGTCAATTCGTTATCCATGTTTCACGCGCATTCTTGTGTGATGTGTGAAGGGGTGAGACTAGATGATGTGTCAGGGAAAAATAAWTGCAGATCGGCCGAATTTTAAGCATCAACTCCGTCACGTCCGCTGCACATCTCCGACAACTTTCATCATTGCCATCGCCAACCGCGCTCCATCACCCCGACCACCTCCGCTGCGCATAACTCCCCCTCCATTCTCTGGTGGTCGCCTTTCAGCATAATCCTCTTCAAATCCTCCACCATGGGCGTCTGGGACGTGTTCACAGGCAAATCGAAGCAGAGCGCGACCTCGGACAACTTCGATCAATCCGCCGCCGCCGCATCGTCGAGCCCGTCACTGCAATCCTCCTACAGCACACCCTCCGTCGACGATGTCGGGTCATTCATCAGCTCGCCCGGCGCATTCGATCCCTCAGCGCTACATCCGCTCGCAGGCCTCAACCAGGACACCCTCGACTACCTCACACTCGACGACGACGTGCTAACAGACCTGCCCGGTGGAAAGTCCTTGCTTCCATCAAGGGGATGGTCAGACGATCTCTGCTATGGGACCGGTKTCACATATCTGGCGGCGCTATCAGTGGGAGGCGCATGGGGTCTTGCGGAGGGTCTAAGTAAACTGCCATCCACGGCGCCTCCGAAGCTGCGGCTCAACTCGGCGCTCAACGCAATCACACGGAGAGGACCGTTTTTGGGAAACTCGGCCGGTGTTGTTGCTTTAATGTACAATGGCATCAACAGCACCCTTGGATACTATCGGGGAAAGCACGATTCGTTCAACAGTGTCGCAGCAGGAGGCATCAGCGGCATGATGTTTAAGGCTACACGAGGTGTGCGGCCGATGATGATTTCGGGTGGTATTGTSGCATCTGTTGCCGGCGCATGGGCGGTAAGTAAAACGTCAGAGAAGACAGACTTGAGCAGTGCTGACAATGATATCAGGTAACGCGCAAAGTTCTGATCGAGGGATGAAGGAGGCRATCTGCATATCCAATGCAGCTGCACACCAATTTGCATTAAAATTCGGGAGCATTTCACGAATAATGGAAGCATTGCGGCCTCCCAGAAATGCGCCCAGAAAGTGACCCGACAGCACCTCACCATCTCCGTTGGCATCTCGGATGGTTGTACCATATGTATATCAGCCTCATCTCTTCTCCACTTCCATGTGTACGTTGGAATCGAAGCGTCAGTTTTCAGCATAGCGTGTACATAATGATGAGATAGATAGGGAGACAGGAGCTGTTACTAGATCTGATATGCTTCAAAATGGCTGTCATAAGCTGATTCGACGAACTCCATCTACATCGTTCTACTTTTGATACACTATCTGAGAGGCTGCGGACCATGGGGAGGATTGCGTCCTCGCGCACCGCCTCGGAATCGTCTTTTGCTGGTAGATCTGGTAGATGGCGCACTTGCACTCGCCACGTCCCGAGCGTCGATACATCATATCCAGATTTCCAACGCCTGCTAGTTGAAGTTCTAGACGCCCAAACTCCTCGCCAACATTGCAAATACAGCTATTTCGTGACTTGGTCTTCGATTTGCGTCTTTCGATTCCGTTCTGCGTCTGACTCCCACTGTTCAAGCACCATCTCTGGGTTGGTCGAGGGCCGCACCGCGGAACGACTTCTCTCCTGCCATGCCTCGTCCCCAGAAACCATGGAATAACCCATTTGAGGCGGTGTTCCGAAAGACTTTGTCCAGGTCCTCTGGATCAAGCCTGTCAGTGCGGGCATGCAACACACCACGACACTGAAATTGGCTTCTATGAGACTCCATGTACCTATCGGATGGAGGTCCCATGTAGGATTCTTGGTTTTAACCTGAACCCCGCGAAACAGTGATCAGCGATTTGCCAAACCAGGATGTCGGCATGATTGAGATACTTACGGCCAGTGAAGCGTATTGCAGCCGAATGAGCGAGCATATCGTCACCAGAAATCCCACCAGAAAGACAGCACTCAGACCGGCCTTTTTTGTGTATGGCAGCTTCATCTTTGTGAGGACATGGATGGGTAGCAATATCACAACGATATCAAAACAAACGTTTATCGCCCCGTGTGCATAGATTAGAGCTTCCAGGTTGATGCAAGTTCCTTCTATACCCGTCACCTGAAGCCATACATAGTTGACCTGCAGCCAATACAGTTAGCCATGGTAAGAGCGATAAGTTCCAGCAGCTGACTAACTGGATTGCATTGGAGAACCAGAGCAAGAAACCCGGAGAGGCAGAATGCTGCAAGTACGGCGACTAAAGCCCAGCAACTACGTCGGAAATTCCGAGTCACTGAATCCGCGGGCCAGATTCGAAGGTACAGTAGGACGAGGGAGATCTTGGTCATGACAATGATCAGCGCGTAGAGAACCTCACCAACATAAAATGACTGCTTGGCGGTCAGCATTCGTTCTCCAACCTTTATCACACAGACAGTCCTGCATGTCAACTGACCTTCATGAGCACGAGAATCTGCTCCATTGTGAGGAGGTACATGTCCATGCCAAAGCCATTGCGCACTTCTAACTCGGAAGTTATGTCTGTGGGGACTAGGAGGGCGTAGGTCATGAATGCAACATCTGGACCATATCAGTTGCGATCAAGCGCTCCGGAAGGGCGAATAAACTCACAATCGTCCCAGCCAAAACCGCTGCCTCCCAGAGATCGCATGCGGGCGACGAACCGGCCAGCGATGACAATTGTAGCAATTGTAAACATCGACCAGCATAGCTCTCGGGTATGCCGGGCTCGGTTCCGCGGTTGCTTGTCGCAGGTACCTGCATATGATCTTTGTGATCCCAGGTAGTCCGAGAGCTCACATGTCGCTGAGAGACATATATCAAGAGCGTCGGCCAGTTTGAGGTTTTCACAGTAGCAGGGCCTCTCTATGCTGCATTCGTATTGCGATAGAATTTTGTCAAGGCAAGGCTTGACACATGCTGGCTGGTCGCCATCCGACACTCGAACAGTTATTGATGCGCTCCGTGAGTTGCGACCATCCAAGTCCTGGTGTTGAGTGGCCGCCGCATATTGCCCGTTAATAGAACAGATAGCAGCGGCGAATAGCCCGACGCGGAGCGGACTCCACATATTGCAGAGTTTCAATTCATGGGTACATGTACGTGTAATTTTGGTGACGTCGTATGCAGTGGCCGTCGTTAGGGACAGATGACCTGCGCGTTCCTCGGTGTATGGGGCGTGGATATGCCTGTCGAACTCATCTCTCTCTTTGGTGGTTGCAGGTGGTGAGAAGCGAGGCAAGTTGGGAGTGGACGATCACCTGGGTTGGGCTGGAATTGTTACACATCCTTGATTCCTGCGGGAGGTGACTTTCCATTGTCGCATCATTGGCAGAAGAGGTTAGTCCTCCAGGCCGATGAACCTAAAGCTGCCTGTCGACCTCAGCTTCCCCTCGCGTCAAAATCGTCGATTGTGAAAGCTCTGGAAATTGCAGCTTCTATCCTATCAGATCCATGGCAGTCTAGCGAGATAGGAAGGTGATGTCCCTAGCGCTTGTTGATTGAAGACCGCCGCCGGTATGGCAGAATTCCGAGACGATGATCGGTCGCTCGGGACGAAACTCTGCTATGTGCGCGCATCGCGACTCCGGGACGGGGAGGCGAAGTCAAAGTATCCCCGAGGTCGCTGTCGCGCGCCACCCGCAGTCTGGGGTCTGGGTTCTAGAATCGCAACGCCAGGGACGGTGCGGTAAAGAAGTCGGGCCACGGCGGGACAGACGTCATCACCACCACGTTTCGACGTCGGCGTGACCATGTGCTCTCGAGGTGTAGTTCGGTTCAAGGTTGAGTCAAGGCAAGGGACATGCTGATCTCTGCGACCTTGCGCCAAGCGCCGCCATGCATGGYGTTGCTGTGAAGTGAATGAATACTGCAACGAACCGGAAACCTGGGTGTCGGTGTCGGGATGTGTCGTTACCTATACCTCGTCTGTCATCTGCCGTGCGGGCCCTTCGAAAGCCGGCAGCAACACTTCACAATGTACGTGCGAGACCGCCTTCAAAGCCTGGGAATCGCCTCGTAGGAATGGATCATGGATGTTTGTCGCATACATTCCTGATAAAATTTCGGGTACAGCGAGAAGCTGGACGGTCACAGTAAGRACCATTTGATCTGCCTGGAGCTTTGCCGGAGAAACCGCCTTGGCACGCATTCTTAGTATTCGGCTGTGTGTCTCTTGAGCCTCTGCGTAGAATATCTCCGGATCACAGTCGACAGAAGACCTAGATGATGGCCTTTGACTGCGTTTCTCGAGATGGGAAGTAGGTAGACACGGAACAACGATGTCCAGTGGATACGCAGTCGATAGATCCTTCCACATACAGGAACAAAATGAGCTGTGAAATGAGAAAATCTTCCGATTCTTTGAAGATATCACTATTAGAATACATGTATGGATGATGATGGGAGCACTAGATGTAGTACAACGAGTGTTCATGCTGTATTTGGATTTTATGTTTCAGCCAAGAAAAACCCAGGCTTCAGCACCAATCTCACTCACTTGGCAAACCAACTAACCTACCCCCTCTTTCCTCTGCTTTGCTTCACTCACGCAAAATCACCAGAACAAACTTCTGCCTACTCAGCTTCGCCTCGCGGTACGCCCGATTCCGGAGGACATCGTCGAGCATGGCAGCAGGACACGGTCACCAAGCTGCGCAAAGCGAATCGTCGCCGCTACTACCATCTACAGCACATCACTCGCCGCATACCTTTGCTGACGGCGTAGCTCACGAAGGCGAGAGCGGCCGCCGCGGATTCAACCTTGCGCAGTTCTTCAAAATTATAGCATGGTCTTCCAATCCAATCTCACGAAAAGTAAATTACCTCTGGCCGTTTGCAATCGTTGCGATAGTGCTCCAATATGCCACAAACTCGCACATTGCGATTTTTGCTACCAGCTACATCGCAATGGTCCCTGCTGCCAATCTGCTAGGCTTCGCTGGTCAAGAATTTGCGAGAAAAATGCCCAAGGTTGCGGGCATCCTGATTGAGACGACTTTCGGCTCGGTGGTGGAGATCATCTTGTTTGTTGCGTTGATTGTGAAACACGATCCTGGGACCGAGGACGGCAACGATAACGGTGATGAAGGGAACCTGATTCCGACGATACAAGCCGCCATAATCGGATCTATCATGACGAACCTGCTCCTCTGCCTAGGACTCTGCTTCTTTGTCGGAGGAGTTCGCCAACATGAGAAGAATCAGAAATTCCACGCAGTGGTGTCGGAGACTGGCAATGGCGTGTTGCTGGTTGCCGCTTTTGGACTACTCATTCCCAGTGCATTCTACTCGGCTCTCAAGACAGAGACCGTCTCGATCCTGCACGAAAAATTCACCAATGGGAAGCTACATGAGGACATCATGAAGATCAGTCAGGGAACCTCGATTGTCCTGCTCGTTGCGTTTGCCTTGTATATCGTCTACAGCTGCACTTCCGCTCACTCCATCTTCGACGAGGTCTTGGAAATCGATGAACACCAGGATCAAGACAGGGAGCAAGACGCCGTCAAGCCGAAGCTGACACTAACTGAATCACTGGTGGCTATCGCGATAGCCATTGTATTTGTTGCATGGCTACTCATCATTCTGGTTGGAAAGATTGAGAATGTCGTCGAAAGGGGCGTACCTGATCAGTTCCTTGGTCTGATCCTCCTCCCGCTGGTTGAAAAAGCGGCAGAGCATTTGACCGCCATCGATGACGCTTGGGACGGAGTGATCAATGTTGCGCTCTACCATTGTAAGTGAAGACTGAGAAGCGAGGGGCGAAAGGCACCTGAGGCAAACCCTCAAAGATCATGCCAATGTGGTTGTCTCTGCACATGTAAAATGAGAGATTCGCGTAGAATGCTGGACCGCCCCCTACTATATGAGACATTGCTGACCGCTCTGTTCTTTGCCTCTAGGTATTGGCCCATCGATCCAGACTGCTTTGCTGAATGCACCCTTGATCGTTTTGATCGGTTGGGCTATTGGTAAACCGATCGACTTGAACTTTGAGATATTCATGATCTTGCTGCTGGTAATGTCGATCCTTGTGGTACGTACTATCCTGCTTTTGCGGCTTGTCACGACTATATTTCTGCCACATGAGCTTTGAGCCGTCCCACTCGGTGGGCCTCTGACGTATCCGCCGGGGTGATGTCCAGGACTTCGGTTTTTGAGATCACAGGCCTGTGACTGCTCGTCCTCTGCTATGGTAGCTGACTATATGCAATAGGTGGGTAATTTGCTTCGTGACGGCGAAACCAACTGGCTAGAGGGTGGATTGTTGTTGGTGAGTGCATATCTGAACCCAATCAATTTTGCTTGGCTCTAATGACAATGCTTCTAGATTGTGTACATCATCATCGCCATTGCTGCGTTCTATTATCCAAACCCGGACGTTGCCACCTCGAACGGGATTGAAACCAGCGTGTCACAGAACGTCACGATCCCATTGGACTTGTACAAGCAGTTGCTTGCGGCTTTGCCAACCCCGCATGTCTAAAATCATTGTCGTGGATTGACAAATAGGTCGGATCAATATCAGTCGGTGGATCAAGATGTCCAGTCGGATCGTCTTCCTGGTAACAATACCTATGGAAGGTTATTGTATCAGGAAGTTGCAATATCTTATCCATACAAGTACACATAGTATACATATGCAGGGTCGATCGTACCCACTTTCGTGCAGGGATTGATCCTCCCCGCGAAAATCCTGGGTCCCTGTGAAAATCTCTGTAATCCAAACACTTGGTACCTACAACTTGTCTCGCATTCATTAGACATCTTCTGTATTGTCGGACCGCCGGGGCTCGCCTCTCTTCATCATCGACGCGTGCAATGGCGATGGCGTCCAGCCTGGAAGACGCGAAGCCACACGCGTCGACCGAGGTACCGAGGTTTCGACGCTCCCCTCTGATGGAGGCCATCCAATGTCGACTTCACGTCAACATCAAGACAAGACCGTCTCCCATCTCATCAATCCACACGGGTAATCATTCCTAACCATGGGCCTGCTCACTTCTCAGCCAGGCAAGGCGATATGGACGCTCTTCGCCGTCGCTTTCGCGGCCGCCAGGATGCCTATATGGATCGTCTTGTACCTATCCCCTTCGCTTCGTCCACACCCACACTGGAGCTTTGGACAAGCCATCAAAGTTCAGATCGTCTCCATCTTTCTGTACCACGCTTCTGTGGTCGAGATGAAGACCCCGCTCTCCCTTGCACCGGGGGTTGAGAAGGAGGTGAGCAGACATGGACATCAACCCCACCAGAACATTGACTAACTAGCCTATCAGCGATGGGTTGTGGCAAAGCCTGCAAGCCGCACGTTGTACACGGGTGTGACGAACTCGGATCCGGACGTGCAGCCTACAGAGACAGGCGGAACTTGGTATCCCTCGAAGCCTTCTGGAAGTGCTCGTCCAAGCTACGTTGTTTTGCACCTACACGGAGGTGCATTTGYGATTGGAGACGGACGTACWCAGGATGCCGGCTTTGCTGCAAAGACTCTGATTGCAAATACTCAAGCCAGCCATGTTTTTGCTCCACAGTACCGGCTGTCGTCGAACACTGGATGCCGCTTCCCTGCTCAGCTCCAAGACGCAATCACAGCATACGCTTATCTTGTCAATGTTGAGAACATCGCTCCCCAGAATATCATCTTTTCTGGAGACAGCGCAGGCGCCAACTTGGCACTCTCGCTTGTTCGTTATCTGGGTGAACACGGCACTTCCATTGGTCTTCGCGGTCCGCTTGGAGCCTTGTTATGGTCTCCCTGGGTCAACCCAGCACTCTCTCTGACTACCGCAGGATTCGATTCAAGCCCTCACATCAAGACCGACTATGTCAATGGCCAGTTCGGCATGTGGGGCGCTAAAACCCTCCAACCGAGCACGAAGAGCGGCCTGACGCTCGACAGCGGATATATCAGCTTTAGGGACAACGCTTTCGCCACGGAAACTCCGATTTACATCTCAGCGGGYGAATGTGAAGTTTTGTACCACGATTGTGTCAATCTTTACGAGCAGATGAAGGCTGTGAAGGGCAACCAAGTCCAGCTGCAGATTGAGGAGCATTGCGTGCATGACACGATCCTCACTGGCAAGATTGTTGGCTTTGAGAAAGAGGCCAACCAATCGGCGAAGCGAGCAGGCAAGTGGCTACAGACCTTGACTTCTGCCACATCTTAGACGGGCTGTCTGTTACTACCGAAGCTGGACTGCGTCAAAGTCAAGATTTGGACGGAATAAAGACAGCTCTAGCCTACTTGCCCACATTCTTGGAAGGCCTTCTTACACAGCATCCCTTGGCGAGCGGGCTGGACATTGAACGGGCCAATCCTGGAGATGCCAGAAAGGGTTGAAGGCGTGCGGTTTTCAGCAAAGCGCTGACTGTGCCGTCTGGATTTTTGGTACCCTGCCCAATAGCTGAACAGATACAGTATTTGAAGAAATTTCAATGTCATCGCAACGAGAGAGCCGGCAAAGCTTGGATTATGAATTTGTATGAAGACGCCATCACTGCATTTGACCCCAAACACGAGATTTCGAGAAGGTGCCTTCCTTTACCTTACGATCAGCCCTGCTTTTGGCCACAATTTAGATAATCTTTCCTGGCCATGTGTTATACTACTTACATGTGGGAACGCAGCATCGGGTCTACCGGGCGATCTCGAACTACAGCCGTGGAACCACTTCTATGCTGCTTACTACATGCGATCTTGCACGCCGGCTTGTAGTGGATCTGACTGGCGCTTGGCGGTTCTATTTCAAGGGTGATGGCTGAGCCAACACGATGTCTGCGGCCATGACGATCCCTCTCCCTGCTGCTGCAGGCGATCTTACTTATGTCACACGCTTGTTGTTCAGACAAAGAGACCGTCAAACGAACGGGCGGCTTCCAAATCTGCGCTGCTCACTCAGCCTTGGTACATTGCTGACAATGGTAGCCATTCTTTGAATGCCCCGGGCATGAACTCATATCACGAGACGTGGTTGAGCAGCACATATAACATGAGCATGCGACTCCTCCCTGGAAATCAGACACAGCATCGCAAGAGTACAGCATCACCATTTATTTCCTTTCTAGTTTCCTTGGTCCTCTCATTTTCATTGTGTCAGATATTTACTACTGATCTAAGCCGCCTTTCCCCTTTTCGCCCTCATCTTCCCTCCAAGACTCTTGTACTCGAAACCTCAGGCGATATGGTATCTACCCGCCATCTTTTGGCCCTGTTCCTCGCCACGGTTGCCGCGTACGCAGCACCCACGCGAAGCCAGCAAGGAAGCTGCCTATCAGCAGAGGCCGCCGGAGCAGTTGCAACAAAGTACGGCGAGTTGATCTCTGCCTACAGCGATGCAGCCGCCGATGCAATTCTGTCGCCGAGCTTTACGGATTACTCGGGAGGCGTCAATGCTCTAATCAACACTTGCCCAGTATGTTTGAATGTCTTACCAATCATTTATCCTACTAAGGCATCCACAGCAAGGCGAAGCCGCAAAGACATTACCTCTTCTCTCGCCAACATTCACCAGTCGAGACCTTTTCAAGATCGGCCAAGGCCAGCAACCACCCATCAACTTTGAGCAGCTCGGCATCTGGTATAACTGCAATTCTGTTACTATTCGATGGAGTTCGACCAACACCGCCCCGGGGAACGATGTCAAGCCTATTGTGGGGCTCATCGTGATGGAGACCATCGAGGCGCCTGCTGGCAGCGCCAACCCCTATCTCATCGACACTGTCTTCAGCGAGTTCGACTCCGGCAGTTGGCTCCAAAATTTGGCGGCTGCAGGAATCTGTGGGTCGATGAGTCCTGTTGTTGGTGCTCCTACGTCGGCTTCTGGGCCAGCTGAAGCACCCATTGCATCCGCATCCGCTGTCTCAGCTGCCCGACCATTCTCTGAGATTCAGCCACAGGGGCAAAAGGTCTCTGAGACAATGACAGCTTCTCGTTTCAGAGCATAAGTTTGTTTGATGGGAGTGTATGGATTGGGTCGTGTTCTTCAAGCGTAGGCGTTTGTGAATATAATCGATAGTTGCGCTTGGATATATTTTGCGCTGGTCTGTATCAGCGGCACGCTTAAATTTAATCATACAGCATGTACTTTGCGAAGACCTCTCGCAATATGTATGCTGCCCCTCATCCTTACGCTTTCGGGAAACAAAAGCGGGCCCGCGTGTAGATAGGGCGTGCGGCTTTCTGGCGCTCTCGATCATTTTTCCATTTGTTCARCACTCAGAACTTGTCTTCAACGTTCATTTCCATGATGGCACCCTCGCACCATGTCGTTGTCATTGGGTCTGGCGTCATCGGCCTCACAAATGCTGTATTCTTGGCCGAAGCTGGATATTCAGTCACTATCATCGCAGCACACGTCCCTGGAGATCAGAGTATTGAATACGCATCACCATGGCAAGTCTCCCCAATCCAGTGATAAGGATGTGACGCTGACATGTACGCAAAGGGCTGGCGCTCACTGGCGAACACACGCCACGGTTGACGAACCAGTGCAATGTGACTGGGACGTTCAGACGTTCAAGGCTTGGGAGGAATTGTTAGCACGTGAAGCGCAGTCGAACGGGATTGATAAGTCTGAATCCGGTTCTGGGTTAAAAGTGTGTGGTTTAGTATCACTCGCTTGCTTGCTTCCACCTGATAATGTGTGTAGATGGTCGAATCGATCCATTATTGGGACAACGAGGTCACGGAAGACCTCTGGTGGGCTTCACATGTGAAGGACTATCGCGAACTGTCCACTTCCCAAGACCCGGTTCTTTCCCTCAACAAAAATCATCCAGCGCATGCACCGAAGATCCTGCACGCCGCAACGAGTCGGGCTTTCTCAATCAATGTGCCACAGTATCTGCTCTATCTCCAAGAGCGAGCTCGTGCGGCTGGTGTTGTCATCTTTCAAAGTAAGTTGCCCAGCGATGGCGGTATGGAAAAGGCATTAGCTACAGCCGAGGGCATTAGCAAAGTCCTGGGTAGGGGCAAAGTCGATTGTTTCGTGAATGCTACTGGACTAGGAGCGTTGAGGCTTTGTAATGATAATAATCTCTATCCTGTTCGTGGTCAGACTGTTCTTGTCAAAGGAGAGGCCAAGGCGACTCGGACGAGGTATCATGGTGGGAAGATTGGTGAAGGATCGACGTCGTATTGTATTGTACGTCCCGGCAGTGGGACAACGATACTTGGAGGTACGAAGGAGAAAGGAAATTGGAGTCCAAGCCCCGACCCAAAGTCTACGGAGACGATCCTGCAAAGGTGTAGTTGGATGGTTCCAGAGTTGCTGACAGCGGAAGATGGCGGATTTGAGGTTCTGAGTGTACAGTGCGGACTGAGACCGGGTAGGACGGGAGGTCCCAGAGTGGAGAGAGAGCTCATCGGTGGAAGGAATGTAGTTCATGCTTATGGACACGCAGGCGGAGGGTATCAAAACTCGATTGGCAGCGCAAAGGATGTCTTGAAACTGGTCAATGAGAGTGTTGATGGGGATCGAGGAGCAGAGGACGAAATTAAAGCAAGGCTTTGATGGGTAGCATCTGCATCTTGGTGATCAGCGGTCGGACGAAGTATGCCTGGACATAGGCCTATTTAGATATCCAGTTCACTTCGAGCAGTCGCTTCTCCGGGGTTTCGCAAGCAATACCGCCCTCAAAAACTTCAACCACGCRCGAGGGTGATCTCGCCGACGATACTGAACCGGGTGATCTGAGCCGCACTGAGCGTGTGTTAGTCGATGTATGCCAGGATGCTTCGTCGTACGGTAAAGCTCCTTGTCTGATGCATGCGAGCCGTCTTGGCGAGAAAGAGAAGTTCGTCATTACGTCACCAATAGCGACCGCGGTTATGCTCTCCGAGTGCGGGATGCGGGCATGCGGGCATAGGTGCAAGATGATTGTTGCGTGATGTGTACAGACGACCACACTCCTAATTTACTTGTATTCTGTCCGTGAGTGTCAAAAGTTGTCATCCTCGACGAAATGTCCGCACCAGCAAGAAGATTGGGTACTCACATCGTCTCACACACCAATCTCCCGAAGCGCCGCTGATGTGATGACAGTAAGGCCTACGCTTTWGTACGACCAGTCCAGCCGCAATGAAGCGTGCTCACTCACGTTGACGCGTCCCTAGCATCTGCGATTTGCAGGAGAAATTCCGCGGTGCCATATACGAATTCCCCAAGGTTGTAGCGACCACGCAGAAGTTGCTTAAAGCGAGTCAAGTCCTTGACATTCCTGTTTTCGCAACGACCCAATTGAGAGGCAAACTGGGCGAGACATGCCCTGAATTGGGTCTCGACAGTGCCGACGGAGTCAAGACCAAGGCTCATGCTGATAAGAGTGCTTTCAGCATGTATGCTGCGTCTCCTCTCACGGGCTGGCTTTGCGCTGATTTGCTACAGGTGGATTCCTGAAGTTCAGAAGGCTTTCAAAGAACTCGGCCCTGAGAAAAGGGAAGTGGTTATTGTCGGGATTGAGACCCATATCTGCGTGACGCAAACGACTTTGGATCTCCTTCGCGAAGGTCACAAAGTCTATGTCCTTGCAGATGGTGTTTCGGTGAGTATTCCACCATCCAGCCTTGTAGTATTCAAGCTGATGTGCAGCAGAGCTGCAACCCAGAAGAAATCGGTATCGCCTTGAACCGGCTGCGGGCTGAGGGCGCCATTATCACCAGCTCTGAGAGCTTCTTGTATGAGTGCATGGGCGACGCGGGAATCTCTGAATTCAAGGGGATTGCTGGCGTCGTCAAAGAACACTCGTCCAAGACAAAGGAGAATCTGAAGGCGCTGTGCAAGTTCTGAGTCCAGGGTGATGGGTAGAAAGTAGACGAGAAATCTCTCTGCCGAAGCGCGTCGACGCGTATTACCACGCACGTTAGATYCCACATTTGCCTCATGCCACTGTATCTGATGCCTGCGTGCCGTCCGATAAGGACTCTCCAAAAACGTGACGTGTGTTCCCGGCGTCCGCCACCACGCCATGGGACTCAGGTGGGTGTGAGGAGCGGAGATTGCTGCTGCGGTAGTGGACGCAGCTGCGCGAGTACCTTGATGATGTCCACTGCAGCCCACGAACGAAGAGCAAGCAACCCRTTGATCCTTCTGTACCTTCGCTCCATCAATCGCCGTTAATCATTGTCATCATCATCATCATCGCCGGGGTGTCGGTGTCGCTGTTTCGGCACGATCCCCAAGAAGTTTCAAGGCTAAGCCCGCTTTTGTCGACCTGGAATTAGAATCCGTGTTCGAAGAGCGAGACTGAACATCCATCCTTCGTTGACATTCTCCCCACCACTCCGAGCAATTCATTCTCGACATTCTCCGCGACTGAGCGATTCGTTGTCTGGACGGCGGCTCGTGCTTGCTTCATTTGGTCTTTGCGCGCTCTCCACTCGCACTCACTCCCCTACCACCACAGAATTCACACCAACGACCAGTTCAGGCCGACAGGGGCGACCAACACGCGCAAACACTGTACACTTCTCTATCCGTGCCAGACGGGCCGCCAGTCCCACGTCTGCTCGTGTACCCTCGACCTTCGTACACGTTATCTATAGTCTGCCGAGCCGGACAAAGACCACACCCGCTTTGCTTTGCTCTGCACCTCCATTTGCCTCCCTTTGGACGCCGAGCATCCGTTTCTCACGCTCGCTACAGGACCAGAAGGACAAGTCCGATGGGAAGCGCACCGTGACACACACCACACCATGGCAGGCCTGCAGAGGCAGCTTCCGCGCTCGGTCGCGGAAACAAGAAATTACAGCTCGGTCCCCTCCACGCCAGTCGCCGGGCCCTCACGTTTCCACTCTCGCTCGCCGTCGCCGAGTAGAGCCATGCAAAATCACTCGCCACGTAGTGTCGTCAGCGAGGCTGTAACCACAGGAAACACGATCGCAGCTCCACCGCGCTTTTGCAAATACGAGACTGGTGATGAGATCAGGCGGAGGCGCATACCCTATCTGCAGGAGTATGCCGAGGCACTGGGCCCGCCGAGGAGAGAACCCAAGGCGACGTTGGATCCTCAAGAGCAAGACAAGTTGAGTGGCGACATGCGTGAGCTGTACGATCGGTTACTGCCGTCAGAGGAGAGCGAGGAGAGGAGAGCGAAGCTTTTRGTCAAGCTGGAGAGGATACTCAATGACGAATGGCCCGGACATGATATTCGCGTCAACGTGTTTGGCTCCTCGGGGAATCTGTTAAGCTCGACAGATTCGGATGTGGATGTGTGCATCACAACGTCGATGAAGAACTTGGGATCGATGCACAGCCTGGCGCAGTTGCTCGCGAGACGTATGTTGAACGCAGCAGGCTTATGCGTGGAACAAGAGGACAACGATGGCTGACTGTGTTACAGATGGCATGGAGAAGATTGTGTGTCGAGCAGCAGCAAAGGTGCCCATCGTGAAGTACTGGGATCCCGATTTGAAACTGCACGCCGACTTGAACGTCAACAACACGCTTGCATTGCAGAACACGCGGATGATCAAGGCCTACGTACAACTAGATGATCGTGTGCGACCTCTAGCCAAAATCATCAAGTACTGGACAAAGCGGCGCATACTGAATGACGCTGGTAAGTATCATCGATCGACTCCTTGCGTTCGCTCGACTAACCTTCAAAAAAACAGCCTTTGGTGGTACCATCAGCTCTTACACTTGGATCTGCATGATCATAAGCTTTCTCCAAAGACGAAATCCGCCGATATTGCCTTCTTTGCAGAAGATTCAGGACCATCGGTTGCAGGCAGACTCGCCATTCGCAGATGATATTGAGGCGTTGAAAAGCAGCGACACGCTCAAGGGGTATGGCAGTTCGAACAAGGAGTCGCTGGGCGAGCTGCTTTTCCAATTCTTCCGGCATTATGGATATGAGTTCGTGTATCCGGAGTATGTTGTGTCGGTGCGAGAGGGACGAACTGTGCGGCGTGAGGAGAAGGGCTGGGAGCCATCAAATCATTCCAAGGCCGAGTCTAGGAACGCGCTGTGCGTTGAAGAGCCATTCACGCAGGGAAGAAACCTGGGCAACTCTGCAGACGACTATGCGTGGCATGGTATTCACAGCGAGATCCGCCGCGCATGCGATCTGCTTGGTGATGAGCTCATGTTGAGCAAGTGCTGCGAGCAGTACGAATTTCCGCCCGAGGAAAAGGTTACATTCCAGAAACCGGCGCGAGGCCCAAAACCCACCTTGACGCGGAGTGCATCGCAATCGGGACGAGCGCATCACGAACCAGGACCAGCCCGACAGTCTCGGAAAAAGGGACAACATCAGCAAAAGGATCGGGTGCCTGGAAACCGGAGAGCTTCGAGTGGTGGCTCTTATGCTAACCGAATACCGCCGTTCAGTCCACCAGTCGGGGCAAATCCTTCGGACTACTTCCACGTCAAAGGGAACTTGCACGAGGCTCTGTATCAGCAGTATCAGTACTTGCAGCTCCAACAGGATGCACTCAGGAATCAACTCGTTCATCAGCAAGCTGCCCAGGCTCAAGTAAGATCCGGCGAATCKCCTCGGACTAGGTCATATGCCAATGGGCTCGCGAGCTCTCGCTTTGGGGACGCTGGTCCACAGACAGCGCCGCTCTTGCCTGGCTACTTGTACCACTATCCGGCAAGGTATGCTCCGCAGCCTGCTAATGCCTCGCAGTCGCGAGCTCGAGAAGGTACTAATACCAATCCGTCGTCTCCATCTCTGGTTGCAGCAGTTCCTGCGCTGCGCAGACAGGTGCACCGGTCCTCGGTGACGGATGGTCCGGCTAGTGCTGGTAGGTCGCAGTCACAGCCAGGCCGCTCGTTACCGCACCCGCTCACAATGCAACAAGTGGCTCATCCAGGGTGGGATGTCTCTGGGGCTTTGGGAGGTCAGCTGCAAGCGCCACGGACTTCGTCACAGGCGTACCAAAATGGGCATCCCATGCTAAATTTGCCGCTGCCACCACTTCCGGGCGGACGCCCGGGTAATCAGCCTCTGGAGAATGCAATGCCTAAGGAGTACGTTGGATACTACGTCGGTCAATCGCCGCAGCTTCCGCCACAGTATGGCAACCTCGCTCAGATTCCGCCGCCGCCGATGGCATTGAACAACCCGCCATTTCGGCAACGTCGTGTAACTCCGGATCTGGTGCCACCAGCCATGAATGGCAGGCACACCTCTCGATCGCCCTCTCCTTTGGGCGACTTGCACAAGTTCCCTTCCATGAGTGAAATATCCGTTACCTCACCGCAGCTGCAGCAGCTGCAAAGTCCGATTGCGTACGAGCAACGCCAACCGGCTCCATTCTCGCCGTCGCCAGATATGGACCTTGGTGGACCTTTGATCGTCAACGGGTCAAATAGACATGTTGCACCACAGCAGCCAGCAGAGCGAGTGAACGGGGTGATGCCAGGAGTTGGCCTTCGACTCTCCAACGAAGCTCCGATTCCAGTGAACGACGTTCCGTTGCCGGTGCAGCCGGAAGAGTTCCCACGAATGCGCGCATGGGCGCCGCATCAGAGCCACGAAAGTGCTACTTCAAATGGTAGTGGTGAAGTGGGCGACAGGCGCGCGGCCTCCCCACGCATTTCGCCGACTTCAAAGCCAAAGCCAGATCTCGGCATCACTTTATCCCCGAATGGCACAGCACCTCACTCGAATGGAGTCAATGGACATTTCCATGAAAGCACGCAGCTCCCGGCACCGCTACTCTCGCCTGTAGCCGAGCTCAGGACGCCCTCCCCAACACAATCTCGCAGCTTCGATATCCAAGCAGCCAGGGAAACTACCAACAATCTTACGAAAGCTGTCAAGATCAACAACGCCAGGCAGGTCACAAAGGAGAATCACGCGCCACCAACGGAGTCTCGACATGAACGTAAAGTCAGCGCAACAAACAAGGCGGCGCCCAGCAGAGGAAACGCGGTACCGAATGGCACACCCGTAACGACGCAGCAAAATCAGTGGCAGCAGGCGCCATCAAAGAAAGGGCACAAGAAGAGTAAGTCTCACGGTGGTCACAACTCTCCGAATAGGTCGGGCGGTCAGCCGCTCCCGGTGAATGAATCTGAGCGCAAGGGTGGCTAGATCAGTGGTCCGATCGCGTTTTTCTTCAACGCCGTTTTGGAGACGATATGCAGGATCTCGAGATACTCGATGCCCGAAATAATGTGCCAATGCGTCGCGCATGCCGCGACGTGCAGGGTCTGTGCGTGTTCGTTGCGAGGGGACTGTCAAATCTGGGCCACTACCGAAGATTGAGAACTGCAGGCGCCGGTCCGTAGCCACACAACCTGGCGGCTTCGCTCACATTGGACATTCGGGTCGCATCAAGAACAAGCGTTCGGGGCGGCAGATGGATGACATGCTTGGGTCAATCTACGAGGCCGATGAGTGTGGATTGTACATTTTGAGAGATTCGGACAGCAAGCGGCATATCTGGTTTGGCGCTCATGATGTTGGGAATGATGGACGGGATTGTAGAAGTATCGAGGGGACACGAAATGAACCATTTTTTGAGGGACGTACAGCTCCAGTTCGGCACGACTTGATGGACGATGTGCTCCAGCATGAGCGAGAGGTGATTGTGACGTCTTCTGATACGACATGGGAACGGTGACGATTCAAACATGGTTTGGTGACGCTAGGGTTGGGGTTGGGGTAGCAAGATAACGTGCGCGAGTGCCAGTTGCCATGTTCTCATCGTTTAGATATCGGTGGGGGTGTCTATTGGGAATGCGGGTTTGTCTGGGAGGTGCCTGAATGACCGAAAGGCCAGGTCTGGACCATTTCGCGGCGAGTTTRGCAGATGCAAAGCTCCAATATCCCCTCCCGTAACCGAGTGTCGTACTAAGGGAGAGTGATGAGCCGCGTGGTACTCAGGCCGACCACACTACAGGAGAAGCAACATATCAAGTGACAGCTCTTCGGCCGGGCGGCATCTGTACCATTCGAAGTGTCTTCTGATCAGACAATCAGGCGATTCACGTACATACCTACATGTAGGTAATGAGCTGCGATATGCTAAGTGGAGTCGACTTGGTTTTGAGCAGGTACTGGGATGTCCTACGCCTAGTACATGTGAATAGCTCTGTTGGCAGCAACTCAGAACCTCATGAACTAGCACGCCGTAATCTACTACATGTAATTACGGTAGATGCCCTGAGGGCATGTCCTGTGCAGCAGGTCTGGATTCGTACGATCACATGCGATTTATCGCCGCGGGACTGACGGGCTCGGATCCGGAGTCCGGACCGCAAGCGGGACGATCGTCCCTAGCTTACCTTATCGGCACGACGTGTTTCGATGGAAGCGGTCGTGTCACGCGGTGGGAGTTCCCATGATCGTCACACGTCAGGCGAGAGGTCTTAATGGAAATCCTGACATATACATGTCAAGCCCTCCCTTCTGCAGCTTGACGCTCATGCTTCCTCGCAATCCCTAGAGCTCCCGCCAACGCCCCATTATATCCAACACCGAACGTTCCACCATGGACCGCCTCAGGAAGCTCTTCACAAGCGAGGAGCAGCAGTACGAGGCTCTGGAGAACAGCGAGACGGAAAGAGATGGACCCACAACACGGAAGCAGTCTGGTACGCGATACGTCGAATATGGCATCTTTCTGTTGCTCGGCATATCGATGCTCTGGGCTTGGAACATGTTCCTGGCAGCAGGACCATATTTCCAACACCGCTTTCGTGGCAACCAGTGGATCTTCGACCATTTCCAAGCCGCAGAGATTACAGTCTCGACAGTGACCAGCTTGAGCACCATGCTTGTCCTCACGAGACTTCAGGCCAACGCTTCGTACCCCAAGCGCATAGTCGTTTCTCTGGTCATGAACATGGCGTTGTTCGCACTCCTTGCTGCTTCAACAGCCATCGATACCTCCGCGGAGGTTTACTTTGGCTTCTTGATGATAACAATATTCAGCACTAGCGTAGCCACRGGACTGTGCCAGAACGGCGTATTCGCGTACGTATCGGGATTCGGAGAACCAAAGTTCACGCAAGGCATCATGACCGGACAAGCTGTTGCTGGAGTTCTACCTTGTATTGCTCAAATTCTGTCGGTGCTGTCAATTCGAAGCGGCGGCGACAACTCCTCGACAGATGGACCGGCGCCACCAGGGCCACCTCTCGTCCAGTGGACTGCGGCCTTGTCGTATTTCTTGACTGCCACCATCATCTCCACGATCACACTACTTGCATTCGGGTACCTTCTGGCTCGCAATCAGAAGTCCGTGAGATTGGAAGACAGTATCCCTAGCCTTGCAGGTGAGAGGCAAGACCGCAAGTCCATACCCTTGCTTCACCTTCTCAGGAAGCTCATATGGCTTTCTGGTGGAGTCTTTGTAACCTTTGCCGTCACAATGGTCTTTCCAGTCTTCACCCAACGTATCTTATCCGTTAGGCCACCAGCTGAGCAGCCGCCAATCTTGCAACCTCCGAGCTTCATCCCACTAGCGCTACTCTTCTGGAATATTGGCGACTTGACAGGACGTTTGATCACAGCAATACCATCCTTATCGTTAGTTCTTCGTCCGCGGGTGGTGTTCACGCTTGCGGTGGCGCGAATTGTATTTGTGGGACTGTACCACCTTTGCAACCTCCGTGGCGAAGGCGCGATAGTCAACAGCGACTTCTTCTATCTAGTCATCGTACAACTCCTTTTCGGACTATCCAATGGGTACATTGGAAGTACATGCATGATTGGTGCGGGAGTCTGGGTTGACGAAGAGGAGCGTGAGGCTGCTGGCGGCTTCATGGGACTTTGCTTGGTTAGCGGTCTCACTTTCGGTAGTGTCTTAAGCTTCTTTATCACTTGAAGCTCAATTTCAGACCTGCTTCTTTGTCACAAATCTCGCACACGGTACTATTTCCTTTCTTTCGCAAGACGTAGACGTCGGAGCGATTGCTATATTAGCATTATTGATACACGAGACTTGACGAACCTGATCTTCCACGTCACCTCTCCTCATGCGCACGCTTGGAACCGGCAACAGACTCTACTGGGAAGGCCTACACCTTCCAACATACAATAGTTTGTACAACGAATATTCACACATCGTGGTTCATGAACAACGTCCCGAAACTCCTTCGCTAATCTACACCGCCGGCCCGCMAAAGCCAAGAGCACCACTAGTCCCCCTTCTTGCGGCCGCGTCCAGAGTCGAGGAATGCATCGGGTATATCATTCCAATTAGACGTGGCGGCCGTCTTTCTAGACATACGCTCCTCGTCGCTGGAAGTCTCATAGCCCTCCCCATCGACATCTCCAGCAGGTCCCTTCCTTCGATCCAAGGGCTGCATCTGCATACTTGACTCGTTGTTCACTGGCTGTTTTACCGAATGATCTACAAATCCTGCGCCAGGCGTCCATCTCAGATCCCTAGGCGGAGGCGGCGCTGGTCGACGGTTTTCCTGCTGACTCCAGGATGCTTCTTCTCTTGCACGCTGCTCACGTTCTCTCTCTAGACGAGCGCGTGCCTCTGTCCATTTGGGACTAACATCCCAAGCCCAGCCATCCCCGCTCGTATTGCAGACCGGGAGAAACCATAAAAGAGGCTTGCTACCCAGAACGTGTAGAACATTACGTTTCCAGCCATTATCAAAAGCGTTGGGCAACGTCTCTGAATCTTTCTCATCAAGGTAGGTGTTGTATCTTTCCCGTTCCCTCTGAGCCTCGAGCTCGGCATAGGAGCGGTGGAGGCTTTCACGTGCAGGAGAGGGATCTCCATTCGCAAGTGGCGTAGTCGCACGAGAAGATCGGAGGGACACATCGCCTTCCTCGGGACGGAGGACCCCAGGGAGGGCGTTGGCATGGATTTCCATGAGTCTTTCACCAAAAGGCTGGTCTTCCGGGCTGAGATTGCTGTCTACGGTACCATCTTGGCCAATGTAGTTGCGACGATGCTGAAGTTGGCGCTCCATGCTCTTACGCATAGGAGTTAGATATCGAGTTTTTTCCAGGCTCTCGATCGTTGTCTGCCCGCTGAGCATGAGATAGATGTGCCATCCGGTAAAGCCTGACAGGACCAGTCCAATAATGCCCGATAGTACAGACAACAAGATAGTATTGACTRCCAGCATACTCTGATCCATCTGCTCAGCATCCGTAATAGCCGTCCACACCCACAGAGATGAGATGGTGAAAGACCACCAGCAGAACAGACTCGTGTACGTCAAGAAGAGCATGAATGGCTTGTAGTTGCGCAGTCCAACGCATGTCGCCAGCCAAGGGCAATGATGATCCATCTTCAGCACACATCTCCCGCAAGATGAACAATGGTGCGAGCGGTCGGGCTTCACACAACGACATTTCTTGCAGAAACGCGGCYTCCCTGTGCTCTTGGCCGTCACCGTCGTCATGGTCATCCACGCCGGCCGTCCGCCGTCGTCCTGCCCATCGATATCGCTGTGATCTTCGAAAGTTGGCAGACCCTCATATCCTCCACCGTTCCTCCGTCGCGCCGCATCAACTTTGGGGTCCACGGGTGAGCCTGGAGATGTAAAGACGGCAGTTGTGTATGAAATGATGGCCAGCGAGTACAGTGCAATAATGAGCGCCGCGCGGAGGTAGGAGTCGGGGCCTCTCTCCCCTAGAAGTGCAACCCTCGTGGCGACCCAGACAGCCCAAGTCGTCAATCCGTATACGAAGGTGAGTGGAATGTACGCAAATGTCGAGCAGCAACACCGCTCAATCTTGCGTGCCCAGCTCTTCCGGCGGCGGTGGAAGGGCGGTGAGGTCGATGCCATCGTTACACTCTCCAGAAGTGCAGCATCTCCGGCGTTCTACCCAGCTACAACAAATAATACAAGCTGCGAGGTGTTGAGTTAAGCACCGGCGATCCATGAAACACGTCGTCGCCGCGCGCTCGGGCTGCTTTGCGCTAATGCCGCCGATGTGCTTCCGACGTGCCCCCTTGCCGACTTCACCTTTACAGTACTCTGGACACCACAACAACACAACGTCATCAATATATTGTAACATCTCGAAATCATGTCAGACCAGACGCTCTCCGCCCAAGTTAACAAGCTGAATATTAAAGACGATGCCGTATGTTGGCTCGTCCATGCAAATGCATCTATCTGCTAACAACCAGGTTCCAGTCCTCATCATCCGAGTCCAAGCCATCCGAGATTGTGGCTGTCGTGGACGATCTGCTCAATCAGCTCAACACCAAATTCAGCACTGTTTCCAGTGAAATACTGACCAAAAGTGTGTATTGCTCTGACCATCCCCTGCCGTCTTACTCACAATCTCGATAGTKGATGCCATGTCACAGCGTCTCGACACCCTGGAAGCCAACATTGCAGCTGGAAACGCAGCAGCAGCGGCAAATGAGTCGGATGAGAAGTGAAATTTACATGGAGAAGATGGATGAATGCCCCGCCGATGCGCTGCCAGACCCTGGCACTGACTCCATTCACTGCAGGACCACGGGCGCCATGATGTCGTTGTCATCTAGTGGCCAAGTAACACTGCGGATCTAGTACAGAGCTCGTCGTGCTGTGAACGCACACCACAAGCTCGCATGATACTTGAGACGACTCTACATGCAAGTCCTTCACAAGCAGAGCGCTCATCCCTCATGATTACCAGGCCGTCCAAGACGTCGGCAAACTTACTACAACGATACAACATCATGCCCACCATCGGGCCATTTATTCTGCTTGCAAGCTATGGTTCCAGGAACCGGACGGAAAGTTGAACCCTGGCAAAACTTGTACACCGCTACGCCATGCAGTGGAAATTGAGGGTAGGGAAGCTCAACATGATGCTGCAGACCTGACACTAATGTCGGGCTGAGTAATTGCTCGATTACCGTAGAATCGACAAGGCAGTTTCGTGTTGATCGTAATGTTCCCGTTCTGTACAAATTTAATGTGCGAGTCGTCGCTTTCCATACGCCAGACATGTGTGGTATCAAGATAACAGAGTCTCAACCCCTGCAACACCAATGCGTCCAAGCCCATATGCCCATTTATCAGTATTTCTGCGTGACGCCATCTCCAAAWCGACTCACAGCTACAGTGCTATCCGGAAATCCATCCATCCGCGCCTGCCCTCGGACCTTCTCCATCAAATGTCCAATCGGCAGAGAAGGCTGCGCTAATCTCTTGACCATCTGCACCCGCTCGTCATCATCGTATGCATGCAAAGCGTAGTGCTCTCGTATAAGCTTCTGACTTGCTGGCAGGTGAGAGAGATAGACTTTATGTGTACAACCGGCGAGAGCACATATCCAGGTATTTTCTTGTACAGAATCTGGGTTATCCGGTACGTGGTTTTGCGATTCGGTTGGCGAAGTAGGAATATCAATTCCTTCATCCTCGGCATTTTCCTCGCCATCTTCATCTTCAACTTCCGGCGAGTCGCTAGAGCGTCTTTTATGTGGGCGACGTGAATCTTCTTGAATGTGTTTTCTCTTGTCTCCTGCTTGTGTGGGTGAAGACGCAGGACTTTGCACGTCTTCTGCCTCGCGGGGTCGGCCTTTCCCGCCTTTGTTGCCTTTGCTGGCACGAGGTCTGAGTGATGATTTATTTCTCATTTGTGCTTCATCGTCACTGTCGTCGTCGTCTTTGGCGGGCGTGGCAATTGCTAGTGAAGGTGTTGTTTCAATGTCGTTATTCCGTGTTCTTCTGAATTTTTGTTTCGGGTTTGCTTGAGGAGACTCTTTGGGCTCGTCGGATGCGGCTTGCACGAGAGTGTCTGTGACTTCCTCACTGCTTTCGCTGTCGGAGAGGGTAATTACGTCAACAGCACCGGCGTTCTTCCTTGGCCTACCCTGCTTCTTGGAGCTGATCGCGGCGGATGAACTGGCTGCGGAGCCCTTAGCCTCCTTTCTCGGCCTTGCTGGCTTTGGCTGTGAGCTTTTCGTTGTGGATGAGGTGTCTGTCGCTGCCGGTTTCTTGGCTTTTGACTTCGGAGGCTTCGCTCTTAGCCTCCTTTCCAGCTCCTTGAAGACTTCTGGAAACTTGCCCTGCATGTCGGCCCACAGCGGATATGTTGACCATTGTAATCCCTCTTTCCCGGCCAACATGGATCCAATCAAAAACTCTTTGTGCTCCGCAAACTTGTCGAAGGCGTCGTCTGCGTCATTTGTCCCTAGGAACTCCAATGCGTACTTCTGAGCCAACTCCAACGCAGAATACGGTGGTAGCATGAGTGCTTTCTTCCCTCTCCCAACGCCCTTTTCCTTCCGCGTCTCCTTGTAGCTATCAGCTACGAAGTACAAGAGCTTCACTGCTTCCTGAATTTCCTGGTACACATGTCGATAGGCACGACCCGGCCTAATTTTGAACCATCCGGACTTGCCGCCTGCCCAGACTGCGACACTGCCATCGCCCAGCTCTCCATATGAAAAAGTACAGACATCGTTCAGTTCGAGGTTGATTCGTTTGTTTGAAAGTTTCACGCCAGGAACGAGAAGATCCGCATCAGATGGATCGAGCGGTTCTAGTTGGCCGGTAACAGTGAGTGGGTTGCCGATGCTGGCGTGGAGCAGGCTGACGGGTGTATTGGTCCATTCCGAGTCGGACGCGGACGCGGACGCGTGGACTTGGACAGAGGAAAGCTCGTATTCTGCCCACGAATTCTCGTCGTTCGAGCGCGGTATTAACAGGTCCTCTTCCAGGATTGCAGCCGGCATTTTCTTCTGATATGTCTCCGGGGGATGATGGAATGAGTCCTCGTTGAACTTTGCATGTCCAGATGGATGTCGGCGCGTCAAATTAGATGAGGCGCGATCTACCGATCGTCCCGAAGTTGATCGGTGTGGGGCGGCTAAACCACGGCAGGAGAGCTCATCCTACAACATTTTCCCCAAGCGACAGCACAGTCGTACAGTATCAACCTTTTTCGGCATGCCCGGCCTCCGAGCGAATACCATCTTCCGGTCCATTTTCAACACTCCAACATCTGCTATTCCAAGAATGTCATCTCAAATTTACGAAGGCGTATTTGCAATCAACAAACCTACAGGCATCAGTTCAGCACAAGTGATCCGTGACGTTCAGCAGCATTTCAGTCCTTCGGAGCTCTTCCGGCCATGGCTGGACCGTGAACATGCTCGCCGAGAATCTGAATCGCACAATCAAAAGGTCAAGCGAAAGTGGAGGGGAAAGAGAGGAAATGAGGTGAAAATGGGCCACGGTGGAACGTTAGATCCAATGGCAACAGGCGTATTGATTCTGGGCGTGGGGCAGGGGACCAAGGAGTTGGGGTATTTCACAACAGGTTGCACGAAAAGTTATGAAGCTGTGGTGCTGTTCGGGGCCGCAACTGATACTTATGATACGGAGGGAAAGATTCTTGAGAGGGCAGATACAGGCCATATCACGAGGCATATTGTCGAGGAGAAGCTAGCGAGATTCAAGGGGAGAGGTGTACAGCGACCTCCAGTGTTCTCGGCGTTGAAGGTTCAGGGCAAGAAGCTCTACGAGTACGCACGTGAAGGGAAAGAGGTGCCCGTGGAGATCAAGGAACGACCCGTTGATGCGAGTGAACTGGAGATCGTCGAGTGGTACGAGGGTGGCACACATAAATGGCATTGGCCGACGACAGAGGCGTCAGAGGAGGAGAAGGCCTTCGCAGAGAAACTGCTTAGCAAGACAGAGAAGCGCAAAGCAGTGTCGGAGGGTCGTAAACGTGAGCGACGAGAAGATGTCGAGCACGGCCACGAAACTGCACCATCATCGAAACGTGTAAAAGCGGAAGATGAGACGGCAATAAAGACCGAGTCAACAACAGTGGAACAGCCAGCAGCGCCGCAGCAACCGTGCCCTGCTCCAGCCTGTCGCATACGAATGACGGTCACCTCTGGCTTCTACGTGCGCTCACTATGCCATGATCTTGGCGCTGCGGTTGGCTCCGCCGCTTGCATGTCGAGCTTAGTGAGGACGAGCCAGGGAGGGTTTGAACTGGGATCGAACGTGCTCTGGTACGATGAGCTCAAGCAGGGCGAAGACGTCTGGGGCCCGAAGGTCAAGGCAATGCTAGTAGAAAACCAGAAACGGAGCGATGCCAGATCGAAGGAGCAGAGCAATGCCGGAGGAGCAAAGCATGAGGGCGGTCAGGCTGGAGTTAAGAAGGAGCCCAGTGACGAGGACGCCAAGCCTGCATCGACAAGTGGAATGGAGGCCAGCGATAATCAAGACAATGTCAAGATCAAGGCGGAGGTGGAGGCAGACGTGGAGACGAAGACGGAGAACAATGCCGAGAACGCTTCTGCTGCTGCTCCTGCCGCAGAAAGCAAATGGCGAGCAGGGTATTGATGGCCGGAGCAGTTCCGTAATTATCATGCTCTTGTACTTGGCGGTTTTCGATCCGGAGGCTGGTTCCTGCATTGGCCTTCAATCCCACCTTGGTCGTCGTCGTTATCGCCGTAAACGGTACTTTCTCAGCGCTTGTTTGGCAAGTCGACATTACATGACACTCTCAACATAGCCACCTACCTAGCTATAAGGGGCTGTGCTGACAAGATCACTCCACTTTCGTTCCGAGAAATCGATGTGGCTCGGTCAGGCGAGAAAGCCCCGCTGGCGAGGAAGCCGCGATTTCATGGATGGGAAGTGATGCGACTGTGTAGTGACTTCCGTAGACGTTTGGAAGATGAATGCTGCCATAGACTGGCACCTGCCCGATCTGACTGCGAGGAAAACCTCGGTCAATTTGGAAGTCCGGCACAACTGACATCTGGGAAGCTGATCACCAGGCCGATCAATGCTTGGAGCACCCCGGATATCTGGACTATCAAATCAGGAGAGGTGCTTCTTTCAATATTACCATCTCAGCCAGAGAGTGGTTTCAACAAATACTGCTTATAGATTAAGCCACGATGCGTGAAAGGGAGCATGGACATGTCAATAGGCCTAAGCACATTCGTCTCCAGCAGCAGTCGAAATTTTGAGAGAGACAGTTGTAGCTCATATCTTACGCATATCAAATCACACCTCATTCACTCGGTTGCACAACCACCGTGATCTGTTCGTCACATGTCCCCGTTGAAGATGTCTGGCCATAGCAATCGCACATACCTTAGGCGCGGTAAAATGAATACACCTTCCCAATGCAGTAATATTYGAAATTGTCAGATCATCAACTAGTGATACTAACATTGATTATAGCACAAAACTTCACTTTGCATGTGGTATTACTTACATGCGCGTGATGTCCCGTGAAAATGTGCGGTGAATGGCTGCTAGTCCGACAATGATGTGCATTTTCTTAGCGTCCGCGCCGCCGCATCACGAGCGTGTTTAGGCAGCGCGGCGACATCTATAAGAGCGTCAATGAGAGCATCCGAGACACCTACACCACTCACACATTGCCTTGCTCCCCTGCCACTCCCTCACTTCGCCCTGTACCAACACCTGTCCGCACTATCATCAACAGAGTTAGACTGACGCAAGACACAGTCCTCTTGGTACCGGCTGGTCAGCTTCATTGCTCGCTCTCAAGCCGTTCTCAACTCACCAGTCGTGAGAATCAACAAACCGCCGCCACTCTGCAGCCCAAGGTCCGACAAGAGAGTCAAAATGGCTTCCACCTTGGCGGCACTCACTTCGATCACTTCGTTCCTAGCTCATGCCTACTACCTCACCGGCCGAACCTACCACTCACTTCCCGATCGGATCCCAGGTCTCCGCAACGCCTTCACAGTCTCGCCTACCCGTGAGCTGCCGGACCTCATCACCATCTTCGGGATGGTGGAAGGGAGGCTTCTGTGTGCCCATGCGGCAATGCTGGGTGGAGACGAGTACCTGTTGATCAAGCAACTGTACGTTGCGAACGAGCTGATCTACGAGGCCTGGTGGAAGGTCTCCTGGCTGGACAGGGCCGTTGCGAACGGGCCCGGAGATGGGGAGGATGATGAGTTGTGTGAGGACGTCGACGACAGCGGGGAGGAGTTCGAGAAGTGGCGGGCTGCATTGCCAAATTGTTGTGGTACGCTGATGCTTGCTGAAGATGAGGCTTTGATGAATTGAGCTGATTTTGAGATAGGTGCTTGGGTCGCGCCGCAGACGCCGATACAGCAAGGCCGGCAGGGCTGTCCGATTGAGAACTGGCTGGACGATGTCACGGCTTGCTAGGTAGCTCTCCTTCGGAACAACATCAGCATGATGTTCCGGGGCTCATCACTGAAGATAGCTGGGCATGCTTCAAACTTCTACGGAAGCTGGAAGCCCCTTTGGCGTCGAGGGAATGAAAAGGCACAGGCTGCCCTTACCATGTTCCACACCCTGTATTCATTTTCAAGTTTTTGACGCCTGCGTCTCTCGTTTGGGTGTAAAGAGTGCAACCGAACGGCGTTGCAGATGGCACAGGCTGGGACGGCACATGGTGGAGTTTTGATGACATCAGCTAGAGGGATCAGGTCAAGGCCACACATAAAGCCATAGCAAGTGGTCAAAGGTGAGGTTGTCCGGGTAAGAAGGCTGTATATCCTCGGCCTGGTAATCTCAGATCCAATTGGTCTATTCCGTTTACTCTTGCTGGTTCCAGTCACATGGGCAAGTCTTCGCATCCCACGTTGGCGCCAGCGCATCGCGGGAGCGGAGCTCTTTGACGGAAGGATGCCATGTTTTCCGAGGATGTCGTAGACTGACGCTTATTATTAGGAATCATAGAAAGGACAGCGTAGAACGGTTCTTCCCAAGGTCCTGCTTGATTTACCCAAATTGTTGCTGTGGTTGGTAGGGAATTGGGGAGACGAGACTGGAGGCTTGGCGGGATTAAGTTTGGCCGACATCGAGTCGTCTTCTTTAGGAGTCTGGTTGCAAGGACAAGTTTCCATACATCAGTGCATCGCCTGTCAATATTTTCAGCACGCAACCATCGACGGGTCGGAATACAGTGTAAGCCTCGCCTCCACACTCAACTCCAGCTTCGATGGGAAAAGCAGCAGAGGAGAAAGACAGCATTGAGATGGAATATGGATGACTGACACAGACGGGTGGACAGCGGCCCTCGATTGCATTACAAGGGGACTGGGGATGGCGCCGACCGCAGCCCGGTCAGATGCCAATGACAGAGATACGAGTGCATACGATACGCAGGAGAGCCGACAGGACTCTCTGAGGCGGATGGCTGGTCAGTCCAACACTGTGTCCCGGGGCGGTCACGGCGAGGCGGGAAGCGATCAAGATCAGGATGGCTGTGGAGCGGCAGTTGGATTGCAGGGAATGCGGATCAATCTCGACGTCTTCAGACTTTGTGGATTTGGAGAAATGTCGCTTCCATCCCCATTCATCAATATGTTGGGCATGGCCGGCGGACTTTTTCGCCACGCACTGAGCACGATCGGCTGGATCCTCGCATTCCTCATGCACCGCCCAACCACTGCCGTTCCTTCTTGCCAACCTGCTGCCATGAAAAAGAGACCCAGAGCAGAAGATGTGCTGACGAGTGCTGTAGAAGTCGAGAGACGGGCGGAGATCACCCACGCCTACCACGCTACCTCCCCTCGCTCACCTGACACCGCTTCACCCATCTATCCCGAGCGTGCGATTCGACCGCTGCCGAAAAGTCGCCTCAAGTCGAAGCTTTCACCAGGACAGGCAGAGACTCTCGTTTTCCCACCAGAACCACCGCCAGTCTCACCGACGCTCAACTTCAGCCTTTCCATGCAAGCCCACGAACAGGAAGAGTCTCGACTGATGACGAACGGAGAGCCGCGATACCCATACGACTACGAGAACGTCCAGCGTCGGCACCATCAACATCAGCCCCACAGCAGCCACTGCACGTGTGGCGAAGATGGGGAGAGTGGAGAGGACGAGGTGGAGTTTGACCATCCGGACTACCGCTATTCAACACCTCCCACTGTAAATGGCGTTGGTGGGAAGCCGGTGGATTCATTACAGCGGAGACTGGTGGAGGCATCGCGATCATCAAGCAAGCCGCCGCCACCCGGATCAACAGCGTCTTCTGCAGACGGCTACGAGAGCTTTGAGAATACGAGCAACAAGAAGAAACGCAAGATTCCACTTTCAGGGACGTCCAGCATGCACCAGAGTCAACTAAGTGCGGAAATGGCAAGCATGGGCATCAGCACTGGACAAGCAGATGGAGGTGCAGAAGATGCCCATGGCGGCGCACAGCAGCAATACAGCCAAAGTGGGAACGGGACGTCTCCTGGCTCTGGCACGGGAATCAGTGGAGCAGGCCGCGGACGCTATGGCAGACAGGACGGGAGGAATCGACGGCCGCTCGGCAGTAGCACGATGAATGTGATCAACGGATACACTTCACGTGCGCCTGTGCGGGAGGTCAGGCACGGCGAAGGTAAATTCTATCCACAAACCCTTTGACAAAGGAGATTGAAGCTAACGCAAAGCAATCAGATGTTGGTGTTGAAAACACCGGTGGCATCATCTCTCAAGCCATCAAAACTGCTGCGGAACAAGGCCCACTTACTCCTGCAGGCAAAGGCAGGGACAACGTAAGTTTGCTTCACTCCGCAACTGCGGCCAGCGCAACGCCCAAAACTCAATTCACCTTCACTTGCGAATCGGACTCTGCGACCAAGATGGTGGACCAGCAAGCGGCATACGCAGCCGGCACACCCACTCCGCAGCGAAGTCTTCCTCCGGGAGTAAAGGGAGCAGGAACCCAGACTACGCCCCCTCTTCGCGGAGGGCAGCACCCAAACAATGCTAGAAATCCACCTCCTCCACCGTCCAACCACGCTCCAGCTGGTCAACACCCCCAAGCGCCACCTCCTAAGCCGAAGCCCCGTCGAAATCCTGCCAAGGAGTACGCTCTGCAAGCTGCCACTCGCAAGAAGAACCAGCAGTACCAGAATTACCACCATCGCCCGAAACCTGATGATATGTGGGTATGTGAGTTCTGTGAATACGAGGATATCTACGGAGCTCCGCCGTATGCTATGATCCGCAAATACGAAATAAAGGATCGTCAGGAGCGTAAGAAGGCGGCTGAGAAGCGGAGGCTGCTGGAAAAGGCGAAAATGAAGGGCCGTAAGAACAAAAAGGGAGCGGCAAAGAAGGGCAACAACACTGCTGCAGTCAATAACAATAACCACAACCCTAACAATGCGGCGGTGGCCAACAACACACCCCGAGATGATCCGGCATACGATCCGAATCTACCGCCGCCCGACCACGAGGAGTACTACGATGACGACGATGATTACGCGGATGAGTATGAGCCTGTTCCGGGAGTTGACGACCCGTATCCACAGGACTATCACTATCCGCCACCACCTGCTCCCGTTGGAACGCCAGTAGCGCCGGCTGGAGGAGGAGGCGGAAGAGGGTAGCTCACTGCGGGCGTGATGGCGTTGGGAATGGCTTTCATGTTCCTCCTGGCTATTGTGACCGAGATTTAAGCTCCCCGCTTCATTGCAAGGATACTGACACGTTGGGGTCCACGACACTCTGCTGCYCGCCACTCATCGAACAGCGAAGTCCCGAACACTGAAACTACGATGCGAAAAATTCTCGGACATGTGAGGAATTGAACATCGGCAGCCCAAAGTTGCCTGCCATTACTGCCTGCTTTAATTGAGCCCTATCCTGTTGTACATACAACACATCTGGTGAAGCCTGYCTTTGGATGGTTGGATTTGCGCGGAGTTCAGGTTGCTTTCACTTTGCTGCGTTCCGATTTATACTTTGATTGTTTTATTGCATCGCCAGCTGCATTTTCACAGGCGTTCTATACCTCCACTCRGAAAAGACAGAAAACTTTATTGGAAGCTCGAAGGAAGAAGGCCGAAAGGGCGGAAGATCGATGATGCGAAGCTCCGGCTTAACATGGATGAGGAGATGAGAGGAGACGGACCCGGTGACTCGCCGGACCTTCGCAAAGAGAGAGCGACTGACCAAGAGTCGAAGGTGATGTGATGCGATGAGTTGTAAGTAGGTAGGGTGGTGTAGGAGGGGGAACACAAAATGAGGGAGGTTGAATTGAAACACTTCTTGCCTCGACCATCGTCTTCGTTGCCCAAAGTACTCGCTTCGCTGCACCATCTGAAATTCTTGTCGCTCGCCGTCACGGCGCGGATGACTGCGAGGCACAGTATATGCTGAACACGAAGCCCGCTTTAACCCTGAATGTGGTCTCAAGAATGACATTCAAGTTGGTTCACGTTGCGAACTTTGCGCTGGAGGGAACAGCCGAAACGTCTCCTCACGAGGCGTTGGCCGAACGACCACATATCTGGCGTGAACGTCAAAAGTAGTAAACAACCGTGAAGCCTGTGCAGCCGATGGCAAGGATCGAACTAGGCCAGCGCACTTCGACACAGGTAAGTTATACTCGCTTGACCAGACAGCAAATGATCGCAATGTCTTGCGACCAGAGTTGGAGTCGCGGCCTTGACGAAAGTCGCCATGTCGGAGAGACCGATGGCCTCCATGATTGATGATCACACGAATAGGAGTTGTAGTGAGGTCCAAAGTTATGCGGCGGGGATTGGTGGCTTACCATTGATTCTGTAAGAGAGAATTGTGCTCAACATGAGATTCGAGACGGAGATCGTGCCGTCATATACTTATTCACACACCGTGCAGCACATGCCGAGCTCCAGGGGGGTTGCAAAGATCTTCTCCATAGATGGTAGGTACCTACTGATCATTGTACTTGAAGTCCAACCCCTCGAAATCGCCCTTCTCCCTCCAATCCTTCAGTATCTTCAAGAAAGCAGGCGATCCAGCACCATAGGCACCATTCCTCGCGGCACCCTCCAACGCCGTACCCTCATTATTGTAATAGCCAGGCGTGCACTCCTTGAGAAACTGTGCTCGCAACCCTGCAAGCTGTACGATAGTCTTGACCCAAGCCTCCTCCGCCTCGGCAGTAGGTTCCACAGTCCGTACATTCCGCTTCATACTTTCTGCAACCACGTACGCCAGATGCTTTGCCTGTTCGCCGGTGACGTGCAGGAAGTTCGGCGTCAAAGCAGCTTGTACGACCGAGACCCAGAAACAATTCGGGAAGCCTCTCGTGCTCCAGCCGTGCAGTGTAGAAGCGCCATTCTTCCAGCAATCAGTGATGGTCTGACCGCCACGACCATAGATCTCCAAGTTAGCACGATGGGACCAATCCGTAGCGAGTTCGAAGCCAGTGGCATATATAATGCAATCGACTTCATATTCTTTCCCCTGCGATACGATGCCTTTCTCAGTGATATAGTCGATTCCTAGACCTTTGGTATCTACCAAGTGGWCATTCTCCTGGTTGAATGCCTGGAGATATTCGTCATGAAAGCAAGGCCTCTTGCACAACTGGTTATAATAGGGCTTGAGAGCTTCGGCCGTGGCTTTATCCTTTACGACTTCATCGCAGCGGGCTCGGACTTGCTCCATCTTCTCAAAGTCGGCCAGCTGACGTTCTGCTGCCGCTTTCTCGGGATCGGTCAATGGGTCTGCGGTTCCGCGGGCGAGGAGTTTCTGGAGAATGTCGGTCCATCCATCTTGGACCAGGTCATTGGATAGGATTGCGCCGTTGACAATCTCATTGAAGTTCTCCATGCGTTCTAATTGCCATCCTTTCTGTAGGCTGGACGMCCATTTTTCGTCCGTCGGACGGTTGTTACGTAGGTCTATCGAGGAAGGCGTCCGCTGGAAGACGAACAGCTCTTTGGCGTACTTCGCAACATTGGGTACAATCTGCACAGCTAGTTGGAGTCAGCATGGGTAAGAAAGAAAGTCAAGGTTCTGAACGATCACCTGTGGCTCCAGTGCCTATCACTGCCACACGCTTATTGCTCAGGTTGGTTAAACCTCCACCGTTATCTCCGCCAGTGTACTTGTAGTCCCATCGACTGGAATGAAAGGAATGGCCCTTGAAATCCTCAATGCCTTTCACACCCGGTAGCTTCGGTCGATGCAGTGGCCCAGCGCTGGGAATGACAAACCGTGCTTTGATATCATCGTTCCGGCTTGTCGAGACAGACCAGAGTGCCTTCTCCTCATCCCATCGAAGCTCTCCGACTTCTGTCTGGAAAAGTGTTCGATCGTACAGTCCATATTTGCGGCCGATCATTTCAGAGTGCTTGAGAAGCTCATTGGCGTGCGCGTATCTTCGCAGCAACGGAAGCTGGTCAGCAAGCATAATCGAGGAATGGGATAGGCAGACTCACTTCTCTGTTGGCACATAGTCCAGCTCTTCAAGGAGTGGCATATAAATGTAAGATTCAATGTCACACTGGGCACCTATGAAACAAAACGTTAGTGATCTTTACCACGCAGTGTCGTAGCATGGAGATGCATACCGGGATATCTGTTCCAGTACCAAGTTCCTCCATAACCCGATGCTAAACTTGTCAGATCGTTCAAGAGGATGGGATGCCCAAGCATACCCTTTTCAATCAATCGAATGTTCTTGACTCCGGCTTCAATGAGTCGAACCGCGACTAGTTGAGCACCGTAGCCGCCTCCTACAATGACCACATCGACCTGCTCAGAGACGGGCTTCCTCGTAAAGCCCGGCTCGACCCAGGGGTCATTCAAGTAATGGGAGAATATGCCCTTGTTTTCAACCAGCCGGTACTGATTAATACCTCCTCCATGCTGGAGTCGCCTGTCTCTTTCAGCTGTGTATATCTCCTTGAGCTTGACGGGGTCAAAGGACAGTGCTGGGGGCTCAGCTTTGTCAACGTCAATGTTTTGTACCTGCGAGCCGGGCAGGTCGACCTGGTTGTAGACGCCAGCGGTAGCCATGTTATGGACTTCCAATCAATCAAATGTTTCTAGGTACTAGCGATGTAAATGCCGCGAAATGTGAGCAGGGAGGACTTGAAAGTAATTTATAAGTGGAAAATAGATTGATCACTACGCTGCCTGGACGAGTGGTTGACTTTATGTAGCCTGAGCGGCCGAGGTTGGCAAGACCATCCTCGTGGTTTATGATCCGTCACCGAATCACGTCCCAGGCTGTACACGAAGGGTGCATATGTTCAGCCGCCCCGCATCAGCATAACCGGAGGCGATGCGCAGTCTTTCCGTCTCCGTCTCCGCATGCACTTCCGAATGAACAGCAAGCTTGATCCTTGGCGATARCAATGCAAGATCCTTGGGTCGCCGGAGCTTTCTCGTCGAATGAACTTGTCCTTTCAGTGTGGTGTGATGGCATGCTGGCTCTGGCAAGCCACAACTTTACGGCACATCTCACCCCGGTTCTTCAATGGTTCGCATTCGATAGCCAGTGCATGAACTTCAGTAGTATTCGCAAGTGCATTTATGTCATCCAAGACCGTGGTATATCGGCGGATTGTGGTGGACGATGTAAAGAGTGAAGTGGCAACCTTGGAACCCAAACGTTCAAATGTGGCCCGTGCTCATCATGTATGACCTGGGAACGTCCACCACACATCCGCCCGTCGTCTCGTCACCCTCCTCCCTTTCATTTGAACCATCACCTCTCGAGACATATCTAGAGAGGTCCGTTCATCATGGCGCCCTCGGAGAGTCTGTTCCGCAGTCAGCACATGACGCTGACGCAGCTCTACGTCCCCAATGAGGTCGCCCGCTCCGTCGTATCTGGTCTGGGCGAGCTGGGCCAGATGCAGTTCCGCGATGTATGTGGAGATGAAGGCTGGAAGATGAAGGATGGAAGCAGAGGATACATGTGCTGACGATGCCTAGTTGAACCCGGACACCACGGCCTTCCAGCGCACCTTCACCCAGGAGATTCGCCGCCTAGACAATGTCGAACGCCAGCTTAACTACTTCCGGGCGCAGATCGAAAAGGGTGGCATCGAAATGCGATCCATCTACGAGTTCAGCAACACTATGGCCGCTCCATCGGCGTCCGAGATTGATGAGCTGGCAGACCGGAGTCAAAGCCTGGAGCAGCGTATCCAGAGCCTCAACGAGAGCTACGAGACTTTAAAGAAGCGTGAGACGGAGTTGACGGAATGGCGCTGGGTACTGCGTGAGGCGGGCGGGTTCTTCGACCGCGCCCGCGGTCAGACGGAGGACATTCGCCAGTCGGTTGATTCGAGCGATGACGCCCCTCTGCTGCGTGATGTGGAGGGCGGCAACAGCAACAACAACAATGATGGTGCTCAACAGAGCTTCAGCGTGATGAACATCGGCTTCGTGGCCGGTGTCATTCCCCGCGAACGCATGGCCGCTTTTGAGCGCATCCTGTGGCGTACGCTTCGCGGCAATCTCTACATGAACCAGTCAGAGATTCCAGACCCCATCATCGATGCCGAAAAGGGCGAAGAAACTCACAAGAATGTGTTTGTTATCTTCGCGCACGGCAAGGAGATCATCGCAAAGATCAGGAAAATCTCAGAGAGCCTGGGTGCGGACATCTACAACGTAGACGAGAACAGCGAGCTGCGTCGGGACCAGATCCATGAGGTCAACAGCCGTCTACAGGATCTCGGCAACGTGCTCGGAAATACGAAGCGCACTCTCGATGCTGAACTCACTCAGATCGGCCGCTCTCTAGCCGCATGGATGATCGTGATCAAGAAAGAGAAGAGCGTTTACCAAACACTCAATCGCTTCTCCTACGACCCAGCTCGCAAGACGCTCGTTGCTGAGGCTTGGTGTCCCACCAGCTCCCTTGGGCTCATCAAGTCGACCCTCCAAGACGTCAACGATAGAGCCGGCCTCTCCGTCCCAACCATTGTAAACCAGATCAAGACTTCCAAGACACCTCCAACCTACAACAAAACTAACAAGTTCACGCTCGGCTTCCAAACCATCATCGATGCATATGGTACCGCCAAGTACACCGAAGTCAACCCTGGACTCCCTACCATCGTTACCTTTCCTTTCTTGTTCGCCGTCATGTTTGGTGACTTTGGCCACGGCATAATCATGACATGTGCCGCCGCCGCTATGATCTACTTCGAAAAGCCACTACAGCGTGGCAAGCAGGACGAATTGTTCGGCATGGCATTTTACGGACGATACATCATGCTCATGATGGGAATCTTCTCCATGTACACTGGCCTCATCTATTGCGACGTCTTCTCCAAGGAGATCCCACTTGCTAGCAGTATGTGGGAATGGGACTTCCCGGAAAACTATACCAAAGGCACGGTCAAGGCCACCCGCGTTGAAGGCTACACCTACCCATTCGGGTTGGATTGGAGATGGCACGACACGGACAACGATCTGCTGTTCAGCAACAGTTACAAGATGAAACTTTCCATCATCATGGGCTGGGCACACATGACCTATTCGCTCTGCCTATCATACATCAACGCACGCCACTTCAAGTCCAACATTGACATCTGGGGTAATTTCATCCCCGGCATGATTTTCTTCCAGGGAATCTTCGGCTATCTTGTCTTTACAATCATCTTCAAGTGGTGTGTTGACTGGTACGCTATCAACGAACAACCCCCCAACCTTTTGAACATGCTCATCTACATGTTCCTCTCCCCGGRAACTGTCGGCGATGGCGAGAAGCTATATAATGGACAAGCGGGAGTACAGGTTGTGTTGCTGCTCGCCGCAGTTTCGATGGTCCCTATCATGCTGTTCTTGAAGCCCTTTTACCTTCGTTATGAACACAACAAGGCTCGTGCTCAGGGATATCGTGGCATTGGCGAGACGACTACTGTCACCGCTCTTGACGATGATGACGATGAGGACAACCACGCCAATGGCAATGGTGTTGCGGGTCGTCCAAGCTTCGCCGACAGCGAGATGGATGGCGCCGTAATTACGCAGGACATCGGTGGTGGCGATGATCACGAGGAGTTCGAATTCAGCGAAGTCATGATCCACCAGGTCATCCACACCATTGGTATGTGTGACGTATACTGAACATCTATAAGATCCTGCTAACATTTCCTACAGAATTCTGTCTCAACTGTGTCTCCCACACTGCATCTTACCTCCGTCTCTGGGCTTTGTCGCTTGCTCACCAGCAGCTTTCGATTGTGCTCTGGAAAATGACTCTAGCCAACGCCTTTGCGATGGAGGGCGCCGTTGGTGTCATCGTCATCTTCATTGCATTTGGTCTCTGGTTCGCTCTCACAATCGCCGTCCTTGTTGTCATGGAGGGCACCAGTGCCATGTTGCATTCGCTGCGTTTGCACTGGGTCGAAGCGATGAGTAAGCATTTTGTTGGCGAGGGAGTCGCATTTGAGCCTTTTAGCTTTGAAGCGATGTTGGAAGAAGACATGACGGAGCTGAAATGATAGGCGTCTTGTTGTAAGTTAGATGGATGACTGTAGAGAGAGCTACTTGTATAGACACAGTTTCTGCGACACCAATCACGGGGCTTGCCACTGCATGCGAGTGTTATTTCAGCGTGCTCTGTACAGGGTGGAAGCACAACCGAATGCTCTCATCCAATCTTGCCWCGCGTGCACTCTCCGCTCAACACTGACATTTGATTGGAATGAACCACCTCTTCAACCAATGACAGATGAAGACGGTCCCTGGACTTCTTTACCTGTCAGTTCACTTCTTCCTTCGCTAAACCTCCTATCACCACTTAAGGTACCGCTGCAATGTACAGAAACACATCTACTTCCCCGATCATGCACTAACTTCCACCCCCGGAAAGTACTTTCCAAATTTGCCGCCGAAACAGCTTCCCTCTGGCGTATGGCGCTGATATCCACAGGAAGATGTCTTGCTCCCGGTCGTTTCCCGAAATGAACTGAGTCCCAACGGAGTTCGTGTGTCTCCGGACCAGAGAATAATCTATGTCATGGATACGAATATGACGTTGGAAAGCGACCCTACGACGGATTCCTGGTTGGGACCGTTCGTCTATGCTTATCATCTTGATGATTGATGCGGTGCCTACGTATAGGAAGCTGTTTAGGCTTGTGACGCAGGGAATCGCGGATGGCATGCGTGGGAAGAGTATGATGGAGAGAGTTCGAGGGTATTGTGATGAGGCATAAGTATGGGAGAGTCTTGGGCGTGTTGAACAGTCGGTTCCTTATAGCTGACAAGGATGCGGACGCGGTGCATTTGGCGGACTTTGCGATTGCTGGGGGATGTTTTGGTTGTGCAGGCGGTGACAAAGTTGTAGACTATCATCCTAAACATCAAAAGTCTCGCAAATCTCCTAAATTCTCCCAAAGACCGCTCTAATAATGTGGTCGTTGCTCGGAGCTTTGATTTGAAACGCCGCGCAGACAGACCTGATCATCGCTTGGAGGCTGGATATGCATAGAATGAGGTGCACTTCGTGGCATCATCTCGAGTTTCGCGCGGACCACCGAAGAGTCCAGTCAGCTCCTAGTACGGCTCACCAGAACTGGAGCCGGTGTCGGAGTCACGGGTGTTAGTCTCATCAACACCCTTGATGTTCAGAGCCATACCACCGCTCTGTACGAGCAAATCGTAGGCCAAGCCGTTGATCTGATTGATGGCATCCGCAACATCCTTCTTCTGGAGCAGCATTTTGTTCTTGAGAATCGTGCGAGCGACGATGGTCCTTAGCTCGCGAACGCTTTCATCCGTAGACAAGTGGACCTCCGTAATCAGGTGGGCGAAGGAAGTGTCTTTCAGGTTCTTGCGAATTGCAGGCTCTATCTTTTCAGCRGCGAGGAGCCGTAGAGCGGGCATGTCGTATCTGCCTCAAGTTAACATCGACATGGTGGCGGGTCATTTCCTTCGCTCGTGCATGCGTATATGAGTTGGGATTAGATAACTTACTTGACGGCGACGGCGAACACACGGGCGTGRGTGAGCATGGCTTCATCTCCTTCCGGACCAGGTGCAGCATCACGCGCGTCTTTGGGGGGATTGGAGGTTTTGAGCTTCTTCCTCCGTGCTTGACCATCTCCCTTGCGCGTCCCAGCGGCTTTCTTGCCATCGGCCTCGTAGTCTAGATGGTACATGTAATGTATCATCAAGCGCACCGCTTCCGGGTGGTCGCAGGACCAGTCTGTGGCCGAGACTTTCAGATCGATGCGCGCCTCCAAAGCTTCCTTGAAGCCATTCCGAATAGCCTTTGCAATGTACTCAGACTGGAGGCCAATGACTAGCTTGTGTACCCGGTATGTGTCCTTTCTGCTGGTACCGTTAGCGGCTGCTTTCTTGAGCCAGATCACCCAGAGGTGACATACCCGCAGGTGATGGTGAAGTCCGTGGATTCGTCATCGTGGTAGAGTCTGTTTTAGTTAGTGAGTTCGATATGGGTGATTCTTCGGACGCACTTTAGCAGACCTGCTCTGGCAGCCTCAGCGGGACTCGGCCTGGACACCGGTCGCTCGACGGAGGTGGAGGGTGCCATGTCGGATGCAATTGAGGAGTGTCGAATGACAGGTGTGCATTTGCCAAATCGCGAACATCCGACGCGCAAGCTCACGGTCACCGATTCGAGACGTACCAATTCACTTTGATTGCACTGTTTACTCTGACGCCCATGRTCAACATTCCAAAGTAATCGAAGTGGTGCTTGAAATCTCAGGACCTGTACTAAAAATGCCATATCGCCCAAGACTACCAGGTATCCGTCCAGTCCCTTCACATAGACTGTTGTAAAGCTTCGACCCAGGGAGTCTCTCTTCTGCCCTAACGAACCTCCCAGTATCTTCTGCCCCCGAAACCGTAGGTGATGGAAGAAGACGCGCTTTGTCGATGTATTCCGGCCACAATCCAACGCTCATCCCGACTAAACCCCAAAGCTCTCCGCTTCCATCTCAAACTCGTCGCAAGCCAGCTTTTTATCTTTCAGATTCGGGATCTCCACCTAGGCCGTGAAAGGAGCATCGAAGGTATCCCCGGTCTTTCACACTCGCGCGGTCGTTTGGATTGGAATTCATCAGAAGTGTACATCGATACTTTCCACTCAGAACTCAGATTGCGCCATGGCCGCATCTGTCAAGGCCAGACGTCGTGGTGAGGAAGGAGGGCGGTCGTCTGGAGGAGACGCGATGTCGTTGGGTACCTAGGGTTGTAGGTGGAGAGCGCTAACAACCTATTCTTGGAAACAGTTCCTTGCATCAACGCCGCATCCTCCGACCTCACTCACTCACCATCGCACATCGATGAGTGAGGTGTTTGACACGCAAGACTCCTGTGCGCCCTCACCGCTGCGAAGCCGTTGCCGCCATGTTCGATGACAACCATTCGTTTTATGCCATTCCGATGACACCGACAGCGACATCAGGACTTTGCAGGACCCGGCAAGTGTTTGAATGCCGCGTCGCGAAGCACACCGATACGAAGACGATCTCGCTCGGCCGGCGCACGCTTCCTTCCTGACACGCAGATGATGCCTTTGAGCTGACACGTCGCGCAACGGGACTTTCCAATGCACTCCAGAAGCGATCTGTTGGTAGAAGCACACTTGCGACATCGCACGTTCGAGGACTGTGGCACGTGTGGTACGCCAGAGCGGATTCTCTCTATGCGAGGAGGCTTCATGCCGTGCCTGATATAGATTTCAGACACTCGCTCTTGAACATGCTGCTGCCACGCATCAAAACTCTTCCATTCAGCGCCAAGCAACTGGGTGTCGGCGCCTTTATTTCTTGGTGTGGCCTGGCGGAATGGCCATTTCCTCTGCTTGGCAGCTGCCCAAGACAACATTCTCAGCAGCATCCAGTCGTCTGGTGAGGCACCTCGTTTCGACATCTTCAGGACCAGCCCTCCCCTACCCTGTGACCCCTGCGACATGCTCTGTCTTTGTTCTATTCTGGGCCTGCGCTTGGCTATCTGCCAAAGATGGCTGAAATTTCGGTCAATCTTACGCGCCTGGCGATCGAGCCGATGCGCTGCTGCAAGCTGCTCGATCGAGCCACAATGCACCGAGGACCGTGGGGTCCCACGAGGCTGGTAGTCATACTCGTCCAAAATCATATGCGATCGGACGACACGGCGACGTTCGATGCAATTTCCAGTACCGACCCGATTCTCGCCATTGTTCGCTCGGATTGGCTCAACGACGCGGATTGYGACGTCACATCGGTAATTTATCGCTTGCGGTATGTCGAAGTGGGAGGTCACCGCGTTGCTTGTAGAGTCACCGCCTTGGCTACTATCAACTTTCCCCGCTGTGGAAGAGTCGCCGTCCTTGTCTATTCCGTTGTCGGCAACGTGACCATCCCCTAGGAGTTCCCTGCGCTCTTTGTCCAAAGGCCACAAAAGCATGATGAAGATCGATATGGTTTTCTTATCAATAGAGCAGTGTTGTGGAGCAAGACAATGACAGTGTCTCGAAGGTGCGTTGTGAGCTTGGTCGTGGTGTATGCGTGTGTTCGAAAACGCTATGTGCTGTGCACGCCCAGATGACGAAGTGTCATGTTAAATTGGGTGGCCAGGTCAAGGTTCGGACAGGACGTGTGAACCATGGAACTAGCCGCAGCAGGACATCTTTTTCTCAAGAAGCTCGCCACTGCGAATCAGATAATTGCAATTATCGAGACATCGAGCGTCCTCAATATGCCTGGGGAATGTACCATCAAGACTCCGAGGACCAGATTTCAAAAGGACAATATAGAAAAAATAATGAATAGGAGGGAACCAGCATGGGTTCTTATTACAGCTTAACTTCACGAATGCATCCGCTGTCCCTTCTCTCCCCACGGTACCTCTTCCCTAAACACCAGAAGGTGAAACTGCAGGCAGAGATTGCAAGTGTGCAAAATTTCCATCCCGCCGCGGCGAGAGTACGCCGGCAGACCCCTTTTTACCACCTTGACGCCCTCGAATCTAGAACAAGATTCTCAGCACTGGAATGCCACTTTGCCATCGAAGAGCAAGCCAAAGCAACAACCAAGTGGCGCGATCCGGAGAAGGACCACCGATATCACAAGTATGCCAACAAAGACGGACAGACTTGCTCTGTCTCCTAACGCGGCTGCGCCAAGTGGTTCGCCAAGATTTCGACCAACACGTTCGCGTGTGCAAGATCAAGCACAAAGACGTACCATTCGAGCGAAGATTCCCTGAGTTCGCCCGCCTCGATAGCTCACTGCCACCAACAAGTTCAATATGGTGACACGCACCAAGGCCGCGACTTTTATCAACCGTGCCGCGCACGAGAAATCCGAACATTCCATGTTCGGCGTGGGTCAAGTGGTGGCTTACAAATTTGGCGATTCTGAATTTAGTATTGTCTCCAGCGTCACGGCTAATCAGGCCGATTAAATGATCTTCAAGATAAAGACTCAGTCCGAAGAACTTCCAAGGCGAATAGAGGACGGGGACGTTGAAGTTTGCCGATTCTCCTGGGAATAGACCTTAACCCCGATGAGTAGGTAACTATAAGCTGGATAAAAGGAAGCAGCTCTGTCAAGAGTTGAATGTCTCCTCGAATAATCTCTTCTCAGTTATGTTGTTGTCATTACAGAAATTATAAAAATTTCAATTGCCACAGGTGAGGGAAAGCTTCAATATCACCGGGCCTTGGAATTGCTTCTGCCCTTGCGAAATTTGTGAGGTGAGGTGAGGTAGACACACGCTCAGCCTCAATCTGCTGTATGTTTGAGATGGTCTGCCGATAATATCCACCGCGACGAAGCCACCTACCAACAAAAAGAATCTTGAGCAGCCCGACATCATGGCAATCTTCAAACAAGCGGGAGTCACGAGAAAATATGGCTTATTGTAACAATGAGAAGAGCTGCAGTATTTGGAAGCGTGATGAGAAGATATTGCTGCTCGCGAGCTGTCAGGACTTACATGTACACATTACAGTATTCATTCCAAGGCTACTAGAATTTGGTCCTATCAAGGGCCACGGGACTTCACCTACTCCCATTGATTCTGGACACTTCAACGAACGAAATTACTGTTTCCAGGGTGCCTCGTGTGGGGAACCCACAAGGTGCTTGCGATGCGCGGGTTGGACTTGTCATGCAAGAGGGAGAAGAGGCTCCGGGCCCTGATCGCGAAAGAGACTCCCATGGAGCACTTGCCCACCATACGTGATGAACTGTACGACACGCGTGGGCAGGAAATTCAGAGGATAGCACGGCAGAKTCGTTGTCTGACCAGCAGTTACGAGCAAGCGGATAGTATCGGTGCGTATGTTCTTTGAATCTCCATCGCGTTGATAGATTGATTACTGAGACGTGATTGCATCTCCCTACTCCGCGGCTTGAGGCTTTATCTCGATTTTAGCCGCTTCAGCCCATGTTGACGTTCCATTTATGCTCTCTTGTCGGATATGATATAGCTCATCCAAGAAAGCAGGCACGAATGATCCCGGGCCTTTGACATCAGATCGGACGGCTGCACGTTCCGCGGCAATCTCAAACATCAAAATCGCTGTCACGGCGGCCAGTAGCTTGTCTTCTCGCTCAACTGCCATCACGCTCGCAATGGTTGTCCCCAGCGTGCAGCCACTTCCAGTGATCTCGCCAAGATACTCGTGACCGTTGCTGATCGTTACGGTTCTCTCTCCGTCGGAGATCACGTCTGTGCTGCCGGTCATGAGGACGACGTTCCGCTCTCTAGCAGCAGTACCCTTGACCAGCTTGATCTTGTCTTCGAGGGAAAGCTGAGAAGCGCCAGAATCCACACCGTGTTGCTTCACACCAGCAGCGCCCGAGACTGTTCGAATCTCGCCTTCATTGCCTTTGATCACATCGAAGTACCCTCCAGCCATGAGCGCTTTAGTCCCGTCCCGTCGTTGTTGAGTTGCGCCAGCGCCTACCGGATCAAACAAGACGGGTCCACCTATGGCATTGTAAGCTGCCAAAGCTTTGAGGTGGTTTGTGCGGATCTCTGGCGTTGTGGTTCCCATGTTTATAACAAGACTGCCGCCTAGTGCAGCAAGATCTGGAGCCTCGAGACCGTTATTGGACATGATGGGAGAAGCCCCTATCGCGAGAGCAACGTTTGCTGCAAAGTTCTGAACCACCAAATTTGTCATGTTATGGCAGAGAGGCTTCTTGCCCGCCATGCGCTTAATAATCTCGGGAGCCTGATTGATGATGCTTTCACGCGAAAGCTTTGGCTTTGCTGTGGATGTGGCGAACGGTGGTGGTTGCTTTATGAGCTCGGCGAGTTGCCTGGAGGCCGCTCTGGGATCTTCTGCTGCTATGATGGCACTGACTACAGCCACTCCGTCTAGCTTCTTGTGCGGCGAAGCGGTCTGATACAGGACCCGCTGGGTGTTGGAAGCGTTCACGCCTCCAATGCATACAGTCTTCACATCAAGACCTTTGGCGGCAAGCGACGTTAGAACATGCCGAACACCTGCGGTTCCAATTATTGATTTGGTGTTCTCTTTGGTGGGCGTGGCATACACTGTCCCGATGCCCAAGTAGTCGGCTCCATCTTCSGCAGCAATCACTGCCTCCTCCTCGCTATTCGCGGTCACGCCAATGATGGCTTCAGGGCCGAGAATCTTTCGCGCCGTTTTCAGATCTAGGTCATCTTGGCCCACGTGAACGCCTTCGACGCCTGCAGCAAGAGCAACGTCGACACGATCATTGATGAGAAGTGGCACGTTCGCCGCCTTTGTGATCTTGTGAAGCTCCTTGGCTATCTGCACGAGGTCCGCCGTATCAGATGTCTTGTCGCGCAGCTGAACAATTGTGACACCTCCTTGCACCGCGGCCTCGACGACAGTCACCAGATCTTTGTCACCAAGTATTGCCGGCGTCGAGTCCGTCACCAGATAGAGGGAGTAGTCGACCGCCATGCTGGGGAAGCACAATCTCTCGCATGGATGATGAATCATGACAGGACCTGGAAGTGGACCCAGGATGTAAATTGCTGAGCGCCTAAGAACGAACTTACCTAACGCCGAGCTCTCAGTGCAAGAAGAAGGCTGCATTACATGCAGTCGCTGCCAACTTTGAGCTGGCAAGGCCATGGACAACATGCCGTCGGGAAGGTGCTCTTGTCGCCTGATCGAGGATACACTTACATGGTTCAGGACGGGCAGTCTTCACCACTGCAGAGCCGCCGTGGTCGTACCAGAGATGTTTAAAGCCGAAGCCGTGGGCCGAGACATGCACGCACCCTTTTAGGCCCTAAGGCGAGACAAAGAAATCGCTGTTCCTGGCCAATCCAGTCTATTCCGGGGGACACTGCGAATAGTTGTGAAGATGGGAAAACTGGCAGTTGAGAGACCCGGAGGTCATGTGAATGGGCAATAAATGCTCCGTCGTGCCATCCACGGCGATGTGTCCACTGCTGCCGGAAATTGAAATTTGAGGTCAGAAAAGTGGAAAAACCCGCGTGATTAGGTACTTGCCCGCGTTCATTTTCAGCACTTGGCCCGCCTACTTAGCCTTCTTTCTTTCTTCCTCCTCCCAACATCCACCTTCTTCATCATCTGCACCTAGCACACACAACCCCGAATCAGCAAGCACCACGTCAACTGAGTATTTTGCGCCCGCAGCCATCCGGCACGACACATCGCCGCCAGCACCAGTACCAGCGACTCGCCCTCCGCACTCGGGACCATCGCCACGCATTCGGCCAACTACTCCACACGCCTCAGAGGATTTTATGTATCCGTCCCACGCGAAAGACTATCAAGATCTGCTGCGCCGCGGCCATCCTAGAAAAGCTGGGTGAAGAGGATTTCCAAAAGGATATCCCCGACAAAGCACAAACAGAACAGCCAAACCAGGACATCAGCCAGCAAACGCACACGTGCATGTCTCTCTTGCATGTCTTTGCTTGTGAACAAAGATTTGTTCTGCCTTTTCCCACGCTGTATCCGCCAACCAAGCCCAACAGCCATATCGTGCCCAAAACTCTTTCCTAGAGCCTAATTCCAAACCAGCAATACCAAACTACAACCGCAGTCATGGGTTCCGTCAACATTCGTCGCGATGTCGCTGACCCATTCTACCGCTACAAGATGGAGCGCATCCAGTCCAAGGTGGAGGGCAAAGGCAATGGAATCAAGACCGTTATTGTCAACCTCAGCAACGTGGCTCACCAGCTCGCGCGTCCTCCCAACTACGTGATCAAGTACTTTGGCTTCGAGCTCGGTGCTCAGACCAACATCGACCCCAAGGACGACCGCTGGATCATCAACGGCGCCCACGAGGCCGGGAAGCTGCAGGACTAYCTCGACGGGTTCATCAACAAGTTTGTCCTCTGCAAGGAGTGCAAGAATCCCGAGACGGTCGTCAATATCAAGGATGGCGATATCCTCATGGACTGCAAGGCCTGCGGTAAAATCACCACTGCCGACCCTCGTCAGAAGCTCTCCTCTTTCATCCTTAAGAGTGCACCCAAGAAGGGCAAGAAAGACAAGAGCACCAAGAAGGCTGACCGCAAGGCTCGTAAGCTCGCGGGTGAAGAGGGTGGTGACGAGGACGCCWATGGTGCAGCTAGCCCGGGCGAAAGCGGCTCTGATCATGCGGACGAGAACGGAGACGTTGGAAACGACGCCGGTAGTGACGACGAGCTCACACGCAAGATCAACGCCCAGGCCAAGGAGCTCAACGAGAAGGACGACGAGGAAAAGGAAGTGCAGTGGTCCGTCGACATGTCCGAGGAAGCCATCAAGGCTCGTGCCAAGGCGCTTCCCGACGATCTCAAGGCCAGCTTGGTATTGGAGAACGGCGAGGAGGATGGAGAGGGGGGCAACGCCTACGATGAACTCGGAAAGTGGATTGAAGCCAAGGCTGAGGAGTCTGGCAGCGCCACCAAGGTCAATGATGTCGAGATCTACCTCAAGGCCAAGGAGCTCGGCGTTGAGAACAAGCACCGCACTCTGACTGTGCTCGCCCAGACCATCTTCACAGACAACATGGCCAAGGAAGTCGATGCTCGTGCTGCCATGCTCAAGAAGCTCATCACCTCCGACAAGCACGAAAAGGCCTTCATGGGCGGCATTGAGCGCTTCGTTGGTATCGACAAGCCCAACCTCATCCCCATGGTCAGCGCCATCTTGCTCAAGATCTACGAGAACGACCTCGTCTCGGAGGAAGTGCTCACGGCTTGGGGAGGCAAGGCCAGCAAAAAGTACGTTGACATTGCAACTTCGCGCAAAGTCCGCAAGAGCGCCGAGAAGTTCATCGAGTGGCTGGAGAACGCCGAGAGCGACGAAGACGATGATGATTCTGAGTAAGTCATTCCTGCAGTGCTAGGTATTCGATGGGCTCTCTGCTTGATCGAGTGGCGGCGTGTTCGTGGAATAGCGAACTTCAAAATTGTGTAACTCAAATCTTTGGTGCTTTGGATTCTTCTGATTTGCGAGACTTGTCTCTGGCGCGACATAGACTGATAGCTCTCTGCTCAATGATACATGCAATTGCAATAGACTCATCTCTCTCTTGACAAGCCTTACGAAGAAGTTCATTCATTAAAGGTTTCCAACAGAGCAAGAGATTCTGTAGATGCGAATGGAAACATGTCTCATACAGGTAGGCGTTCATTATAATATTGGAGACCTCGTTAGAGCAGGGCGCTCGTTTGCAATTCCGAGATAACTGAAAGTCATCAACGAGCTCTTCCAGGTTTCGTACTAGGTATACTCTGGAAGCGTCCATCCCTGTTCACATGCCGATACTTTTCGCCGAAGAGCTCCCGCCCCAGATATCTGACGCGCCAACGCGACTTCCTGATTTCTTATACTGTACATCACGCGTCTCACGTCACACCAACTTCTGCACTTCTGCACTTCACACGTAGGAGTCAATCAACTTCCAGCACGTCGTCCACCTCCATTGTGACCTGCATCTCGCCAGCATGAAGGCCARCTTCGTGCCCGGAATTTCAGTCGAGCTCCATGCGAATGGTCAGGCGCTCAGCGAGTACGTCGACGAGGAGGCGATCGAAGGAGAGCATCGGCGGGCCACACGATATGTGGAGACAGTACCAGATACAGAATTCTCTGTCCACATGTTCATTGAGTCGACGTTTCCATACAGGCTCGATGATCTGGTCGTCGGCATCAGCATAGACGGCCAGGAAATCACCACTTATTGCTCTCGAGCGGCATCGCAAACCAATTTTCGGCACGAAGTCTACTCAAGCTCCGTGTTGAACCACAATGGCGTGGGTGAGAGGCGGGTGTTCACATTTGGCGAGCTCAAAACAAGTAAGCTGTCGAGACACCAACATTTGTTTGACGGACTGACTGTCGATGGATAGCCGACGAGTCTCTGGATAAATCAGAAGGCCCAAAGCTAAAGGAGATTCTTTCCAAGCTAGGCGAGGTGACCGTGTGGCTGAGGCGTGAAAATTTATTCGCCGCGTTGATGCCGAAGAACATAGACCACTGTCACCGTCGAAGATTGGCGAAAGCGTACCCGAGAAGGCATTGAAGGGTCGCTCCATTTCCAATCGAGCAGCGCTGAAGTTTGCCGGACTCTGCCAGCCACGCAGATCTGTGAAGACAGAATATCTCGACGGCAATCGCTCTTTTGTTAAGTTCACGTTCAAGTATCGCAGCCACCGTAAATGATCCAAGTTGCGACCATCGATGATCTGCCAGAGACTGCGCTGACTTGCCCGTAGGCGACCTTCAAATTGAGGGCATTATCCCTCGCAGCCCTTCGCCAGTACCTCTTGATCAACTCGATTTGGCAAGCATGACGCGCGAGCAGGCGATCGAGGCCCTTCGTCAACAGCGCGAGCGGCATGCAGGCTCGACTCGTGTTAAGCGCGAACGAGCTCCGACTTTGGTCATTTACGATGACGGTAGCGATGAGGAGGACGGCGATGAGGGAGATGTCTGCATCACCAGTGTTGAGYCAGTCAAGAAGCGCCAGCGAGCTTCCATGGACTCTGGTGTTGATGTGATTGATCTCACCGATGATTGACGCTTTCCGCCGAACAAAGGCAAAGACACCACCTCTCCTTCCGGTTTACAGCACGAGATACCCACTTGATATGTACTTTTAGCAGGGCGCTTTGTTTGGCTGTTCATAACTTTGGTTTGGAGATCATGAAATGGACATTACATTCAATTTGAGGCTCAGAGCTTACTCTTCCCTCCCAGCACAACGCCTTCGACCCAGTCCTTGATAATGGCATTCGTTTCCGCTGGTGTATGCCATAGAGCCCAGTGAGTCGCCGGTACCTCGCCGCGAGTTAGATTCGGAATGGAGCGCTCCATGCCTCTGCTCATCTCCCTTGTCAAGATACCATCCCTGGTCGCCAAAATATACAGAGTTGGCTGCTTGATAGTCTTTCTTCTATCGTCCGGGAGATCCTTTTCGTCCTCCCAATTGACCTTACGAGTTCGGTACCAATTGCAGGGGCCGTTGATGCCATTCCTCATGAACTCTTTGACGTAAAAGTCCAATTCCTACTCGTGAAGTTAATAAAATGGACGAAGGACATTCGGGCAGGACAACATACCTCTTCACTGAGCAGCGGTGTCATAGCAACATCGCCATCCTTGAAGATGCTGAGATCAACACCTTCCTTCGCATTCATAAACCTCTTCCCCTTAGCAGGCCGGCCACCATACATCCCCAACAGAAACTTTCTCATGTCCTTCTCATCTTTCACCACACTTTCAATTTGATCATCCGAGCTGCCAAACTGCAACTGGTAGCCAAACTGTGGCACAGGTCCTTTGACCAGATCCTCCGTCGACGTGAACGAATCCGTGCAAGGCGCAAAAGCCGTACAGACGCTAAAGACATGCGTGATGAGTTTCGGATACCACTGTGCGATTCTGTACACTGCCAAACCACCCCAATCATGTCCACCGATAATGGTGCGGGAGATGGAGAGCTGGGAACAAATCCCCGCTACGGCATCGGCGTGAGTTTTGAAGGAGAAATCTTTGATTGAGCTAGAAGTCCCGGTCTTTCCATAGCCCATACAGTCCAAGGCGATACAGCGAAAGCCGAGAGATAGGAGTGTTGGGATCTGGTAACGCCATGCGAGGGATATGTCTGGGAATCCGTGGATGAGGACCGCTGTTCCCTTTTGCTGTTGGCCTGCTGGAACYTGAGCGTCGAGGTAGTCTTGAAGAAAATGTTAGGACTGTATTGGGATCGATATTGATAAGGTATTGATCGATTCGCATGAAACATGAGCGAATGCCCCAAGGACGGGAGGGAGAGTTGAGGCTTGGCTGCTCTCTTTGTAGGGAATCGACGACAACGCTCGCAAATAGGTAGCTATAAGCAGCAGCCTTGCGGAAAGTCAAATGTCTTGTCGAATGATTGCGTTGCCATAGTCTCGGAAAGTATAACATCTTTGACTGCCGCAGGTAGGCCGGCAACCTTCAATTTCACCGGGCCCTTGCCCATCTTGCCAGTGGACTAGTAATGTGCTGGAAGAATAAAAAGGTTACTCACGCCACTGTTTCCCGTTCACTTTGGTGAAGCAGGATTTCACTCGATCATCATTGATTCCAATCTTATCAATCGTGACTTTCGCCATGTCTTCAACGACTTCTCCCATTTCAAGGTGTTGTTTGTGGAAGTGTTTGATGCTGAGTGCGGGAAAGCAGAGAAGTCGCCGTTAAACCTCGGCTTCAGAGCTCCAGCCGTCGGCCCAATGTAACCCATGTAAGTCCAGGGATAGGAGGTACCGTGCATGTATACAGCGCGCAATCGCAGGTGTGGACGAGGTATGGTTGTCTGCCGTTGAAAGTTAATTTGACAATAGGCGTGCCGTTACATATCATCATCATCCAAAGCCTGGCAATAGACTACATACACAATCATACAGAGCCCATGCGGGCTAATAGATGACATTGTCTTCGTCACCTTCAACAATGTGGTCGCCATCAACATCGTCTTCTGCCTCCTCTTGGTTTTGTTCACTCGCAGTCGCCTGCCTATTCGTCTCAACCTCCTGAACACCGTCTACCTGTACCTCCTTCTGCGTAGCGACCTCTGGATTCTCATCTCCATTCGCGCTGTCAATGCTAGGATCAGCAGGCTTCGATATAGATTCAGAGTCAGCAGAATCAATGTGTGCGGCCTGTTTGGGCTCCTCGGAGTTGTCTTGTAGTGCTTCGGTTACCACAGGCTGCGATGCTTCTCGATCGCTAGATTGCTGGTCGGTACCCTTACCGTCCAGCACCTCGAGCCGCTTCTTCTTCTCGATCTCGRAGTCGGCAAGCTCTTCGTCAATTTGAGTACGAACCGCTGCGAGCTGGTCTTCGATTCGAGCTTCTTCGTCGGGGAGGAGGTCCCAAGGTCTGTAATACTACTGCAGGTCAGTTGCAACCCAAGTATGGAATATTGGAGCATAATTACCAGCCTGGGTTCTGCTTCCGTTTGCAACATGTTCGCTATATCGAGCAGATTCCTGTGTCGAGTGTGCATCTGCGGGACCTGTCAGCATTGGTGCGGTGCAATGAGAGCGCTCTCCAACTCACGTCTTGCTYATCGACAGATATCTGCACCCTTTTTCGATGCTGAGCGAGTTCCCGCAAGCGTCTCTGCTTGTCCTCGAGTCGTTCGTTATCCTGTTTCGCGAGCTCAGCCTTTCTTCTTGCCTCAATGTCTGCTCTTCGCTTCGCAGCTCGGTCATTGGGCTGCTGGGCGTTCAAATTTCCAAGAAGGGCCCCGAATAGTCGCTTGCTGCGCTGCTTGTCATCAGGAATCGCGCTTCTTCGTCGTGAGTCGCGGCTTGATTCGTTCTTCTGGGCAGGCTTCGTGGTGTGGTCCGGGCTCTCCGGTAAGGTGGTGGGCTCCGTGTTGCTGGCCAGTGGGTCTTTTGGTGTGATCTTACCCGCACTGGTCCGCCGTCTCTTGCTGTCTTCCGTCTCGAGATCATCCGACTGCCGCCGCTTTAATCCATTGTGGTTCGAGTCCAGTTCCGAGTCGTCGGGAACGATAGCAACAGCAGATGCGACCCTGAATGTTCATTAGTCTATGATCGGAATATTCTATTCGCGCAGAGGTGTAGCTCACATTTCCGACATTTTGATGTACGGCTGAGGAAGGCGCGTGTCGTGCTAGAGGTAAGGTAAAGTATCGTAAAAGGTCGATGTGATGGCACGCGAGCTGACAAGCTTCAAAGCTCAAGTTCAAGTTTAGCCGACTAGAACGGAACTAGCACGCGAGATCGCGGTTCCCGAATTCGACCCCAGTCCTCGTTCGTCCTCTTCTCGACATTCACTTGTGACTTCTATGTGCTTCTGCGCGCAAGATACTTACCTGACCGCGATGCACTTAACATCAAACACTTGACAAACGCAATCGATCGATTTCTCGTCACCACTATGGATGCCTCTCTGCGCAACACAGAAGCGCTGAAAAGCAAGGAACAACCTCGAAACCAATCAGACTACGCTAACAAGACCAAAGGCAGAATCGATTATCTTCAAAACAATCTTGCAAGACGATTCGAAAACCTCATCAGCCTTGCAACCATTCAACGCGGAGACCGAGCGGACTCTGCCGTCACACAGTATTCCATGAAGACCGAGACGGCAGGCTTGGTACGCATATCTTGCAATGCTCACGAGATATCAATTCCTGACATGTGACTTAGATCCGTGCCGCCGAAGAGATTCAAACGCTCATCCGCCAGATGCAGGAGATGTGGCTCTTCGGTCGCTTGAGCACGCTTGAGGACTCCAAGGCCAAGGCAGAAGTCGATGAAACTGCGAAAGAGGTAGCGGAGCTGGTCCGCAAATTGACAGAGGCAAGCGAGACGCCAGACAATGTCGAGTCTGACGCAAAGGACGTGGAGATGGAGATTTGAGAACCTGCCCTTCTGTTGACCTGGACGTTGACGAAGGACCCATTGGACTGGACCTTCAGTGATACCCTTGACGCCGCAGGATTCGCTACGGACCGAGCCTCAAGTTGTCTACGGGTCCCAACACCCAGATGCAATGGCTACAATGGGGACTTCCCTTGGACTCATTGCTCTCCTCCTGAAGTGCTATTGGCGGAACGCATCAATGGTCCAACCGAGGAACACGGAAATAATTGCGCCGTGAGATTTCTATGTGTGCAGAATGCAACATCCCGCTGAGCCAGCCCGACGAAGCTTCCGAGTCTCATGGAAATGATGCATGCTAGTATCATCAGAAGCGCGAAAAGATACAGTCCTGGTACGAGTCGAACGAACACATTCCGGCCGCAGTCAGGCGCTCAAAGACGGCTGATGGAGATATTGGGTCGTGCTTTGACTGCGGGTAACACATTCGCTGGACGTGCTGACCACGGGACCAATGCACATGGTTTACGATGTTTGTCGGGTGCTCTGTGATGATTGTACCGCTCGGACTTCCTCATGCTAGCCATGTATCTGCCAGTGGAGCATTGTGCATGTATCTATGGTCCCAGATTGGGCGGACTGCTACAACTACAGCTTCAGAAGTCAAACAGCATAGGACTGCCGCCGAATCTCGCCAATTGGCTCTGACTGTTGTGGGCTATCATTCGCAACGTGCGACCTTGGTTGAATGCAGGATGCCCTTCGGACAACAGCAGAACGTTGCAGCAGAGGAGTTATCGCACGAGGAGGGGCTTTCGTGGGATAATAGACTGCCCGCCGTACGAGCATGATGAGTGTACAAAGACGTCCTGGTAGGATCGTGAGACGAGTGGCTCAAAAATGTGACACGAGATATAGTGTAGATTGGGGWAGAACGTGAGGTGACCAAACCACTAACAAAGAAAGCAGCGGCTTCCCACCCCGTGGCGCTCTCGTTCTGAACACAGAGCAGGACAGATGTGGAGCAAACTCAATAGTTTCAAAAACTAGCTATCATGCAGGGCGTACATGAGACAGCCGTGGCTCCCCACGATTTTCTCAGGCAGTGGACGAGGACAAGGGTGGAGATGGCAATAAAGGCACCAAAGCCGTYCGAAGCGTTGCAGCCCATGCTCGGTATGTCCGCGATGAGCTGAACAGGGTTGATGATTCAAGCCAGTACAGCATCTCTTCGAATCGGAGGTTGTTCCCGACGACCAAAGGGCCAGTTTCGCGTCGATATGACGAGGATTGATTCGCTGCCGACGTACGAACGTCAGGACACTCGAGAGTGCTCTGGGCGTGGAATCGCTTTGATGTAAAGTGATGCTGTAGTTAGAAACGAGATGAAATACTTTAATGTGTCGTTGACGCAAAGTTGCGTGTGACGTGAAGTAGAGTATTAGGGAACGAGGGAAGGACGCCTCTCCGCTGCCGCTGGCTTGGCTCCACTGTTCCTGTCGGTCGTTCACAAAGACAAGACACCCTCGCGACATCACCCTTGCCTTGATGCTCAGAGACGTGCATGCAATACGAGTTGTTTGTTTGCTTTGACGCCGTCACTTCTCCCTCATCCTCGCCTCGCCCCACCGCTCGATTACCAAGATCCAACCCGAACCGACTCGGGCCAACCCATGCCGGCGGCAGAGTGAGCAGGAACCCCCAGATCTGCCAACAGAGCACCGACATTTCCAGGAACCGAAATACAGAACCACAACACGGGACGGGATTTGCTGCAAATGACATCCACCAGCGGCCCGCCGACGACCCTTTCCGCCGCTCCTCCACGCGCGTAGAACGGCAGACGTGCCACCGTCGGGGGTGACGAACCTCCCTCAATACAACACAATAATGGACCCTCCACGCATGGACGCCATTCTCTCCACCGCGCCCGCTTCCCCAACCTGCGAGGTGCTGAGCCAGACCTCCGCCGCCGACACCGCCTCGACGACCAGCATGCTTCCCCCACAACACTCCACCATGGCTTCCCTGAGCTTTGGCCCGGCTACCCAACAGACGGTCACTACTGTGACTACTACCACGACCGTTTCCCTCCCTCCGCTGATTATGCGGCCGCCCAAGGATCTTTTTGACCGCGACCCGAAACAGTACCCGCTCGCCTTCTCGCCCACACCCCACACGATCAAACGCTTCTGCTTCGACGTGAATGGCAGACCTACCGTATTTCACGAATCCGAGAACCCGGAGGAGACCACGCGGAGGTATCACGAACTGCAGGCCAAGATCCACCGAAATCATGGCCTCATACGGCAGGAGGATAAGCAGGAGAGCTACCAAACCCCTTATGGTGAGCCGTACATGCCCTCCAGTAAGAGCATACATAATGTGCGTGCCTCGAGCGCGCTTAAGCGGACTGCGACTCCGCCATCGATAGCAGAGGCGGCGGAGCTAGCTAGCATGCAAAGGAAGACGAAGAAGCAGCGATCTCACCTACACAGAACGTACTCCGAGCAGGACGAGGAGCCTTCGATTAACGACCGTATCGCCGCAAGGGCTGCTCCCCCTGCGAGTCAACATTCACCCGTCACGCCAGATGTCCCACCGAACACGTCGGCTGCCAAAGCTGCGATGCAGAAGAAAATGCGAACCACAAGTAGGGCATCGCATTCCAGGATTCGCGAGCTACAGGATGATCGAGAGGATGTGGATATGGCGGACAGTGAACTGCCGGATGCAGATCCTCAACTTGGACCGCCCTTGTACAGCCACAGGAAGAGCAAGAACAGAGATCATGGCGGTGGCACTAATGCTGGTGCGATTGGGGCCGCCGCAACGCCGCCTATCACGGACGCGGACATGGAGCCTGTCGTCCACGAACAGGAGCCGCGGCGTCACAACCTGCCCAGCATACTAACCGGCTCACATCAGGATGCAAGTTTGCCCAGCCCGAGTCTGTCACCCATTACCGCAGCAGCCAATCTTGCATCACGACAGAACGCTTTTGATCATTCATTTGCCGAGCATAATGACGAGAACAGAAGCGTTATGTCCGGAATGGATCTGGAGGAGGATGGTAGTAAGACTCAAAGCGCAAACTCCTTCGATTCTCAACCATCAAGGAGGTCCGGCAAAGCACCGCTCAAATTCGCAAACGGAGCTCAGCGCTCGGCAACTTCACCCACTATCATGGACATACCTACAATGGTAGAAGCATTCGACAGTATGCCCGAAGCAATGCAGACGTACCTGGTCTACCAATTTTTACGCCGCTGCGCCAAGCCGACGCTTCAGATGGTAGCAAATGTCGTCAACCCTGCACTCAAATGCGATCCGTTCAGCGTCCTCCCACCTGAGCTTGGACTCAATATCACTCGCTTCCTCGACGCGCAGAGCATGTGTCGTGCTGCCCAGGTTTCCAAGCGATGGAGAAAGAACATCAACTCCGACGAGAAGGCATGGAAAGATTTACTGAAGCGAGACGACTTTGTTCTTCCGAGCGGAGAGATTGCGAGAGCAGTTCGTGAAGGCTGGGGCTGGCAACACCCGGGTGAGTCGGGGTATGAAGAGGATCTCAGCAAGCGACCCCTCAGCTGTCCATCGGACACCGGAAACGACACGATTGTTAGCGACGACGATCTCACAGCTTCATCATCATTCACAACGAGGGCGACAAAAAAGAAGTCTTTGGTCAAGTCGTCGGGTTCCAAGAAGTCGAAGCGTCGTCCAGCCCACGCTTCATCCGCAATCACGAAACCAACAGCACCCCCGAACAGCAAATGGTTGGAGCTGCTCGGTACTGCCAAAGGTGCGATCGCATTTGCCACTGCCGCTGCGCAAGCTGTGCCTCATCCAGGTAATGGCCTGGAGAGTCTTCGCAACATGCATCTCTTCAAGTCACTATATCAACGCCATTACCTCATTCGCAAAGCTTGGATGACGGAAGAAAGCCAGCCTCAACATCTTGCGTTTCGCGCTCACCACAGGCATGTGGTTACTTGCCTCTTGTTTGATGGTGACAAGATTCTCACCGGCAGTGATGATACCAAGATCAACGTCTATGACACCAAGACAGGTGCTCTTCGTAACCGCCTCGAAGGTCACGAAGGCGGTGTGTGGGCGCTGCAGTACGAGGGTGATACTCTCGTCTCAGGATCCACCGACCGCAGCGTGAGAGTTTGGGACATCAAAAGCGGCAAGTGTCTGCAGACATTCCAAGGTCACACGTCCACTGTGAGGTGTTTGGTTATTTTGAAGCCTGTGCAGATCGACACAGAGCCTGACGGCACCCCAGTTATGATGCCAAAGGAGCCTCTTATCATCACCGGTTCTCGTGACTCGACTCTTCGGGTGTGGAAGTTACCGCAGCCAGGCGACCGCCAAATATTCCAGGCTGGTCCTCCGGCAAATGACCGAGACAACCCATACTTCTTGCGAACCCTCTCCGGCCACCATAACTCGGTGCGCGCAATTGCTGCTCACGGCGACACACTCATATCCGGATCGTACGATTGCACTGTCCGCGTGTGGAAGATTTCCACAGGCGAGCTTGTTCATCGTCTTCAGGGTCACTCTCAGAAAGTGTACAGTGTTGTCTTGGACCATGCCCGTGGGCGTTGCATTTCCGGTTCGATGGACAACCTTGTTAAAGTGTGGGATCTTGCCTCCGGAGCTTGCCTTTTCACCCTAGAGGGACACACTTCCTTGGTCGGCCTTCTCGACCTCAGCCATGATCGCCTTGTGTCTGCCGCTGCGGATAGCACTCTTCGCATTTGGGACCCGGAAAACGGCACCTGCAAATCTACTCTATCCGCCCACACGGGCGCCATCACCTGCTTCCAGCATGATGGGCAAAAGGTCATCTCTGGCTCTGATCGTACATTGAAGATGTGGAACGTGAAGACGGGAGAATGCGTGCGGGATTTGCTCACAGACCTGAGCGGTGTGTGGCAGGTGCGTTTCGATGAGCGACGCTGTGTAGCAGCTGTTCAGCGGAACTCACTCACATATATCGAGGTACGTCTTTGGATCGTGACTCTCACCTTTTGCATTGCTAACTTCATGCCAGGTCCTCGACTTTGGTGCCTCTCGCGATGGCGTTCCCGAGAGTCAGCGCGGCCGTCGCGTTGTCGTTGACTGCCGCGGCAACGAGATTGAAGACGTCGACACCAGCTCTATCGAYCAGGATGCTGCTGCTGCTGCGTAGGATGCTTTCCAGTAGGCCACGCCTGCATTGAAGCTTCATCGAGTTTCACTACTGCAGCATACGCCAACAACGACGGTGGCGGCAAACGAACTTAGGGAGCCTCATGATTCTTATGACAGAGCGCAGCGTTTACAGCGTGGGCATTTGCAGGAGTCCTTGTTCAGGAATTGGTAATGAGATGAAGATTTTACAGCATGGCGTATCGGACGGTGATCACCAGTAGCCTCTTGTGGAGTTTGTGCTATATTCATGAGAGCAGGACAGGCTTGTTCCTACGCCTGCCTCGACGTGCAAAATGGCGATCAATGACATGCGTTGTATCTTATTAGCGACTAGATTAGATGGACGATTGTGCTTTTTAGGAGTATTGGATGCTTTTAGCGGTGTTCGATTCCTCGGATTTTGTTCTATGTGGGTATCATAATGGTCTGGTGTGATCGTGCAAATGTTTTCAGTCAGCGACTTAGTTCTCCTTTGGCATCCTCTTGTTCCGCTTCCTCCATAACTGCACGCCTGCGTCTATCTCAGCAGAGCTCACCCCATTTCTCACCAACTGCATTACAACGCCCAACTCTTCTGTATTCTTATTACGGCTCTCATCATCGAAGAACAACATCTCTTCGTATGGCAGCCCACTTTTCTTATGTAAACTCTTGAAATGGGTGATCTTGTTGCCAGGATAGATCTCCTGGTAACAGAAAATGGTCAGTAACTTTCAAGAGCAGAAAGCAGACTCGGCTCCGTGCTCATACCATATGATCAAACATGCTGATCGCCGTCCTTGCCGCCGACCCTTCATCTTGCGAGTCCCTCGGTATCCTCAACAGCGAAAGCAAACTCCTCGCAAGTTCCGGTGCTGAAGTCCTCGAAGCAGCTCCCAGAACGATGCCATGTGCTTTGATATGCGAGAGTATCGGAGCAACTTCATTGTAGAATCCACATTCCTCGCCGTAATGATCTTTGGCTGTGAGACCTGTGGGAGAAGCTTTAAAAGGTCCCGAGACGTGTGTGTCGACCCAAAAGGGCCAGAGGGTGTAGTCTAGGTCGAAGACCATGAAACTGGGGAGGGGAAGGCCATCGGTGAATGTTGAGGGTGGTGGGAGGGAGGAGGCGGGAAGGGTTATGGGTGTTTGGTTGTCTTCGCCGGTAGTATCCGATTCGTGAGTGCGGCTGAACCGCCCCATGACTATGGCTGTTGTGAGGGCGAGGAAAGCGAGGATGATCCAGGAGAGGCGATGAGATTTTGGCCTTGGCGGGGATTTGGAAGCCACAATTGTAGAGAAGTTCAAGACGGTTGAGTACACAAGGTATGGGCGTATCGGGATTCGTTCTGGTATGGGTGGACCTCTAATGGGTGGTGAAGGTTGTAGCTGTTGTTCACATGTCGAAGTTTTGGCAATTCACTTGGAATGACGTAGATCTGGCGTAGGACTCGGAGAAGCTTATTATAGGAATGTCCGGAACTCGCTCCGGCTACATACCAACAGCACCACCACTATAGTGTTGAATCGCCACCTGCGGTGCTCGGTTCGTGCTCAGCCCAAAAGCCCACCTCACGCATGCGAATGACGGAACATGAATCGCTAAGTCTAACAGCAGAATCAATCCGGTTTCTCCATGCAAGTTTCGCAGAACATTGTCTATACATGTAAGTGATAGAGGTCAGCGAAGCTTGCATGACCAAAGGTTTAAGAGACGGGCAATTGAAGCTTGCCGACTCTGATTGTTGTGGAGTCGACGACGACGCTCGCAAATAGGTAACTGTAAGTGCAAATAGAAGCAGCCTCGCGGAGAGTCAAGTATCTCGTCGGACGGCTGCAGTTTCGAGAATCTCCTTATCCGGGTCACTTAGAGAGCGCTAGTGCCTATAGCAGAAAGCATCGCAATGACGGTGAAGTGATGGGATCAGGCGCCTGCCGCGGGGTCTACATGTAATGTAAAACACACGCAATGATGGCATGCATGAATGTGTAGACAAAGGAACATCGTCGGGAGCAAAGTCCGATGTCGTCATTATAACCGCTATACTCAACATCCCGGACAATGACAGGAACAAAACAATAAACCTCATCAACCTACCTCTCTCCGAAAGAGCCCCAACTTCATGTCATTACTCGCCCGATCAGTCAATACTCGAAGCTTCACCATTGCCCGTAGAGCCCCATCCGCAACTGTCAATCTGACCAGAAAAGTCAACATGTCTTCTCCTTCCCAATTCGGCGAGCTCAAGATCGAGAACACATCAATCAAGACCGCCCCTGGTGTGGAGCTTTCGCAGAGGCAACAAACCCTCCTTGGATCAGTCCTGGACTTGTTTGCTGGCCGCCCCTCTCTGGCTAAGCTTCAACTCTGGACCGACGACGCCACATTCGAAGACCCCATTACGATTGCTAAGGGACGGAAACAGTACGCATATAACGTCTATTGCTTGCATTGTCTCTGAATGAGCTACTGACTGTGTCAATCAGGTACGARCCGCAGTGGTAAGTGAAGGACAAAAGGCATCCCATGCTGGTATTGAAAATTAAGGCCAGCGAGGATACCTCTACGCACCGAAGCCCTGAAATAATTCTCTGCTCGCCCAGGATATCTCAGACACTGCTGACCCTTTGCCCTTTGCTTTTAGGTATGGTCTACAATCCGCTTTCTCRGAAATTGAGCGAAAGAGCCATGAAGTGACCAGCGCTGGAAACCCAATTGAGATGGACATGACCACCAGATATGTGGTAAAGGGTATCAATGTTGAGAAAGTCATAGTCAGCAAGATCCTTGTCTACCTCGATGACGCGGGGGAGAAAATCGTAAAGGTCGAAGACAAGTGGAACGGAAACATGCCAACCTCCGCAATTGCGAATGTAAGTTCTTCCTTGCAGTACCTCAGTCCTTTTTGGTGGTTGCGATACTCCGAGGGCTGGGCCTGGTGGTTATGGAGTTTCACTTGGGAGACGGCCGTATGGAGGGTGAGAGAGCCTCTCTTGCCCCTGAAGCGTTGCTCATCAGACTCCGGCTGACTGACTCGTTCTCAGGCTTTCCGCAGACTGAATGCCAACTCGGTTCCACTCATGATCAGCGTGCCAAAGAACGCTGAGGAGGATGCAAAGAGGGGCAACTAGATGTCCGCTTCGTTCAGTGTATAAACACCTGTGCTCACTAAATTTCAATTCCATTTTTTGATACTCATCCTTATTTCTGAGGCCTTTTGAGACATACCCGCTGCCTTCAATTCAAGAGGTTGTGAATGTTCGATCTGCTCGGACCTGGTGCTTCTTCACGGTCATCCTGGGGTCGTGGATGGCCGGCTTTGGCGACGCTTAGGATCTCTTCTTCCATTCCAGTCAGGACTCCAACTTTGATCCCAGCAGCCTCAAGCCTGGCCCTACCACTATTCGTAGCAACCAAGTCTTTCGGCTCGCCAACACCGCAGATGACCGTGCTGATCGTCTGCTTTCCCTCGGCCGTCTTCAAGGCAAGAATGCGGTCCACGCATGGCAGATTGCCCACACTGCGCTGATTGCAAGGCTCCATGGTGGTATACAGCAGGATGTCACCGTTCATGCGGCTGCCCAGACTTTCGACATCGCAGTCAAGACTTTCCGCGAGTTTGATGAAGCAACATTGCTCGGCGTGGGTGTTCCCTTCACATTCGAGGGTGTAGCCCGTGGCTAGAATGGACGGCGGAGTAATGCTTGTTGCTGCGCGGAGCAGAAGAGCACCCACACAGTAGTTGGTTGGTTTCGGAGGTGACTTCCGAGCTTCCTCAAGAGCAACTCTCATGTAGTGGCTAGCGACTTGGTGTACTGCTGGGATTTGGAGCATCGATGAGGTGTATTCATTTGACTCGTGGCCGACCTCTGGCTGCTCGTCATCTTCGATGATTATGCCATGCTGCTGAGCGATATTTGAGGATGTCATATCGCTGAGAGCACCTTCCTTTACCATCACATGCTTGGGTGTAGCAAGTAAACTTTGTTTGTAAAGTGAAGGACACGACGGGAACATTTTATCCAGAATCAGCGCCGACATCGCCCTCGGCCTCGGCAGAGCGAAAAACTCCTGGGACAATTATCCACCTGCACGAATGAAGCCTGTTTGTCTGCTAAATTGTACAATTGAGGTCAAAGACCAGTGGCGCGTAACACAATGAGCCATGTAAGGACTGAGTGAATGTTTTGATGAAGCAGCAACGCTAACGCGTTGATGGACAGGGTGATGCAGAGACACCCTGGGTAGTCTCACTGCTCGCAGGCGGCATTGCCGGAGCAGTTGAAGGTGCCGTCACAGTAAGGACGAGATCTTCAGCTCCTTGGAGGATGCTCACAGTATGCTGATCAAAAACTATCTTAGTACCCGTTTGAATTTGCCAAAACTCGAGTACAGCTTCGCGAGCAGAAGGGCAAACCAACACCCAAGAACCCCTTTAAAGTTGTATATGGAGTGTACGCCAATGAGGGAATTGGGGCATTGTAGGTATACCGTAATGCATCCGATGGTCGTCGCAGAGTCTCTCTGCTAGACATACTCCCAGCAGCATCGAGCAGATGTCAGGGGTTGGACGACTAGATGAAGCCCAACATCCAGCAAACTGACACGTCTATCCAGATACAAAGGATGTATGCCTCTAGTCATAGGCTCTGTAGGCAAAGATGGAATCCGCTTCCTCTCCTTCGACACCATTAAGAACTCCTTCAAAGATCCCGAAACAGGCACACTCTCTCCAATACGCAATTTGTTAGCAGGAATGGCCTCGGGAGTCGTCGCATCCATCACATGCGTGACGCCCTCGGAACGGATCAAAACCGCTCTGATCGACGATGCAAGGAACGAGAAAAGATACAAATCAGCAACTCACTGTGTGAAAACCATCTTGCTTGAAGATGGAACCCTGGGTCTCTATAGAGGTTTCGCGGGAACAACCCTCAAACAGGCCGGCGCCACCGCTTTCCGAATGGGAACCTACAATATCCTCAAGGACTTTGAAAAGACGCGGGACATTCCTCAATCCACGCTCACGAATTTTGCAAACGGGTCCGTTGCTGGCATCGTTACGACTCTGGCAACCCAGCCTTTCGACACGATCAAGACGAGATGTCAGAGTTCCAAGGGGGCGAGTACGGTCGAAGCGTGGAAATCCATCATTGCCGATTATGGTGTGAAAGGGTTCTGGAAGGGGACGACGATGAGGTTGGGTCGCACGGTGTTCAGTGGAGGGATTCTGTTCACGACGTATGAGTGGGYGGCAGCAATCTTGAATCCGATGTTTATCAAGAAGGACGCGGTGTGATGAGACCGCAAGGATGTGGGCGGCGGTCACTGAGCAAGATGAGTGCTGTAGTTGCATGAAATGTACAACGACTCGACTCAATATTTGCCGCCACTTCAGTAGGCGTGTGAAATGGAGGCATATTGGTGTCATGTCAATGTCCGCCTTCTCAACAACCAAAAGGGACTGTTGCCGGTGAAGTCAGCCATCTGAATTGACAGCCCGCCATCTTGTTGTGTAGATGCCATAAAATGATTTGCTGCCACGAGACTGCTCGGTTTCGTGGCCAAGATGACTTTCTATGTACACGACTAAGTATCACTTCGCGATCCTCCTGGTATTATGTGCCACGCTATGCAATCGCTGGGTATGAGTCGCCAAGCGCAAGAAACACGTCAAAAAAGGAGCCACCATCATTTCAGTCACCGCCCTTCTGCCCTTTCTGCGTCTTCTCGTCCTCCTTCTCTTCATCTTCCTCGTTGTCTTCCTTTCCCCTCTTCTTCTTTCTCTCTCTCTGCAGGGCTTTTCTGACTTTCTCATCGCCCTCATCCTTCGTCTCATCCCATTCCACATCATACTCTTCGGCGACCATCTTAATCTCACGTCGGAGTCTGTTTCCCTCTTCGATCAACATCTCCCAAGCTGGCAAATCGAAGCCCTTCGCTTTGTAAAGCGTAGCTTGCCGCCTTGACACTGTCAGGTTCATGGCGCTCTTATAGCTGACTTCCCTGTTGTGGTATAGGAACCACAAGTATCCTCCGATCAGACCTGATAGCCCTACTAGGTATGTAACAGGCTCCATGACATCCCAGCCCAGATCCGTCATGAAAGTTGCGTAGTACACGGCCCCCCACCAGCCTAGCAGTCCTGCGAAACCGAGCCGCGCAACATTCTTGGCGCCGCTGTGGGCTAATCGGTCGCAATCCTCTTTGACGTCCGCCATGGTGGAGATGCGCTCCGCGACTTTCCGGAGACGCATTCGGAGGTAGAACGTTCGATCAGAGAAGGAAGGGACGCCAACGTAGATTGGTTCCGGGGCACCTTCGATTTCTACCGCGAACTCTTTGCCCCGAGCTGCATCACGAATGAAGTCTCCGATTTCGGTGCTAGGGCTCCAGCGAACAAAGTTGGTATAATCTGGATCCTTGACGGTACGCTGATCTTTCTCGACCTGATCCTCTTTGACCTCCTTCTTGCCGCCTGAGATCTTGCCCGTCCGTTCCCGTTTGCCAGCCACCATAGTCTCGTCCGCTCCCTCGCCTGCGATGTCTTCGTCAACCACCACATCTTCGACGTCATGTCCAGTCGTTTCCTCCATGCTGTCCTCTGCGCGAAACACAACATCGGGCGCCCGTTCCCGACCTTTGCTCTCGTCCCAGAGAAACGGCAGTTCGCTTTGAATCAATCGTTCGAGATAGCTTAGCGGTTGCTGTGGATGAACGAGCAGGGCTAGAGGTTCGATGTCTTTGCGGTCTGCGTTCCTGTCCCGCGTGCTCAAGGGCAGTACTAGCTTCAACATTCGCGAAGGTGTCGTGAGGAGTTTGCCCTTCGTCATTGCACCTGCAGACCGGAGGCGGTGGACGGGAGACACATCACTACCCTCACGCATCCAGGGCGAGCGTGCCTGCATCTCTTTGCTCTTGTTCTCAACGCGAGAGTAGTGATCTTGCTCCTCGGGGGTGACATTTTGGCTGAGCTCCGTGGCGGGTCGACTGAAGGAGCTGTCCGTTGCGGATATGGTATTGAAGGGTTCCTTGCGCTCTCGTGGGAAGCGCTGTATGCGAGAGGTAGCGAACGTTCGATTTGATCGCGTGCATGGGAGGTGGGAGACGCGCGTGGAGGGCCGGGCAGCGGGAGCAGCTTGGACAATCAAGCGAGACAGAAAGGGCTCCATTCTGGTAAGGTTCCCAGGTGTGCGACCGGCGCACAACATCGCGTGGAATGAACTAGGACATGGGGATGAGAAGAAGACACGCAGGGAATAAGAAGAATCAAGTATTCTGTGCCCAGCCTTGCATGGGATAGGCTCGTCGTGTTGTTAGAGCTCGCGGCGCCGATCAAGAAATGACGTATTGGGAGCTCATCTCCGGGAGACAGCCCGGCGCGGCACGATTGTGAGATAGCGGTATAGCAGATCTCCATCGTACAACGACGACTCTAACTGTCAAGTTCTTAAGCATGTACATTATGTAAAGTGTCCAACCGGAACAAGAAGATGACCACCCTTTTACGCCATGCTAATGCCTGCACACGCCGTGCGACCTGCACATCATCCGTCATCCTCCATCCAGTACCTGCCCGGAATGCGCTCATCTCCGCATCAACAACAGCCCTCCAACAACCTGTAGTCCAACGACTACCAGCAGCAGTCTCAGCCATCCAAGAGCCTGCTTCATCACAGCATTTGCAGGGAGGATCAATATAGTTCCACAAGCTGCTGCCTGCGTAGCTGGTAAGTTGGGCCCTTTCGCATACAACGTCGAGCAATATGATTGCCCATACAGCGGTGTCTCGCCGGACCCCTGCGTTGTAGCATATGCGCCATATGCCCCTCCTCCATATTGCGGTGCTTGTGTCGTGTATGATGGTGGAACATGTTCTTGCGCGCCGCCTGGTTGTTGGGGATTTCCTATGCAAGTTTGTCCCTGGGGACAACACGCTACTACGCTATTTCTCCACGAGCATACTTGCTCTGAAGGGCAGCAGCTGAAAGGCATTAGCCATGTGCCTTGTCTGGGAAAGGCTTGTGAGACTCACAAATATGGTTGCTGGATATTCGTGCAGCTGACTGGATTGTCAGCTGGACACTGCGCTGGGACAGCGTTGGTGGCCGATTGTTGAGGGTTTGGAAAGCTTCCCACGCCCGCGGCGTTTGGGACTCCATTGACGATTTGCAAGGCGCCGGTGAATTGTATGTTCTGTGCTGCAGATAGTTGGGCGAGAATGAGCGCTATGGGCCATATGGAGGAAAGTGATGAACTTTTGCGTGGGCTGGTCCTCCACGCCATAGGMATGATTCGTTATCGGAGTCTTGTCCTGTTTGGCGGTCGATGGTGCAAAGGTCAAATGCTGCAACGCTTGTGCAATACAAGCAGATTTCTCGGATGATTGAAGACGTCAACCTTGAAAGCCGAAGAAGAGAAATGTGTGTTAGTGAGATAGGAAGTGATCAAGGTTGGCAACTGTCAGAAGGGAACCATGTGGACGAAGATGTGTGCGATAGCAATAGAGATGCAAAAGCGGGCTGGCCTCCCAACCACTGCCCAAAAAACTCACCGCTGACCGAAATCCGGCAGAGCGTGCAGGATTGTCCAAAGCTTCCAGTCTGGTCCGTTGACCTCGTGTCATGCAAACGCATCGTTGTCAAGGTCAGCCTCGCCTCAAAGATCGGGGACGAAGCGTTGCAACCCGCCGCCCACCTCCGCGCCTGGGCGCTGAGCAGTGAGGAATCAGGATGCATCTGATCCCGGGCATGCCCTTGCGAGGGTCATCGCAGCAAATGTGTCTGCACGTTCCATCGCTGTTCACTGTTCTTCCTGCTTGACTCGTTCGCGAGGTGCGAGAAAGACGAGAACAGCATCAACTGGTTGCGGGGGAGCTTGAAAGACGGACGGGAATAGAGTTTGTTAGTTGCCGGACGGCTGATATATAGCGCCGTCTCAGATCTGGTGGCCTAAACGGCTTTCGATAACTCCTACCCTCCTCGTTGTCTAGGTATACCACATGCTTTATGATTACGAAGCTGCCTTCAACGCAATCTGTCCCCGCTGCCTGAGCTCGCCGTTGTCCAACACCCGCCTCTCACCTCCGGCAACTGCGAGGTCTGCAAGAGCAGCTCCCAAACTCTCCAGCGGTATGTAATGCGTCGTAACCAGTCTGATGATGGACTCTCCGTTTGTGACCAAAGCAGGCTTTGTGACATACGACGTCCACTGCTTGCTGGTATCACTCTTCTCAAGGTCAAGAATATTCGTTTCGACCTCTCCCTGCATGCCATTAGGCTCGTTGCTACGGGTTAAGGAAGATGCTCGCACTTACCCGCATACGCCTCATTTCACCCAAGAACCATAGCGTCTTGCTCTTATCCGCCTCCACCAGCGAGCCAMTTACCAAGACGAAGCGAAACTGCTGTCCCTCCTTCAGGGTAGACTTGAGAGCTTTCACGGCGGCCATTGTGTAGTCCATGTGGACTTCGCGACCAGAAGTCGGCGTACCCAGCGCCCTACAAAATCTTTAGTGGTATACAGCAATCCGAGAATATTGACACTCCCTACCATATACACGCATCCGCTCCGGCGAGCTACTTCAGGACTTCCGGTTCGTAGTTGAGGAAATCCTTGACAATCGCTACATTCAGCTTCGCGTGCTCGACACCCAGTTTTCGGCGCGAAATGGCGACAACAGACGTTACAGCTGGGAGAGCAAGCAGACGCTGTAGTGCTCCACCTCCGATTTTGCCGGTCGCACCCGCGACAATGACCTTCATTGCGATTGTGTTGTTTGCTTGAGGCCAACACTTTGGATTGTATCTTGCTGAAGAGGTGAGACTGTCTATTCAAGACGTAGGTAAGCAACATCTTATCTCCGCAGGATGCAGCTCATTCCTGCGATCGACAAGTGCAACCTCGGCTTTTGGAAAGGCAGCTTCGCATGTTGCAACCTGTRCAATCGTTGCATAAAGCCATGCTCCTGGTCAGTATTCTCATGATCCGTACCTTAGTCCTGAGATGGCCGTTATGACCATCGTCAAGAGGTTGTTGGAAGGAGCAGAGCAATAACCGTCTTCGCCTCCGCTTTCGCACGCCCTGTTGTAAGATAGCATGAGTTGAAACACTTCAAGTCGGCGTTATCAACCACATATCATGCCCACCTGCAACGATATGTTGATAGTATGGCACGAACTGTTCGGCCAAGTTCCACTGTGGAGAGGCKAGCCGAACCGCAGTACAGTCGTTCGCCCCCACAAGCCTCGCAAGTGCTCACTAGATACTTGCATATCCTTTCCGACATCCTTATCTAGCAGACATCGAACACCCATCAAGCATGTCATCTAATACGCAAACAACACTGCTTGAAAAGCTATCCCTAATTCCTCTCCTTGGCCAGACCGTTGCATGGATCTTCATCCGTTCGATAACAGCACCTTTCCGCAATGGCCAGAAAGCCAACAAACCTCTCAAGGATATCTTGTTCGCCGGCCTGCGCTTCTTATCCGAGAACATTAGTGAGTATTGGGAAGTCTCTGCGGAGGCTACCGTGTTGATACTTGAGACTCGCTGATGTCCCTACAGCCGCTGCTCAAGAAGCATGGACCAATCGCAATAACTCCACAGAGAAGGAGTATTTGGCTTTTGCGAAGAAAACCCAGATGGAGCCAGTGATAATAGGCCTTGATTCCGGATTGAAGCTCTGCTGGGTCGGGCCCAAAGATGCTAAAAATATCATGTTGTACCTGCACGGTGGCGGATTCGTCGGGGCTGCTTCGCCAGGTCATCTCCAATGGGCGGCAGAACTTCAAAAAACCTGCTCAAAAGATACGAGCTTCASCGTTGTGTTCGCGGCGTATACTCTCACCACCCCTACTGGTGGAAGATATCCGGTCCAGCTCCGAGAAGCTGCTGATGCTCTCCATTGGCTTATTGAGAAGCATGGCAAGAAGCCCAGCGAGATCATTCTTGGAGGGGTGAGTTGCATGATCTTGATCTTCGAAGCGTTTGTTGACGAGACCTTACTGCAGGACTCCGCAGGTGGCAACCTTTGCCTCGCACTGCTGAGCCATATGTTGCACCCACATCCAGAGGCTATCAAGATTGATTTGGAAGAACCTCTTCAATCTGCCGTTCTGATTAGCCCTTGGGTGTCTTTTGATATCGAGGACAGCTATAGAAGAAATGCTCACAGCGACTTTCTCACTCCAAAGTCGTTGCAGCGATGGTCTTCCATGTATAAACGTGAGTTCAATTCTGGACTGCGAGGCTGCAAACGTGAATATCATCGAACGAATCGCCACGCGAGGATTTGATGTTCACCGTCATGACCGGACAGATCTCATCACAAAAGCGACAGAATGGTGCCTTCCAGCGGTAATCCTTATTATTGATAGAGAGCGGCACACTTGGTTTCACTGTTCCTCGGACGCCAGATACGACTCCATGCTGATGAAAGTTTCTACAGACACATCTGTGCCCGACAACTTCAACGAGCCGATTCGGGCTGATGAGCAGTGGTTTTCCGGTCTTGATAACATCGTCAAGGTATGTACCACGATTCGAAACGAGGTGTGATGACTTGTCCACGGATGCAAACTGACTCTGGCAGGACATTCTAATTTTGGCTGGAGGAGCTGAGGTCTTCGTCGATTCGATCCAGAAGTTCACCAAGACAGTGCAATCGGTCCACCCACGAGCCGAGCTGGTAGTTCAAAACGGAGCATCACATGTCGATCTTATCATTGAGATGTTGTTGGGGTACGGTAAAGGTAAGGACGCGGTCCTGATTGAGGAATGGATTTCAGAGCGGATCATGAGTCTGCAAAGATAGCCTGGCGGGCGATATTCAAAGTCATTGGACATTCCCGCGATGTCAGGTCTCTGGCTACCATATTCGCATCTGCACAACTTCTCTCAGTAAAACTCAGCGCTCTGCCATCGAGATCAACCATGACACTGATGTCTTCTTTCTATCTTGTAGCGCCACCGCTTCGTGCATGACAAATAGCCAGTTCGATCTGGTCAAATCCACACTGGGCAGCCAGTCGAGCAGACCACGATTCCATTAAGCTCCCACCAATGCTAATGCGTGCAACCATGGAGTGTAACCCACTCAGTGTTCGTGATCTTGAGGTTGGCTAAGGACTTGTCGCCGATGAGAGGTTGACATGAGTATCCAAGTTGATTGTGGTAGGTGAACACACTCGATTTCATGCAGTTCGGCAAATTGCGTCCAAAAAACCGCCGGGAAGTCTTGCTCAGACAGCATGGAGTGTCACGTTATCCATCCAATGGCGGTGGCAGCGTGCCTATTCATAGCATAATACTGCGACGCGATTCGTTCTCCCAGGTAGCTGCTCCGTAGTCTGGTCTCTATGTTATTCCACGTTCTTGCGGCTCCCGAGTCATTCGACTTCAGCTAGCTTGTGCGACGACGTGCTGGAAATCGATCGCGATCAGAGAGCAGCGCCAAGCATCCAGTCCGGTTTTGTTGTCCGTCGTTGAAGACAATATCTCAACCATCTGGCACGTCAGCGTTGCAGCACCATTGCAGAGCCTCGTTCTATTCCTCGATGTCCTAGAAGAGATGCACGAGCATAAATTGACTGTGCGGTATTAATGAGAGGCTTGTTGACGATGTGTTTGAATCATTTGCGCGCGAGATCTGCCCAAAAAGGATGTAAAGAAGATGAAGGGGATTGAACCCGGTCCATCTCCGCGGAGCAAACGGATTGGAATTGGCTCGCCGTAACCACCCCGCCACAAAGCCCTTCCCTCCGGCCCACACCCAGACGTGCTGCAGCGGGAGATCGTGCAGAGGGTCGCGCGGGTTGGTCGAGCCTGCAATGGGAGAAATGTGTCGGCGTCTCAACAACTCCGTCGAGGTATCAGCATCAAAACGCTGCACAGATACGGCGACTAAAGAGATGATTCTCGAGCAGCATTGAACCAGTGAACTTACGGATGCAGTAGATATGGCGCTTCTCTTCAAAGTGGGCCTGCTAAGGCCATATCCCCAGTCCGAAAAAGTCCAAAAAAAATCCAGAAGAGAAATCCAAAAAGAATAATTCAATTGTTTTACATATGTGATCTCGGCTGGCGTACACCAACTCGAGGATCACAGCGGGTAAGCGGACAGGGCTAACCCTCTGATAACCGGTGAACCCCGCGTCGGCCGTCATGGCTCTCTCTACATGATGCAAGTGAAATTTGAAATGAATATATTACTTACCAACCGTTCTACCGAAGTAGGTGCGAGGAAGACTTGGAGATTTGGATGGCCGGAGACTGACAGATGACTGTGGACCCTGGCTTGCGGGACCTGCCAGCGAGGGCGGGATCTTCCAGCGAGGGCGGGACCACATCAGGATAGGCACCAATCCCGGTAGCAGACCCGAAGACACCGCACAAGGCTAGCCAAAGAGGTTTGGATGCTCAGAGACACCAAACATTGTCCGGAACGGTATGGGATCATCGCGGGGAAGGCCATGCGGAGACCGCGCGGGACAAGTCGAGTGGTGTTCCAATGCGGCCAACACGTCGACAACACTGGATGGAGAAAGGCGTCCCAGCTTCAAACATTGCAGACACACAACTGGATAGGCCGGAAGAGCGTGTCCATCTGCATGTGCCTACATCGCCGTACAAGATGGCATGAGCAACGGCTATTGCGGACGTTTCCAGATTTCCCAGGGTTCCAGATCAAGACAACGACGACTTAACATAAGCCGAGCACTGCCCACCAGCTCACAGATGGGAACTCGGGCCATTGTGATGGCCTGGGTGCGAGGGTGGGTGCGAGGGGTGTATCCGGTCGTCGTATCATCTCGATACTCCCAAGGCCAAGGGCTGGAGACTGCCGACTGTCAAATGGCGAACAGACCAGCCACTGAGCATTGCTTTGTCGGATCGAAGCCTCCATTTGGACCATGCTGCCTCGCGAGTGGTTATGGGCCACTCTTTGCCAATACGCTCCATGTGTTGGTTACTGGCTCTGGCTTAGGTCCATGAAATCCGAGACGGCATACGTGCTCGTGCCCTGGATAATCCCTGACCAGAACCGAGTAGCTGATGCGTGGTTGTGGTCCGGAGCTTTAGGATAACGGTCAACGTTTTGACCGGACTGATACAATTGAAGACCCTATCCATGTTAGCAGGCCTTACGCCTGAAATTGCACATTTGAGTGGCGTGGAATGAACGCTCCTTGGTTGTTGTGACCGCCAAGACACGTGAAGGACGATCTCGTGCCACGGTGGATGATCAATGCCGTATGGGGCTGCTGGACTTTCTTTAAGACCATGTGAAGACCACACCATCTTCCAAGGAACTCTCCAGTGTTTTGGCGTTCACCACATGTTAAATGCATGTACGGGTGCGCCGGACGGTGCGGGAATTGTGAATGCTGAGGCAGGTGAGGTCGACGTGAATTTCACTTTGTCGGCACGACCCGAAGACCCATGGTGCCCAGGCCCCACGGACTCTGGCCTGTGATGCTCCTTACTTCCTTATGCGTCTCTGCCTTCCTTCACCTCACAAACGAACAATATCCATGCGCTGATTGTTACGTTGCGGAGGCAGGAGCTTGTCGCCATGCTTCATGAGATCAAGCATGAGGGGACAACGGATCCGTACCTTATTCTTCACCCGGGTACCTACGTCAATATGACCCCATCGATGTGTAAAGWAGGTCCAACGACTCGTCATCTCAGTAACTTATGCCTCACTTGCTTGCAGCGTCCCGCCAGCATATCCCATGCTTTGTCTCGGCAAACGACCGGGTATCGCTCAGCAGTTCAAAATCACCACCACCACCATGTCTCACCCACAGCCTTTGAGCTATTCAGCGGCATTGGGCCAAGGCGCCTCCTCTTCGCAGCCGAACACGGCTTCTCGCAAAGAAGTTCAACCTTCTGCACCTGTCAGCCGCCAACCCGAGCCAGTACGCCCCGCAAAGCGTTCGCCATCGCCCTCTCATGTGCCTCGAACTAGCGCGACAGAAGACGATGTATTTGTCTTGACACTCCTGACCGACCGCGCACATCACGACCGTATGACTGCGCTGAGAAAGAAATACTTCCCTTCAAAGATCAACAAGCTTGCCGCACACTTGACTCTGTTTCACGCATTGCCGGGAAGTAAGCTGGAAAGTAGCATTTTGCCTACCATTAAAGAGCTTGCCGGTCAGACTGCCCCGTTCCATGTCCGAGCAGAGTCTCCTTTTCGCATGAAAAAGGGCTTTGCAGTCTCGATATCTGAGGGTGGCAAGCAGGGTGGTGAAATACACAGAGCACTGCAGGGCCCATGGAAAGCCGAAGGGTTCCTCAGCGACCAGGACGCTGGTGGTGCACGACTCCACTACACTTTGATGAACAAGGTGGATGATGAAAACGCCGTCTCGAGTGCATATCAAGAGCTGGTCGAGAATTGGCGTGGTGATGGAGGCATGGTGGAGGGTCTCGCTCTTTGGAGATACGAGCGAGGGTATTGGAAATGGGTGAGGAAGTTCGACTTCGATCATGCATGACTGTTCGATTTCCGTCAAGCGACTAGCAACTCTGGTGATGGGGAGAGATACAGCGGCTTTGGCAATAACACGAGCATTGAAAGGGGCCGCCCATGGACGAGACTGGAAAACTCCGAGGCGTCCGTTGGACAGGCTTGTCGACCGCTGCGAGAGGAATGACAGGACGCCTGGTTCCGAGCCCTGGACAAGCGTGGTCGATGTGCAGGTTGCGTCCCATAGACGAACATTGGATCTGGCCGCGCGGCATACCTCATTCAAATGTGATGCAGCAACAGATCCTAAGCTCACTTGCAAGAAGGCAGAGAGCCAACTTCATCCTTCTTCCGGATTTGGCGTTTTGCGTCCGTCTTTGCAATGGCCGCGGCTGTCTTCGCGGCCTCTTCGCGGCTAGGTTTTCGCGTCGATCACCACGAGGTTGGCAGTCGGCTCGGTCCACGCCAAGCGCCCTTGATGTTTCACCAGTGAGCCTAGCAGTTGGAATCGCCGGGGCCACATGGCCAAGCCCCAGGTCAATGGAAAAAACCCAAGGAAGAATTACGCTGCTTCGGTCGGCCGACATCACGGACGGTTCGAAGCAAGACATCGCACCAATAGCGGGCTCTCGCCATGCCATAGTACGTCCTCGGGAGGCAGTTCCCGCCGAAAACTACGTCTCAACCTAGTGGACACTGTTCTTGTAGAGGACTACATATAACATCCAGTGAAGTTCCAGCGAGCAGTTTTAAAACGTACCCTTAGACTAATCGTTCAAACGCCTTTTTCGATCACTTCAAACAATGCATTGGACTTTGGCCATCTCGGCTCTGGCTGCCGCCGCCCTCGCGATGCCTCAAAGGCGACAAGAGGAGAGCACCAGCGACATACGTACCCTCACCTACAATGAAACCGTCGTCTTCCACCATAACCTCCACCGTGCCAACCATTCGTCTGTCAACATCACCTGGGACGAAGACCTTGCCAGCACCGCACAAAAGATTGCGGACATTTGCAACTTTGAACACAACATGTAAGTTGAATGAATCTCTCCCTCTATTCGTATCACTCTAACCCAAGTGCAGGACGGTAGATGGTGGAAATTACGGACAAAACTTGGCTGTGGGTATGCCAGCTGAGAATATATCCTACGTTATTTCCGACCTGTTTTACAACTTGGAGGCGCCATTATTCGCGGATAACTACAACATGGCACAGCCACCAATAGAAGACTCCTTCGCCTGGGGTCACTTTACACAGCTCGTCTGGAATTCTACCACACGAGTCGGCTGCGCCACACAACACTGCACGAGCGGAGTGGAAAATGCTATCGGCATATCACCTCATCTCACAGTCTGCAACTACAAAAGTGCTGGTGAGTTCCTTACAGAGCATCTTTTCGATTTCATCGATCAAAGCTAACCTTTTTTGGGCAGGCAATGTCCAATCCCAGTACGCTAGTAACATTGGCGAGCCCCTCGGCCACCCAATCGCAACTTGGGCGAACAGCACTGGTGTCCCAGCCTGTGAGCTTCTCGATTGTACCACCACTCCGGCGCAGAATGAATCGTGATTAATGATTACCACAAAGAATGAACAAGACTTGAATTACAAATCTCGCGAATTTCACATCCGACTCCCTGACTTTCTCAAGACATCGACGGTGATTCGATTGAATTTGATCAAGACTCGGTAAAAGCGTGGGCTGACCGGCAAGAGCCTTATTCCGATCACTTTACAAATTACAAGGTCTCTCTATGTCGTCAGTCCAAGCATTGCCAATCTCGGCATCTTTCTGGGCATCGCAAGTGTTCATCTGTACGCAGCATCCAAATTCGACAACCAGCCCGTTCCGTTCGGATCCGCACAATTTTCGAAGCCGTGCATGGCACCATACGATACCAGGTACAGCCGCTTGCTCAGGGTGATGAAGACCTCCTTGTGGGCTGGTGTCTTTTTCATGTGCATCACTCGAGCAGCAAGAAGCGCTACTTCCAAGCTATGCTGTGGGTTCTCGGGCGCGCCTGCAAGATCGAAGACGAGTTCTCCTYTGGAACCTTCACGTGCGAAGCCTAGATCCATGAACAACGAAACAATTGTTTGCTCAGCCTTGGTCATGTTCGTGAGCAAGTGATCTTCCGCCAAGAAACGTCCGAGATCGATCAAAGGAAGATGCGGGATGCCTTGGTAGGCTGGACCGCTGTATGTCGAACGAAGTGATTGCAAACGTCGCTTTGCCTCCTTGAGATCTCCGGGTCCCAAGGGCTTGCCATTGGCAGATATTCCATCGAGAAACGCGTCTGCTTCGTCCACGAGCTGCTTACGATCCGCCGATGCAGCATCAGCTTGACATCTCTTGCATGAGCACTCAAAGTTCCACATGCTTGTGAGCGCCTTGCGTTGCTGGTATTCTTGGGAGGTATTCAGATAGGCGATGAAGAGCTCTTCACCTTTCTTGATGGGTTTCACAGCCCTTACGACCATCATGTCGCCGATGTGTGAGCGATGAACGTTGGACAGACAGCTGTGGTTGAAGAGGGAGGCTSGGGTCCAGATCGCCTCGGAACCTTCAGTATCTTGCGGACCACTTCGCTTTCGCTGCTCCATACCATGCCATGTGCTGACGGAGTTGAATCTGAATGCATTGCATCCTACCATATCTCGGACTTGCTTGCTAAGAACCAGTTAAAATCGTACGAAGTGTTGGGCATGGCAAGCGTACGGAAAACTGAATTGGCCTGGATGTCTAGCAGGCGCATCCACCCCATCTGTCAGATTGTAGAATTCATCTTTCCTAGCCGGGCTGTACCTAAAAGGGAAGGAGAAAGGTTAGCGATTTCCTAGACAGTACCGGTATGGCTCATGGCCCGATCAGACATCCCCGAAATACCCTGCATGGCTTCTGCCCTTTGATTTACTTACTTCAGCAGCTGCACGACTTTCGACGAGAGATCAGGGAACTGGTCAGACAAGATCTCTGCTGGGAACTGGACAGCAAAAGCTTTCTCGCAGAGAACGAGATCTCCCATGTGAAAGTCTTTGGTGGCGAAAAGGCCTCGTCCGCAGTTTGGAGTGATACCGATATTGGTGTTGGAGATAAAGCTGGCGTGATCCAACTCTCTATTCATCGGATTCTGGATCAGCTCCTCGAGCATCTTCTCAAAGTCGTATGATCCCTCCGTTTCCTCTGCCAATCGACCTTGAATACACCCCAGCATACCAGCACTACCTTCCGTGGGCTCGATCTTCTCCGCCGCCTGGACATACTCGGATGCTTTCTTGAATGAGCGCATGCCATAGAATCCCTGCCCGGCGGTGAGAAACGCGAGGCGTCGATTCCTGATGCTCTCTTCGCCGTCGTGTTCGGTCAGACATGCAAGCGCTGCAATCGAATCATCGACGGCCAATTCGAAGCGAGAGAGATTGAGATTGGCTTGCGCGCGCTGATTCAGGAGCGTGGATTGCGATAGCTTGTCTTCCTCTTCGAGACGAATGGCCAAGCACTGGTCGTACAGATCGACAGCTCGTTCGAAGTCGCGAGAATCAGCAGCCGCGAAGGCTTTTCCCTGAAGGTCTCTCAAGTGCTGTTGCTCCGAGTCCATTTGAGGGATCAGAAGTTTGCGAAAGTAGCGGCATGCTTGTGGAAAGTACATCGTTGAGTTATGTAAGGGCGTGTGATTGCTCGCAGCGTGTGCTAAAAGCATGGCTTGCTCGAGAAGCGGATGTTGTGTTTGCGCGCTGCTGAGTTGGAGTTATTCTAGCAGCAAACAAAGCGGGTCATGGAAGATGGGAGAGAGAAATTTCAGGTGTTGACATCACTGTTTCATTCACTTGACATTCGCTCAAACAACTAGGGTATGATTACTTTTCGCCAAGTGATCTTCCAAACGACCAGATGGCTTCACAAGCTGCTCCATCGATGCTCCGCGAAAGACATTCTGAGGCCCAATCTAAGTGAACCTCCCGTGATATCCATATGTCGTCCCGTATCCAATGCGGTACAGTTCCTCCGCCAACGCCTCCAGCTGATTGCCCACCTTTGAGTTGCCCTCTTTGAAATATCCGGCTGCAATGTAAGTGGCAGCATGGATGCCAGTAACGTCGGGACGACAAAATGGTCGAACAATGGAGACGCGATCTTTCTTGATCGTCAACTCGATACCCTGGTCCCGCAGAACAGTGAGTCCGGCTTCGCGGACTTTCTTCTCCTGGCCTGTGAGTATGTAGGCCATACAGAGCCAATGATCGAGATCGTGAAGACCAAGGCGTGGAAGATCTTTGAATAGTGTGCTGTCGTAGCTATTGGCCACCTGAGCGCGGTATTTCTCTGCTCTAGCAATCATTCCAGCCTTGGGAGGATTGGTCGGGGAGAGCTGGTTGGTTTCCGTCAAAGTCTTGGCTCTCTTGATCATGGCGATACGAATACGTCTCAGCACATCGGGAGTGGCGCGCTCTGCAACACACAGTCGACAGCTACATGTGAAGTTCCAGCATTGCTTCAAATCGTTTTGAAACTTCGCATTGTCGTCGYCTGGATTCTTGTACCTCTGTAAAATCTCCTCGTCCTTGGCAATATCCTTCGTGGCGTGCACAATCATCATGTCGCCGRTGAAAGCTCGTTGAGCATTCCCAATACAGTCGTGATTCATGAAAGCGGCCGTCACCCAGGCTCCGGTCGAGCCGCGGGTGACCTTCTCATCGTACTCCGCCTGTGCCATTGTGGTCGTTGGAGGGCAGCCGAAGCCGTTGAACTCCAGGGCCGCTTGGACTTGAAATGTGTCCACTGGCACAAGGCCGTCCACGAGTGCGCTACCGGCCCTCCGAGCGTAACCACCGTCACATAGGGTGAGGAAGCGCTCTGTATGCTTTGTGCTGTGAAGCATCTTGTGAACCGTCGCGACTAGTCTGGTAAAGTGTGTACCACAGCTGGCACTATCTCGATTGAGGTTGATGATGACGGTCTGCTCTGTGCCTTGGTCTTGTTCATATGCCACTGCGAAAGCCTTCTCGCACAACACAAGCTCACCGGCGCTGATCGCGACCTTTGCAAAAAGACCATTGCCTCCTGTCTTGCTGCTACGTGGCTCAACTTTGGCGTCGAAATCGGCATGATCCAGTCGGGTATGATATACATGCACCGACTTGACCATCTGTTGGAAGTTGTATTCGCCTTTTACTTGCTCTTGGAGGCGGTCCTGGGTTCGTGCGAACTCCCGGGTTGCATCGTTGTTGCTGGGAGCTGCTTGGATCGCCTTGCTGAAGCTGTCCGCCGCCTTTGAGAAGTCACCAAGTTCATATGCGGCACACCCAGCACGATAGAGGGCCTTGACATTGTTCTCCAGCGCTTTCGGCAAATCTTCCGGCATAATCGATGCCTCCGCGTCAGTAAGGGCCGCTTCGAAGCGGTGGAGATTGAAATTCGCAACAGCTCGATTTCGATGGAGGTCAAACTTCACGACACAATCTCGCTCATCTATGCAGGCACCCAGCCCTGCGGTATAGAGCGCGACTGCTTCGCGGTAGACCTTTTCTCTAAACGCTTGATTGCCTTTGACCTTCCACGCCAWGGCATTTTGGTGGCGATCTGGAGATGGGGAGCGTAGCGCAGATGGAGCTCTACCATCGTTCTCTTGAAGGAGAACCAAGTCCGAAGGGTGTTCGATACGAACAATCACCCCTCCATCCATGGTGACTTTGTAATATGGCTGCTTGATGGCGAGGATGGCATTCTCGGGGAGAACCATTTCTGGCGTAAGACCAATCTCGAAATTGTACACCGCGATCCTGTCCACGTCGCCCGTGGAATCGACAATGGCGCCTTGTACGGCCTGGAGACGAAGAGGGGTACCGAACACGCGAGCAAATAAAACCTTCCCAAAGTGGTTCTCCTCCAGGCGTAGCTCATCGATTGTGATCGGTGTCAGATCCGTCAGGGGTATGGTGCAAGGTGCATATGAGTATCCGACCACGGTTTGCCGCACTGCGTACATGCCATTGGATTCCGCTGCCTTCACCGCCGCCGCCTGGCTGGGCGAAAAGCTGGCCTCGAGCTGTGATCGCGTCGGTCGGTTGTATGCGCGCTGACCTTTTCTGGCAATAGCGGTGTTGAAGAGATCCTTCTGACGTTTCAATAGGTCCTCGCGCTGCTCGGCGATGGCGTCCGGATACATGATGGTAGTGATGGAAGTTGCGGTGGCAAGTTTTGCGACGATGTTTGGCGGAGGAAGTGAAGCGAAGCTGTCAAGTCAAGGCAGCGTTTGAGCGGCGGTCCCTCCAGCAAACAGTGCTCCCGAGAACTAGCTGGGAGATATCTTTCTCGGGGCTGTCGATATGAGGATTCTCTATCGGTACAGGACATCTTCAGTCAACAGTCATGCCCACAGTGTCTTGAGACCTCGCTCTTTGCAGGCTCGACGATTCTAGGCCTGCTAGAACCATCGCGACTAGCACAGTGGCCCGTTGCTCAACCAAGCGAGCAGTTCAGAATGCTGCTTTTGTTGGCGATTTCTCATATCGACAGCTCTGCTCTTTCTCAGCGGGTCGGGTTCCAGATCATGCACGACAGCTCAGTCTGCAGGCGCCTAATATGGCATGCCGCTAGAGAATTCGAGAAAGGCCTGCCATGCACAAGCCCGAAACGAGTTGAGCGCTTCAAGCGTGCCCACCTCGTGTGCTATCGGGCATGGTCGAGCTACACGTCCGAGTGGTAGCAACCAGAGATCATTCTGCTAGGTGTTCAGCCTTTTCCAGGTGAATGAACTCCAATAAATCGCCTCTGCGTGGAGCAGCTGAAGTGGAGGCACCTTCCCTTGCCGCGAAATGATTTACTCCTGTGCCATCAATCCTATGCATTGAGGAAAGCTGTCCAAGCAACTTGACTCAATGGGACTCTCGCTACCATCTACTTCTTGTCTATCCACGGAGTGGCTCTCGCAAGACGGTCCACTGAGCCTCACTGTTTTCAGCCTGTCAGCAGCGATGAAGGAGTGCCCACGGGCTTGTGAAGGACAGACAATGTCTCGTTTTGAATTTTCCCTATTCTTCGGTAGTACTACATAATGCACATATCGTAAGATCTTCTTCTCCACTTCTACCTCGTCTTGACCTTGTTCTCGGCTGGTTTGGAGTACAGCCACAAAGCAACGAAAATTACCCATCCTCCCACAGTCACCCAAATACCACTGATCCATGGCCATGCGGCAGAAATGACAAAGGATCTTGGCCACTCGTCGTGTGCGAAATGCCTCACCGTGACTGTTCTCTTCTCCTCCACATTGGTCAAGAAAGGTCTCCTGTACTCCACGAAGAAGTTGAAGATTCCGTGTTGATCTGGCAGCTTGAAGTCCGCCTCGTACAGACCTGGGGTGTTGGACTGAAGGTTGATTCTGTGGAATGGCGAAAGCATGCTGAACTCCAGTTGAACGTCATCATCCGCTGGGGGGTGGAAGGGAACCCAATGATCCATATCCCACTCGCTCATMTGGATGGAGTAGTGCACATCATTCTTGATGCGATAGATCTCGGGGTTAATGTCCACGTTGAAGCCTGCGGTTGTGGTATTCTTCAAGCCCTTCTGGGCACCCTCATTGAGATAGTGCTTCACCTCATCAACCTTGAGAACACCCAACTCTTTGAAGGTCCAGGCAGACACCTTCTCCGCGAACGCTCGGTTGGAGGTCGTGACGGCTGTGGACTTGCCGTGAGGCGTTTGCACGGTTGCGTCGAACCATTTGTCCTCCAGGGCTTCCGAGGATCCGAGCACGGTGAAACGGGCAGAGTTGCGGGCCTGGAAGGTAGACACAAGAGCGATCTGCCAGCCAGTAGCAACCACCTCCTCCACAGCATCCGCCTCTTCCTTTGGATTGTAAATGTACGAAGTGCTGTGTGCCTTGACCGCCGGAGCTAGCAGAGGAGAGGCATTGCCTAGCATCTGACCCACGGCGCGTGGAAACGCAATCAGTCCATCGGTGGCGAAGAAGTTGACAACCCCTGCCTTAATTGCAGATGGAGAGGGGGTGAGAAGAACATCGTGCGCCTCCGCAGCAGACTTGATATCGTAGTTGAAGTGGTCCACGACCAGGCTGTTTCGGTCTGCGGGTAGGTGAATGTCCATCTCGAGTAGGAGGCTGCTCAACGAGCTCGGCACCGCCTGTGCGCCTGAGAGCGCCAGCAAGACATTGCTTCCGGCATTGATGAAATCGACGAGGAGATTTGGTGTAAGCGCAGGTCCCAGGCCCTTGGACTTTACGGGCAGCAGGAGCAGGTGTGAGTAGGCGGGTGCGCCATGTGCGAAGAGAGAGAGAGATGGTGTTTTAGGAGATGCGTATGTTATTTGAAAGCCTCTTGCTGTAGGAAGGATGGGTCAGTACACGGGAGGGAAGACGGTAAGGTATCGTTTGCATGCCAGCTTACCCTCCAGATCGCTCCAAAAGTGCGAGTACTTGCTCTTGTCGGCGTCATCCTCAATCACAACGAGCAGTTTGCTGCCCTGCGTACTGAGCGCGGCAATGCAAGAGATCAGGCCAAGGAACAGGCCAAGCAGTGGTAACCTCATGGTGGTGGTGGTGGGTGAATGTCCGTAACGTCACAAGGGAGACTGACTGCCGGCACGCATTGGGGCACGCAACGTAGCTTCAGCTTGCCAAGCCAAGCTTCGAGCGCGGAGAAGAGGCCGCGCTTGTGGTCGACTTCACCTCTGCCAACCGGCCATCGTGCTCAAACATCCCCACATTCACACCATGGCGCCCGTGCAATTCTGGTCAACGCCGCTCACATACCTCCACTGGGCGGCACGGAGAAAGCCCGCGATTTTCTGGTCCTTCATCGTTGGCGGGATGGGTCCGATCACAGTTGTATGTCAATGGCATCCCCGCCCGGCATTGCAGACTATCGTCACGGCCAAGGACGAGTTCTTATACTGACTTGAATCCAGCTTGTTGTTCCTCCAATTCGTGAATACCTTGGCGATGGACCACGAAGGGCGATTCCGTTGACGTACCCGAGTGAGTCGCTTTGAGGACGCGCCTAGCGCAAAGGCCAGTATACTGACAAGTTTCCCGTACGACAGTTCCCAAAGGTCCACGAAACATTCCAACGGGATACGATGATTGAGTGGTGAGGAGAGGCAGACTGAGCTGTGCGGTGACGGTGTTCGTGCAGAAGAGCAGTGCTCGCGGAAGCAAGTTAGGGCACGTGGAAGAATGGAAGAAGCAGCCGGCGTTTGTGGTGCTCAGTTCCAATCTGGCAGAAGCGCTGAGGATCGTCGAAGAAGATGGTGTACATACCGAGAAAACGCCAAAAAATATACCCAAAACAACACACGGACTGGAGCACTTCAGAGCACCTTGCACCATGGCATCATGCTACAACCGACAGCAGCAGCCAGCCACTGATGGCTCCTCGGGGTCGATATGTGGCTTTCCATCTCCGCCTTTCCTCGCGGAGCTAGCCAGCTCGGTCTATACAAGGGAAGCACGCGCAACGGTACCTCACAGATCGATTAACAACGATATCGGTCCCATTTATGGGCATTATGTTGTGCTCGGTAAGCGGCGTTCATTGCAAGTCACGCCAGCGATGATCTAGCAGCGGTCTGTTCCTCGAATCTGGCTATCATTTCTCAGCGAAATCCGAAATAAGACATCGCTTGCTTGGTTGGTCATCATCTCCCAAACTCTGTCATGCATGTTCTACCTTTCAGTAGTTTCAAGCATGTTAATGAGCCACGATCAGGTCGACGTAGACATGGCAAGTCTGGCTCGTTTGTGTAAGCGATCAATCCATGGGATGTTCTCAGTATCCTGAGGGCTGTCACCTATTGCTGGAAGAATATATGCATGCCTACTGGTTGGAGTCCTGGTTGTGTATTATGCAATGTGTTTGTGTAATAGGTGTCAGTACTCTCAATATAGTTGAGAGCCTTCCGACACCTCCCTTCTCCACTCCCCTGACTGTCGCGGGGTAAGGGTTAGGGTTGGGGTAGTGCGATATTCTGGAATCGGTCGGTCATGTAGCACCACACTCTTATATATATATATATATATATATGTGTGTGTGTGTGCGTATATACACATACATATCGCCCGGGTCGTCAATGTGCGGGTTGAGAGTCAGAATGTCGAATCTCGTCAACGTGGACATATCTTACACTCAACTTTCTACTGCGCTACAACTATCGAGAGCTGCAGCTCGATGTTGATAGTTGAGATGTCAGAGCTCCAATCTCTTCACTCAACGTTAGCAACGACATCAAAATGTCGCATTCTTCAACCAGCGCCTTGGTGACATGTATGCCCACGCAAAAGGCGGACAGACCTCGATACAATCGCGAGCAGTTGGAAAAGTACTTCCAGCGAATCCAGCTTCCTGAAAAATATCTTTCCTCGCCAGTTCTCCGCGATGCCACGCTCGCAACATCTCGAGAACATGGCCTTCCCCTATTGAAAGCCCTCTACCGACACCATCTAGCCAGCGTGCGGTTCGAGAATCTAGAGCTCCATTATTCGGCCCACATGAAGATATCGTTACACATGGATGACTTGTACGCCAAATTTGTAGAACGGGGGCTGGAATTCGGAAGAGGAGGCAGATGTATGGAGAACAACGGCTTCTTCGGAACAGCTCTGAGGAGTATAGGATACGATGTGAGAAATTGTGCTGGTCGCGTGAGCAGAATGCAGTCTCCCGATCCCGATGTCCGAGAGCGATATGGAGATACGTATGATCCGTGGAACCACATGCTCAACCTTGTTAAGCTGGACAGTGTCTGGTACGTGGTAGACGTTGGTATGGGGGCCATGGGCCCCAATATCGTATACCCGTTGCAAGATGGATTGGAGGCTGTAGCCATGCCACCGAGACGCATCCGTCTGCAGAAACGAATCATTCCGGAACACTCTGCGAGATCTGATGCAGATGCGCAGAAGCTATGGTGCTATGACRTTTGCAGGCAACCCGATGTGCCGGAACAGGAACGAGTATGGACTCCGTCGTATTGCTTCACCGAGACGGAGTTTCTTCCTCAGGATTACGAGATGATGTCTTGGTTTACTTCGACGAATCCAAAGTCTTTCTTCACATATAGCGTCCTGTGTACGAAACTACTACTGGATGACGAACAGGAAAACATCATTGGCGATATCACCTTGTTCAATGATAAGATGCGTAAGACGGTATACGGTCAGCGTGAGGACGCAACAGAGCTCAAAACTGAAGGGGAGAGGATCCGGGCGTTGAGAGACGCTCTCGATGTACATCTGAGAGAGGAAGAGATTAATGGTATCCCACTGGAACGGAGACTAGGGTAGTGGTGGGCATCTCCCGACAATACATGTTGCGACCACCATAAAACAAGAAAGTGTATAGACATGGAATGGCGGACTCGCAAACCTCACTCAAACTGCCCGCTACAATGATCCCAGTTGAGTTGAGCATCCTAGTGCCGTGCAGACCGGCAATCTGCGGACCAGTGCAACACTATCCATGAAGCATGCACATCAAAGTGGATCACAATCAAAGCAGTTCGGAAGTACCGAACGATCGGGCTGTGGGGTGAAACAGCCATGTCGTTTGGCGGTGCTGTGTGAAAATACGATTTGACACGACATAAGATCCTGGTCGTGTCAACTGGGAAGGAATCCATCCTGACATAGTTCAACATCGCACAGCTGTACCATGCTGGCGCAGATGAAGTGGTCGAACCATTACCTGTGCTATTGCGTTCCGGTATTATTCGGGGTGAGATTATCATCATAGGTGTACTGTTGCTCCCAACCAACCACCGGTTCTACAAAACAAGTTCATGCTCTTCGAATACCCTGGAAACGCGTGAAAAAATCTTCCCTGTTGAACTGAATAGACTTTGTGGATCATCGTTGCGATCGCCCAACCTTGCACGAGGCGCGTCTATGCCACGCTTTGTCGCTGACGACCGGATGATCTTCTTAAATGTGGATCCTCGTCGTCGTCGTAGCCACCTGAAAGATGGTGTCAGTTTCCAGCGGCGATATAACCCCCATGGACACGAACAAGCGCACTCACGATAATGACAAAAGCAGGTGTACTGCAAAGACTTCACAATCCGCTGCCACAAGCTTCGCGGGCGTTCTTCTACCTCACAACGCCAGCATTTTGTTCGCTGCATGCGATGATGCCATGTTCCTCGCTCGTTGCGTCGGTGTACAAGCTAGGCACGCCCGGGCATTGTCAATGAGGTTCGAGCGCTTGGAAGAGCAATAGACCGTCCACGTGGACCCGAAGTGGGGATTGTAGTAAACGTTGTGGCACCATTTGGTGCCGTCGCAAAAGTAGTTGTCGTCGGTAGTCGGTCAATGTGTTGCACAGGGGCTATCGAAGCTCTAGCTTGTGTGGATATTGACGGGCCAACCAAAGCGTAGTCCTGAGCTGATATCAATGGTGCTGGAACAGGAGTCGAAGTGCCGTCGACATACGCTGTTGTATCATATGCATTGGGCGCCAAGTGCGGATGCTTCTTTTGCAACGAACGTAGCTTTGTGAGCTTATGCTTACAAAGTTGACGAGGCTCATCAGCATTTCTAAAGATGGCTTTCCGGTTCTCAGTGCCCTGTAGCTGCGCGCACATGACTGGGCTGCCTTGAGCGATTGCACCAAGCCTTGTGCTAAACCGTAGTGCCCCATTCGATACCGCACGTTGGCTCTCTGTGCGGCGCTGCGGCTCGTCGATCGATCTGTCTAGATCCAGTCTGCTACCTTCAGCCATGGATTCTCCTGCTTGGTCAATAGAATGCAAAGAAACGCTGTCCGGATCATAAATAGGGGTTCCAGAATGCCGATATCTCGCCCGACTTTCGCCTCGCACAGCAACGTTTGACGTTTCGGACTCGTTGGAGTTTGTCGCAGCGTGTTGCCTCCTCGATTTCATCTGAACTTGTTCGGAAACCTTGCTCCGACCAGGCGCGGGAAACAGAGACCAGGAAGATCGCTTCTGTGGCTGGGCTCGTTGTTGATTGGGCTTTTGCTCCGGCGGAGACGGGAAACTCTCGAAGAGTTCCGATGTTCGCGTTGTGCCGATGTCAGGACTCTGGCTGGATTGTCTCTGGATGCTCTCACAGGGTTGGGTGGAGCGAATGTGGACAGGTACAGCAGCTGAGCGCATGCCTGCTCGAGCTGATGCTCTGCGCGCCGAGAGAGGCACCGCGTTCTGGCCTGCAGATTTCAAAGCCTGCAGTGAGTTTGCAAGGGCAGATGGCGCACTGTTCGCAGACTCTTGAAGCGTGTGAGAGAGTCCACCCCCAGGGTGATGGACGGTTGCATTGAGCTTGTAGGGAGTGGATGTACTCTCGATTGGCGCGGGCGCAGCTCCACAGATGTCTGCGATCGGAACAAAAGAAAAGGGATGCGACTCGAGATCCTCATAACGTCGAGTGAACTGACCACTAGTAGGTGGTCTCCAGAATCTGCTTCCAGTCCTGACAGCCCTATCGAATGTGGTTGTCCGTTCACCTCGCAAGACTTCTTTGAGCTTCGGCCGCGATGGGGGACGGCGCAGGTATTCCAGCAAGAGATCACGCCTTGATGTTCTCACTGTGAGTTGACGGACGGCCAGCTGATCGTGATCTATCTCACCGGGCCACCTTGGTAGACCCGTCGGTGTTGTCATACGTCTAGGTGGTTGGAATGGAGGCTCTACTGCCAGAGCAAGGGCTGATGCGTGATGACGACTCGGACTCTGCGATTCCGAAACGGCTCCGCTTGACGGCTCGATGGAGGTGTCGCTCTTACGTATACTCATGTGGGCAATGTTGTCGTCGGCTGAATAACAACGCCGCCGCGACATTCTTGAGTGACGAGCTTGAGCCGTTTCTGCGGATAGCTTGGGTTGCAGCGAGAACACCCGCCGCTGCAACTCCCATCTTGACGGCGTCGTCTTAAGGCTTGGAACGCTCCTTTGCTCCATGATGGTGAAAAGCCTCGTTCCAACATGTTTTGCCGGGTCTAGTTGTATTCCATCTCCTGCCCCTTGGAAGCTTTGCGACTTGTGCAGATCATCTTCCGTCTCAGTCTCGGAAGACAAAGACCACCCTCGAGCTTGGAGGGATGGCGACAAGGGTGCAGCATCGTAGAGCGAACTGTGCTCACTAGGGATTCCTTCGGATGAGCTCAAATGGTTGAATTGCGAAAGGCGTCGGGTCGACTGTTTGCGTGGAAGAGACCGACGTGCGACTTCACCTGCCGGGAAATGGCTCATGACTGCGATGTAAACTGGTATAGGCTATCGCTGTGTCAATGTGACCATGTTGTTGTCGTCATGAAAGTGAAAGTAGGACAACGAATGAAAAACATGCAGCAATTTGAGGAAAGACWCGATCGATGCACTTGCCTTGCAGATGTCGTCCAGCAAGAATGAGCAGTCGCAGCTAGTGTCGACTCTGCGAAAGCCACGACTAGGCTTTCCTTCGTCGCCAGCTTGAACCTCTCGGGATTCCGAACATCGATATCGTCGCCAAACGAAATCCTGATAGTGATTAGGTCTCGGGGATAAATGCGGCAACATGTGTTACAGACACGCATCTGAGATGGCAGTCATCTGCCACTGAACAAAGATCTGCGAGTGTCACTCGGGTTGAGACGGTCTTTCGCAAGTTGATTGAGTGAAATCCAGCCACCGTAGGCCCTCACACAAATGCAGTCACTCGTCGTATGACTGGAGGAGACGTGGTGAGAGGGCTGACCTCATCGCAATCGCAAAATATAGAGGTTTGACCGCATCCAGGACTGACACCGCTTCCGCCGTGTTCACCCGACCTCAAGAATGGATCTGGCCGATTTTGAGCATGGGGAATGCAGGAGACACGTCACGCATACTGCATGGCAACGCTCCAGCAGGGTGCTCAGACGCCGCGTGTCTCAGCGAAATCAAGAAACGCTGCGCAAAGAAGTTGCCGACTCGTCAGACTGACAGCTATTGAGAATGCAAACGTCAAACGATTGCCATTCTGAGAAAGCTCGCTGCCTGGCATGAATCTTGGAATGTAGGAATCCGAACAGAGACAGAATAGCAGCTCGCTCCCACGCACAACACACCCTGTTGAGAGTAGGCGTCGTACTATTGAAATCCCGAACGATTGGTAGCGCGATATCGCGAGAAGGCTGGGCGTCGGTGATCATCCACTACGGTAATACATCGCCGGTGAGCACTTTCGTCGTGCAGACCAAACATAGCAGACCCGACGCGCGCGGTGATGGACCCGAGGAAGCCGATTCCATGCAAGCCAGTTGATCCGGAACATCTTGTTGGATGCCAGGTTCCAAGCTCGCGGTACGCTGTATAATGTGCCTGGATGTGCAACAGGAATGGATGCCGCTGGGACAGACCGACTGAATTTGCACGGGATGGGATCACCGGCGACTTTCTGTGCCTGAGCAATCGAGTTTGGGAGACTGCGCAATCCCAATGTTGTCGAGTACTGTACATGGCCMAATTTTGGAGACTGGAACAGGCATTCTGCTCTTTCTCGATGTGGCTGACTCCAGTTTTTCTCGACGGCGAATGCTGGCCCGCGGCAAATGATAGCCCGTCGCGTCGCTGGATCTCATGACACCCCATAGTGCTCCGGAAAGCTCTCACAAACTGGGAGTGTAGCTCCGCTTTCACGCATGGTAGTTCCTGCAGTGAGTTCAAAGTGTGAGACCTCGACGAAGCTACTACGTCGTGATCGACAGGAAGCATGCTTTTTAATACATGGCAGTGCCGCGCTGTCGGTATTCGAGTTCCCAAAGCAACATATTGGCATGCCACCGCTGCTCAAAAAAGACCGGAAGCACTGTGTCTTTTCCTGAGCACTTCGGAACACCCTGGTAAGAACGGTTCTGCGGTGCGACCCAGTCTCTGACCCCACGTGGAGGCAGGCCGATGTCATTCTCCATACCAGGCTATTCTGGTGAAGTGGTCGTGGTGATGATGAGCGGCGCCGCGGCGCCTTTGACAGCGCTCCACCGTACAGGGATCCCAAATTCAGGTCCCAGGGCAGGTCTTGTGGGCCGGCGTGCCTAGCGGCCGGAGGGATCGTGCGACAGGCGGGCAGACGCGGTGCTGGGAAGCGGTGCGAAGGGCAAGCTCAGGTCTCCTGGTTGATTTTACATTGTAGCCATTTGACTTTGCGACGTCGCTGTTTGGCGTCAGAGTTTCTGTATGGTGCGGCATCTCGCGGAGTCAGCATCTAACTTAATGAAACATGTGTCGGTAAGCTAAAGCCAAAGTTAAACTTCCGCTGCACAGCAGATCGCCTCAGGATTTTAGCACCGAGCCAGGGGCACCGGCGCACTGCAAGGCAACTGCCAACCACAGGAGCCTCGTGAGCGAGGGCCAAAGGTCAGTCCCTCGCTTGTCATCGTGCCCTGAATCGTGATCGTCTTGCTTCTGGGACCGCGATGTTTGGGCCGGATGGCTCCACCTCCACGATTCATGGGTCCATCCAGTTCGCTCACGCACACGAAAACCGCCACGATGCGGATGCTTTCACTGGCCGGGCCCTCGGGGTCCTCGAGGCAAACTTGCCGATTGATGCAAAGCAGCTGGCCGTGCATTGGTCGATGGGGCTCTGCCGGCAGGGATAAGGTCCAGCAGCCGTAGTCCATCGTATAGCGATACTGCATGCGTGCTGGCCTGTTCTCCGGGAGTAGCCCTGCCTTGCCCACGTACGTACCCGGATTGCGAGGGGGGCATCGGAATTAATTGTTGCCTCACCGCAGAACGCTCCTCTTGGCTGAACCGCCTGACCTCTGCAAGAGAAGCATCATCATACGCAGGACCTTCGAGTGCGATGGGGTCGAATCGCCGAGCAAACTTGTTGCAATGCTCGCTTTGGGCCTGTGGATCGTCCCCACAGGGCGGATCATAAGTAGGTGTCTGCGGACCAGTTTATAATGGCGTGCAGCATCTGCACATATGCGTTAAGCTCAGTAGTGCGTGGAGCACATCTGCCACAACGGCTGCAGGCAAACGCTAGCGGGTACTGCTTGCCTGACTCTGCTGCACCCACGCAGCTGGGACCGGATGCTGGTATGATAGTCCATGCTAATGCTAATCAGTGCCTTGGCCTGTCGAGGTCAAAGCTTGGGGAGTATTACCACCTATAATGGCTGGGCTGCCATGATGCTTTCCCTATATACTTCAACTCTCCCCTCACCATCACACTTGAATCCTCCGCTCCATCCACAGTCACATCGATAGCCCTCCGTAAACCCGCCTCATTCACAACGAATCTGTCAAGTCACCACCATCGGTCGACCGTCCGCGTAACACAGCACCACATCACCAAATGGCACCGCCCAGACAGGCCTTGGCTCAGAGCGAGTCGAAAGCCAGATTTTTCGAACGATTGGGCTTGGATGAGCGCAATGAATTCCACCGCAGAGTATATTCAATGATGAAGGTAAGCACAAGACATCTTCTCCCTCCAGCACGTAGTCTGACAGTGAGTAGGAAGAAGCAGTAGAGGGACGAAGACGCATGACTGAAAGTCAAGATGTTCTGGTACCAGCACTTCGAGGAAACACATCTGTCGGACCACCGTACAGCAATGCTCAAATCAGCGAAACAGTCACACACCGTGAAATCCTTCGAATCTATCGGATGGCACGGCCAGAGACCAGAGTGGTATACGATCTTGGCCGTGACGTTGACCGTGTCGAGGAGGAGAATTGGGTCATCCGGTGGATGCTGTGGCATGTATTCCGCTACCGGGACAGTCGCAACAAGAACCGGAGAACAACATCTCCGAGTCCAGAACGATCAAGGTGCTCTCAACCTGTGAACTTGGTGTCGATCGCCGCTACCACCGCCTCTCGCTGTAAGTACATTCTCATGATGAAACTAGTTCTGGCGATACGGTATACCTGACAATCTTTGCAGGTGCAGCGAGCAGCACGAATGCCCACCGACAAAGCTACTATTGGGATCCCGTCCGCGGCACATGGTGTAGCAGATAGTCTGCGATACTTGGACACCTGTTGGAGGGCCATTCGTCTGGCATTGCGACCCCGAGAGCTGTTGCCCACGTGCGAATCCTTCTCAAGACGACTCCCGTCTGCTGTGCTGGAGCCGGTCAAGATGCGCTATCCCGCGCTACGAGGCTGTGCTGGTGGAACATCCAGTACAATCGGCGGCTTTAGCAGGACAGACACCTTGGCTCCCGTCGACGGGTTCTATCAACGAAGCGAAAGGTCTGACGGCTAGCACCAGGATCAAATCGAGGCTGGCGTCCCTAGTTCACATGTCGACGTCGACGATGTGCTCTCTACGCTCATCTGGATGTCGGTCCGAGGAGGCCGACGGCAATATTGCCTGTGCTGTGGGTCGACGTCGACGGCCGAGACTCCGTGCGTCTTTTCTGAGCGGCTGTGACGTTCGATGTCTGGCGCAAGGCGTTTAGGAAGATCGCCGGGGAACGGCAGATCATCAGCTGCGGGCTTAGGCCCGGGCTAGTGAGCTTCCAAGAAATGAATTCGTCACAGGATTTGTTGGTTATGCTTTGGCTCCGCTCGACGTGGTTGTTGTGTTTGACACACCGGATATAGCATTTACACTTTCCTCGCGGTAGAGCGTCTGCGGCATCAATGTACGATATATAGTAATACTCAGCGATGTAGCATAATCAACCACTTTATCGAGTTCACCCAAACTTGCACACATGGCATAGCTAGATACTTGCGAGCATTAGTGACACAACGATCACACGACTTTGTTTCACTTATTTTCAGAATCTCAGCATGCAGAATCAAAGAGCCGAGCATGTCGCAAGCGGATCCATCATCCTTCGACTCCAAAACCCTTGCAAGCGTGGACCGCCGAACGCCACACAGCGCTGCGGATATCGTCCCCATTGGATATTCCCGCCCCGCAAGTCCACAGTGTGCACACCTGCATGTGCGTAACATATCCGACCAAGCCGACCTTTCTTTCACCTTCCGCAATATCGAAAGCTCCACAAGCAATGAGCATTGGTCGGCAGGCTTGTGAACCGCATGCGACGATGCGTACCCAGCTTTCATGCTGCTTCGCCCGGATCGCGTGTGATCGATGATATCCAGTCTCGCTGTAAARGAATGCTCGTGTGTTCGTGGGAGCGTGGATGTCCAAATTACTCATCGACCMAGCCTTGGTACACACGAAAGTGCAGCGCAAGGCAGTCTTGATGCTTGTCAGCTTCCGAATTCTCGAAGATTCTGACACCTACCTCCTGTGATTATGACATCTTAGGTTGTTTCGATAACAACGACGACGCCAGACATGCTTCGGCGAAAATCGCAGAGATTTGACCATTGCTGGGTTTGAACTTTTGTGTAGAGGTTGAAGAAGCCGATGATTGGACGATGGCATACATTTAAGCCTTCCCGCATAATGCATTAACAACAACCACGCACTGTGGCACTGTGGCGCTGTTCGCCTGCCAGCAAATGGTGGTTGAGAAATATTGAGGCTTGTCGCTACCGAACGCACACGACCTAGCTTTCGAAAGCTCCAACGTTCGAGACCTTCAAGATCTGCGGAACAAGCGCCGAATCCCAAGAGGAAGTATACCGTAGGATCGAACTTCTCGCATCGCCTGTTGTTCGATCGCCCCGTGCGTTCGGGAATAACAATGCGGAAGCTGCTTCAGGATATCCATTACCAGCATCAATGTAGTCTATGCTGCTAGATCGCATCAGGTCTTTGGCGCAAACAAATCCCGCCAAAATTCCTTCCAACCATATTGTGGCTTTCGTTCATCGTACACATGACTGGCCTTGTCCATAGAAAACTTATCGAGCACCCCGCCAGGGCGATGGCCAATGACCTCGATGCCTTTGATCTTAGGAGTGAGAGCCCTCTCCCGGATAGTTGCAGCGACCTGTGGTGCAACGTCGGCATAGCACTTTTGCAGTTCCCGCTCTACACTGAAGTACGGCTTGAAATCAAACGAATTAGAGACATAATTCCATTAGCTCCGTGGTTGGGCAATCATCCCTCACCTTCTTAGCAAGATCTGGCGCCATTAAATTGTAACTCCTGGTAAGTCCATTAAGCTCCTTCACGGCCAGTTCATGGTATGGTCGCTCGGTTTGGAGCCATTGTGGGTCACGGAAAGCTGGCACTGTCGGTCGTCTTGGTGAAGTAGGAGGAATTGCCTGCGAGCAGCTCGGCTGTTCTTTGGACACTATCACCTGTTCTGGTGGCTTCAAGCTTCCATTCTCGTCGAAGGTATCTTCCACGATCTTAATTTCTTCTTCTGTTGTTGCAGAATTTGCAGAGTTCCCTAGCTTCGGCTCAGTAGTAATCGTGATTTGAGTCAGGTTACCTTCTGTATTGACGGCATTGAACTGCTCAACTTGCTTCTTGGATGGGTTCTCAAGAGATTCAGCGAATGCGTACTCCTCGGCGAGTTTGATTTTGCTCTCGAGTGTGCCACCGCGGCTTGATATGACCCTGGAAGAATCAGCACACGATAACATGCACCACGACGTGCAGCTCGACATGCTGAGCTACAGCATCACTGACCTCGCAACATGTCGCTTCCAATCGTTTCTAAGTCTTTTACGGAATGTAGACGCTGCCGATGCAACCTCTTGCTCTAGGAGGATGTTAGAATTGGTCAATATGCTTTTTTGATGAGGGAGACATCCGCTTTTCCACCCACGGAGGCAGTATGTCCTGTCTCTGGATGATTCCATTCAGGAAATATTCCTGGCAAGGTGTCAGATCGTGAACTCACAACCAGCGAGCAACCAGGCATACCGTCGTATCAATAAAAGGACTGCTTGCGTTGTAATCGCGCTCAATTTTCTTGCCACGCGGTAGATTCTTGAACTTGCCCCTCGCAATAGCATCCTCGATTCTTTCATTAGCCAGAGCTGCGATTCCAGACAATGAAGCTGGTACAGAACGAGCTCCAGACTGGAAGCGAGCTTTCATCTCCTGCCGGAACTTGTCCCTCTCTTCCTCTGTAAGTCCCTCGGCCTCTTCGTTGGTGAGGGTGTATATAGACGATCTCTCCTTTGCACTTGCGAGCTTCACCCCAATGTTGACCTTCTTACTCGGTCTTCCAGTATCAACCTTCTTCGGGACACGTGCCGTAGTTCTCTGTGCACCATGCAGCGGCCTATGGGCATCATGAAGCATTCGAGAAGAGGCGTCTTCCACGCGCTCGGTCCCAGACCATGGCCGCGCAGCGGCCAATTCCCTCTCAAACTTGCCTGCACTGGTGGGCATATCCGCTTGCGCAATGGCACTAGCATTCTCGCTCCTAAAAGCTGCCTTTGCTATCTTCTCTTCCAGCTCTTTCTTCAGAGTCTCGCTGAACTCGAAGCCGGCCTCTTGCACGGCTTTGCGAGCACTTCTTCCTCCGGTTTGAATATTTTCTTCTGTCATCTCTTGAAGTCTGCGTGACATCGCACCTCCATGGCTCGATTCATCAGAGGGGTTCCTTTCGCCATTGTCGCTGGCTGGAATGGGTGGCGTTGGYGTCTCCGAGCTCGAAGCATTGCGGACATTCGTCTGGTGACGCAGTCCTGCATTTTTCGTGACTGGAAGGGGTCTTAGGCAGCGGCTGCAGACCAGCGAGACAGAGCTTCTGATTCCGTGCATACAGGTGTGTTAAAGTGTGTGAAGTTTGGAACAGTGGACGCCACAGTCCATGTCGTGGGCGCCACGCGCTAACGGTGCCTTACTAACGACCTCGGGAGTAGGTACCGAACACATTACTTCGATTTGATCTGCCCAAACTCCGATAGCAAGAGCTGTGTACCTGGATAATGTTTGATTTCAGCTCAGGCACCCGTCGTGATCAAGATTTGTCGTTGCCCATCGCGTTGGTCCGACACCGTCAACTCGGAGAGACGAAGACGAAGACGGAGCTCTCCGAACCATTCACGGTTCAACATTTGCGGAGAATACTCCGAGATCACGGACCTCACGTCATGCCGGAAGCGATTCAAACAACCACATTTCGGAGGCCTCCCCGGGGCCCGAAGATCACTTGCAGCAGCCTGCAGCTCCGACTGTGAAGAAGACCATAAAGCTTCTTCCCTGCCTCACCGCCTCGAGAGTAACGTTCAGTGTGCAGTGGAGACATGGCATGGTACACGTCGCCAAGCACGATGGCGATTTTCCATCATTATGCCTCATCACACCGCCCCCGCACGAAAGCTCACCACGGAATGATTTGATCTCCAATCCAGTCGATTCGAACATTCATGTGCAAACCCCTCCCTGCGGTTTCCGGCAAATCCGGCGAACCTCCAAGGTTTTGCGACCAGCGATAAGCGAACCCTTAGATTCTAGTCCCTTACAGCTCATCTTGGCTCCTAATCTCGCAGATCGATGTTGCGGTATACCCTCGCGTTGCTTTTGCGCTTGCGCACAGGACACGATGATATTCTAGATCACCACAAGATAGATTGCTTGCATTATCTTGAGTTCAACTGGTCTCACGGTGTGTTGCGTTGAAACTTTGCGCGATTCGGCTAATTAGGAGGGGAGGAAGTGCTGGTTGCCCAACGCCTGTTCGCATCCCATATGATACACTGGTATACAGGGGTGCGAGTCATGGCTGTGAAGCGCACACGACCTCGCCAGATGTGCCTGCCGAATCTGGGGATCTTCGATCGTCAGCTGCCGGCATGACTGACTGACTCGAACCCTTCGCGGAACATTAGGTTGACTTTCAACCTCAAACTTCGAGCTATTGTCGGTACCAAGAAGTGCCCGAGTCATGGTGGAATTAGGGCATTCTTCCATGCACCGCACGATGTGTTGGAAATGATCGGCGTGACGACGTGAAACTGCGGAGCACGATGCAAAGTAGAGTAACGCCAAGACGCATGTCGGCGGGCTCTGGAGTCTGGAGGACGCGTATTTCAACCAAGCCTGAACTGACTAGCCACGGAACAACCCCCGACTCGCAGTCTTTGATATGGATGTAGGGGTATATGTGCCAAACATCAAAGGGAAAATAAAGTAATCGAGCTCCGCGGACACCGCCTGTGCCGCCACGAATTGCTACGCAAAGCTTGACACACCAAAATTGTGGATATCTGTGATGATATTGTCAGTGATCCGGAGCAACAGCATTGTCCCCTTTCGGCAAGAAGGTTCCACTCTCGTGCTGGCGACGTCGCTCCAGGCTTGCTAGCTTTGTCGTAATAATCGGCGAGACTTGGTTGTTTCGGGAGACAGATGTTCTATCGGACTATCACCGCCTCGCCAGAGATCAACATATCGTGCAATGGCCACCGGCACATCTCAAGCAAGCTCTCCGCTAACGACTTCCAACCATGCACGCTTTCGGCCCTTTCACTGCCTCGTCGGGACCCAGATACTGACGATTCGCGTTCTCCCCACATCACCAAGGCTCGGCGACATCGAAGGCGTTGGCCTACCTGCAAAGCTTTATGTTATTCAACGCAATAATCAAGTCTCTGCAAGGCTGCTCGTTCTGGTGCTTAAGACTACCGGTGCAAGAGCGTTGTCATCGACTCATTACAAGGAGAGCCGGCAAGCTTCAAATTCAATTTCCCCGTCCCCTGCACCGCCCTCGTTTTCTCTGATGAATCCAGCCTGAAAGTTGCCGTGTTCGGTTCCCTTTCACAGAATAGTACCAAACCCAAATGTCTGCTTTATGCTCCTCACGTAATACTCGTCCCAGTTCTTTTTGGTGCTCTCCTCCTGACCCACGGGCACTCCATCCCAGCTGACGCGCATGACAGTAACAGCATCGACATCGTTCTGCTCGAAACGAATGCTCAACGTACTGAAATGTCCCGCGGGCCACTGTGCCAATCTCCACTTCTGCTCCACTAACGTGGGCTTCTCCAGCCTCGTGTACTCTCCACTAACATTTCCTCCAAATATCTCAAACTTGCCCCCCTCTTTCGCACCATCGAATCGCTTGGGAACTCCGCGAGTAAATGCACTTATCCGGTCTTGGGAGGTGAATGTTTCGAAGAGCTGCTCGGCTGTGGTGCGGAATTCCTGTGTATCCGAGAGGGATGTTGTGTTGATCTTCTTTCCGTTCGCCTCGCCTGTTACTGTGCTTGTTGTAGTGCTAGAGCCCTTATTGACGCCGGAGTTTTGGAGGGTTCGTACGGGAGTGAAGCTCGCTGAGGGGTTGGTACCGGGCGCGTGTTGAATGTCTTTGCCATGCTCCGTGATCAGTGCTGGCCCGATCTTACGGAGACGGGTGCGAAGCTCAGGGGTGATAGATTTGCGGACGAGGTCTTTCGCGGGTTCCTTCGCTATCGTTGCAGAGTGTATCTCGATGTCGAACTGCGCTTCGTCAGCTGGTGGACCGAATGGTTCTATCATTGGTCAAGGGCCGGCGAGATTGAAGGTTGCCGACTCTCCTTCCAGGGTATCGACAACAACGCTGTTGATCAGGCAGATATTGAGCACAAAAAAGCAGCCTGCGGAGAGTTTCGAGAAACTCTCCTCTAATGATATCGGCGCAATCGTCCTGTCGTTGGTGCAGAAAGTTGTTACAGAAAAGGCAACATGTTTCTGTGCTGCAGGCAGAGCGACAACCTTCAATGTCACCGGTTCTTGGGTATGGGTATGACTTACCACAAACTCATCATGGTCCGTATCATGCGCGACCTCTGGGATAGTAATTGTTCCGCTAACGTCCTGCTTCCCATCTCGCTCCTCCTCCGTTCCATCATCGTTCTCGTGCTTTTCCTTGACAGGCACGCTACCCGTCCACTCAAGTTGTAGCCGCACATCAAAAATGGTAATGACCTTGCCCTTGCGCTGCGAGACATCTACATCGCCTTCCATGCTGAGGACCTTGTTGATTTCGACGTGAACATCCCCTTCGGTCGCAGAGAGACCAACGAGGTCTTTCGTCAGGTATTCTTGTGTCCAGGCCGAGACATCTTTGTTGACCCAATGCCAGTTGTTCGGGTTGTGGAGGACCATGTTGGGCTTGTGTTGTCTGCACGCCAACGTCAGCAAGTCCTTCAGAATAGTCTCGAATGGTTAATTGAATGCCCCCCAGTGAGGTCACATAGTGGCCTTCCCGGTGACGAAATTACTCTGCTCCCGTTACTACCGGCCTCCTCCTTTGCCAGATTCCCTCAAAGTTGAGTACGACAATGCGACTTACCAATTCTTCTTGATAGAGCTTGTGAGTAGTGGAGGATGGGCGTGGAAGTGAAGATATTGGAGTCCAAACGACGAGGAAGTCGCAGATGGAATGCTCGAGAAGGAGCAGTTCTGCCGATGATCTGCCGGCGGGGAAGGATCGGATTCGTTCAGTCTCTCACGTGCTGTCACATGCCAAAAAGTCATAAATCGCCTGTCTCTTTGTGCGTGGCTTCAACTTTGGGTACTTGATGCAATCAGCTTTGTGAAATGATAGATGCTACGCTCGAATGGTACTGTTTGTTCATGGAGGATATCACAAGTTGCTGAGGATCTCGCACTACCCCAACCCTAACCCTGGTTGTTGTATCAGCGTCGACCGCGACGGCATGTAAACTAGAAAGTTCTTTGTTTTACCAGTATTGCTAAATCATAGAGGTTTGGAGATTCATTTGAGTTCAGAGGGCCTGAATGCACGGTATCCCTGCCCTGATCGTTCCAACGCACCCAAAAAGGGCCTGTCCCATACTGACAATGCTGCACTTGATCCACCAAGTTTATCAATGTCCCACGCACGAACGGCTTGAAACGAGAACGTCACAATGGGAGGATTCTCATCGCTCATAGACGAGCATATCATTATCCACAATAACCAGTAATATGAACATGATGGATACAAGTACCAAACCCCTGTAGCGTTGGATATGCATCCCGTCTCATGACGACCTATCCCATCATACACATCCAAGTATACTGTATGCTTCTACACCGTATTCACAAGATCCTTCGAACCCTCTTCTTCGCCGGACTACCCATTCCCATCACCTCATCCCTTTTGACACTAACATCTCCGTTCTCCTTGAACAACACCTGCGCCCTTGCACTGCCCTTCTTCGCCGGGCTCGCAGCAATTCCTATCGCGGGAGGTGCCATGACGGGAGCAGCATCCATCGAACTCTTGAAGTCCAGTTTAGGTACCGCAGATGCAGGCGCCGCTCTAGCCCTCTTCTTCGGCGGAGAAGCAATGAGTGAATTCTCCTTCCCAACAGCAGCAGACGCAGTCAGCGAGCTCGCGGGAGCGGGCAATTTGCTCGAAGGTGCTCTTTTACGGCTGATAGGCGCTTTCTTGGAGGCAGACACTGGAGCAGCCTCTGTGGCATCATTCAAGCCGTCTGGAAGGAGGGATTTGGCGGCGCCAGGAAGCTTTGCTGGAGTTGCTATCCGAGAGCTGCGCTTCGTGGCTTTTGATGGTTTTGCGACTACTCCAGCAGGAGCGACTGCCGGCGCAACAGCTTCTTCTGAAGCCCCGATGGATCCCGATGAAGAGGCCGTTGGGCGGGGAGTCCTCAGACGTCTAAGTTTCGCGGGTTTGCTGGGTGTGTTGCTTGGGGGTGGCGCACTCGATTCTTCAGCGATGTTCAGCTCATCACTCAACATGGACATTTCCGGTTCGTTGGCACCTTCATGGAACGACTCCAAAGTTTCCGCCCACTTCACTGCTCTTCTCCCGGCCTTGACAGGGACTTCCACATCCATGTGATCCTCGTCATCCTGAGGCCCGAGCTCGTCTGCTCGGGCGAGCCTCTCCGCCGCAAGTCGAGTGAGGCGCGTAGGAGGAAGGACAGCACCGCTCTTGTTCTTCTTCGTGTTATTCCTCGTCATTCGAGCAGTATCATGTGTCTCATCCTTCTTCAACACGACGACAGGGTCCGCGGGGCGGATGGAGATGCACTTCGGCCCTGCAGGGAGGACTTGCGGACCCTTCTTCTTGACCCTTCCACTCTTTCGCGATGCTCTTTGCTTGTCAGGAGTAGCGTTCAATGCAAGCTCGTCTTCGTCTTGGTCAATCACAGACTTGCGATCCGTTTGAGCGGCATCAGCAAGACTGACAGCGAGAAATTGCTTGCGCGGAGATGGGCTGTTAGGATCCAAGTCGGCTAGCACGTCTCCCGCTGTCGTCTTCGCGAGTGGCGCAGGACTAGCGAGAGCCTGTCGCACAGATGTTGAGTCTCTTCTGTTCTCCATTGATTCTCGCTTGGCAGTGGTTGAGCCGTCCTTTGAAGTCTTACTTTCAGCAGCACGATTGAGAAATGCCTGCAGAAGAGCCGTATCATCAGAAATACGAGGCTGCTTAGGCCTCCGAGGTGACATTTGCGGCTCTTCTGGTGGTGCAGACGAGGATCTCGTGGGCTGAGGAAGAGGGGTCGGGTTGTCGATATCCATGGAGTCATCAAGCGCAGCGCCGAACGATGGTGAGCTCTGAAGCTCCACTGATGTTGTATACACTGGCAGCTTGATCGGGGTGAATGCGACCAGGTGAGGGCGTGAAGATGAGGGGAGGATCCCGCTTCTCCGTACAGGGCTGGTAGACTGTCTGCGTGGCGATCTTCGAAGTTCGAAGACCGGTTGTGATTCCGTGGTGTATTCCACAGTACTTGTTTCGGTATCGATCGGGAAGGTTGGTGCAGCATGGTCGGACATCACCATCGGCTCAGACTGCAATTGCTCCTCAGACGATGGCAAGACCTCCGATGCGGGATTGATCTCGAATGTGCCACTGTCTTCCCCTCCAATCTCGGCATGCTTCGGCCATTCTTCCTCTTCAACATCTTCCCACGCATTGTCGTCGTGAGCAGCATCACCCGAGACTTCCTCGCCATGAACAGCTAGGGAGTCCTTCGAGAGGACGCCCAATTCAATGTCTGAATCTTCCTCATCCAGCGCTGCTGCAAGATCCGCTCCTGATACCTCGTCGGAAGGCACAATGACGAGCTCGCTGGCCTCCTTCGAAGGTTGAGAAGTATTATCGTGCGTCTCATCCACCACATGAGATTCGGCCTCGTCAACATTGCCCGGCGAGCGCGCGTCTTGGACGATGTCAGACTCAGCGGAAGTGGGAACCACAGCAGGATGTTGAGCAGCAAAGTTGACTGGGAGCGTCCTCCTGCGATTTGCGTTGGAAAGCCTGACTTGGTTGATTGTTCTCCGTTGGCGCTCCTTGACAGGGGAGACGAATCCTTCTGGCATGGGGCCGAATTGCGAAGTCTGCTTCAATACTGATTTGAGTTGAGGTACCGGTGAGGTCTGTTCAGTTTGTTCAGCTGGCGGCGCAAGTCGGGAAATTTGGATCTCAGGATTGGCTCGCTCGGCAAGAGGCATGTCGGTATGAGTTGATGGTGCTGAGTCAGTGAACGTCTCTTCGGTGTCCATATCCTCAACGGGCGAATGCAAGCTTTCGTCCAGGGCATGCTCTCCGTCGCTGTGATGCGCCGGCTTTGTAGCTCCTTCCGATCCTCCAATCGTCTCAGCGAGATGCATCAGCGTAGCATCCCAGACTGTCTCCTCAGTCATGCTCTCGTCATCCCAGTTCTCATTCTCCACCTCCGCCTCGCCCTCCTCTGGATCCAGTTCCAGAATCGTGCCATCCTCATGCTCAATCTCCACGCGCAACACCTCTTCTCGAGATGTGACATCACTGCCCTCCTGAAATGCCCCAAGTGCCTCAACCTGCTCCGCAGCGTCCTCTCCAAGCTCGAGTAACGCCTCTTCCCTGTTGCTGCGGGTGACAATTCTCCTATTTCGCGGACTGCCTCTCACATCCCAATCGCGTACCACCTGCTCGCCCGCTGCTCCACGCATCTTCTTGACTGCCCTGAGAGGACTCTCAGGTCTGATCGTCGCGCCACCTCCACCAGAGGCGAACAGTGACGATGCCGGTGCGGACACGCCTCCAGTGCGCTTCCATACTTTACCCACCTTCAGGCGCCGACGCGTGAAGGGTGACTGTGGTCGGCGTTCCCAAGCATGCTGCACCTTTGTGACTGCGAGGTTGGCGGGAGCCAGTAATGCTGCGTCCTTGGAGTCCCATTGCGCCCATGTGGTAGATGCGGTGTGTGTGGGTGAGGTCGAGGTTGTTGATTCTGCTTGGGAAGGTGCTTTTGGATCTGTGCTGTTTAGCGATACAGTCGCCGGAGCGGAATGCTCTTCCATGTCGGCGGTGTTGGTATGGAAGAGTGTAAAGTCCTGTGTCGGAGCAAAGTAGAAGTGGGATGTCGCGTCGCGGATGATCACCAAAACAAAGCTTCGGCGCTTGGGACAACAGTTGCGTCGGACCTGATTCCGCTGATGAAGCAACTTCCATACTGCACCTACTAGAACGTGCGAATCTTGTGGTATCTGGTTGAACAAGCATTTCCGCCAATTGTCACTTGCGTCTCCATCAAAATCCATTCCAGAACAATCCAAGATGGTCGCCGGCAAGACGAACCCCGCGCAACTCGCCCGCTCCGCCGCCTCCACATCCGCCGCCCCCAAACTTCCTCCACTCCCGAAACTGCGCGTGCGCAAGCCTGATCGCGCTGATGCCAATCCCTGTGTGGCTGTCATGAGCTCAATGCTGGGTGGGTCTAGTTCAGGCAAGATACGGACATGTCAAGACTGATATGGCTGGAACGACAGGTTGCTGGGCATCTCAGGGCTACACCACAGCGGGTTGCGCCGTTCTTGAACAACAACTCCGAGTTTGCATGGATGCKAGGGTATGGCATCGCACTGGACTGGCAGATGATGCAGAATTGACGACTGACAATGTCATTCTAGAAAGCGGGCCAGACGAAGAAGAGCACCATCAACCACCATCTCTCGCGATTCTACCCCCAGATCATTGGGCCCCACAAACGGAAGTAAGAGACGGGGATGGGATAAAACTTGTAAAAAAGATGTGGCGGGAAGAGAGACACAATCACCATTAGCGATCATTTGCAGGCGTTGGGAGGGTTGGGAACCTGTCAGGAGATATCTCTGCAGGTCTATGTACAGTCGAATCAACAAGGAGTCACAACAAGGAGCAGCAACCACGACATGGATATCGCTTGCGGCATCTGCTGTTGAGATCTTTGCGCGAGGATGCAGCCCGCACAAACCAAGATGACCGTTGTTCGTAGGATTTGATACCCCTGTTGGCCCTTCACCGAGCGACAGACTCTGAACTCGCAGATCTGACGCAAGTGGCCATTTGGACAAGCTGTCCCAAGATCGCAGCATCTAACAAGCGAGCCTCATCTGGTTCGAGGACCMGTCAATCCCTCCTTGGGCTTTCGTATGCACAATGCTTGCACCCCAACCCTCTGACATCCATTAATAGCTGTTCGACGCGCAAATATCGCATCCTACCCTCTTGCTCCGCGCCATGCTCCGCTGCATGTCACCAGAGGGATCCTGGTATGAATGGAATTCTGGGGTTCACCTGACGTTGCCTGCGCTTCAGCAGCGAATATAGCATACCAGCTCTCGGCCCCAAGCAATCTCCCGAAGACTTGGGTCTGGCACGAGACAGCTGCCTTGGTACCAAGAGGGATGGCTGGAGACAGACCTGTGTCTGGAATTCGCTTCCCAAGTCGCTTGACTGGCTGATCAACGTTCTATACCACCGCCCTGTCAAGGGTCAGATTCAAGTTGAACTCCACCTCAAATTAGGGCGTTAGGTCGAACAGGTTGCGGATCGCTCGGATCATCTTCGTGTCAATCACCAGATTGGCTACCGAGTGATCGGACACGCCATTCTCCCAGCAGCGTGCCGCTGTAAGTTGGTCCTGAGCATGAGTACAACCTTGCGAGCTCCACGCATCTGCTCTTTGCCAACAAGATGGCGGTAGACTTTGAGGATGCTTTCAGATATCGCAGGACGGAACTTCCATCTAGGAGACACTGGTGCAAGGATCGTGACTGGGTTCATACGGTAGTACATCTATTCCATTCCCCTAACCTAACAGCTAGACCCATTCGCCGCATCGCATCGGTACTCATACAGAACATCCGTACTAGACCCAACATGCGAACAAGTCTTCCTCTGCTCATCACCACATTTCTTCTCCTTATGGCAGAAAGCGACGATATTCTCAAAGCCCGGGGTGAATGAGACATCCAGCTTCTGATTGTCGGTCGTWGAGACGCGGAAGTAGAAGGTTGTTCTGTCCGGTTGAGTGCACACGTTGCCGCCTTTCAGTTGAAAGGGTTTGCCGCCAGCCTCGTTGCCCGGGCAAAGTGGATCGACCTAGGACATCATTAGCTAGTGTTTTCTATGGTTCGTTGTTGGAGTGGCTCAACTAACGAAGAAGCCATTCTCCACGGAACGTTTCCCAAGAGCTTTACAGTCCTCCTTCTCGTCCCCACGGATGATGTAGGTGTCCTTTCTGACCGTTGGCCTTGAACAAGTTCCCATGCCAACGCATATGGCGTTTGGGGTGGTAAGGATTCGTCCAACCCAAAATTCGGCTGTAGAGAGGCCTGCAAGAGCCGATAAGACTGCGATCGAGAGCTTCATCGTGAAGGAGTAAGGGATGAGGATGAGATGGATATTGATGAGATGGATATTGATGAGATGGATATTGATGAGATGGATATTGATGAGATGGATGTTGATGAGATGGATGTTGATGAGATGGATGTTGATGAGATGGATGTTGATGAGATGGATGTTGATGAGATGGATGTTGATGAGATGAGCCAAGGTTGAAGTAGGAGTACTGTGTTTATATATGCCTTGTATACTGGGATGATCGTTATAAGCTTGGTTGCTAGTTGATCCTTCGAAGTTCAAAAAACCATCCTTCAGAGTAGAACTTAGGCGCAGAGCATCGAGTGATGGCCGGCGACTGGTCGTCGATGGGATGCAAAGTGGCTTACATTCTGCATTGTTGATAGGCCAAATGATTATGAGACACTTCCGCTTCTGTACTAGGTATCAAAGTTGTCACGCACGCGAAGGAAGTAGGCGAAGGAAGGCGACCAGTAAGCCACAGTATGAAAGATGCTTCGCGTACTATGTCGTCTAGGGTTGTTCCTTACTGTAGAGTGCAATCCGATAAACACGGAAAGTCTCCAAATAATCGATAAGTGCGCGCGTGGAGCTTGACGGGCTACATACCATCGATGAATGAAGTATTGGAGGTTATGGTTTGTCGTCAGTCATGAGATTTGAAGCAGTCTACGGAAATTGGGTATCGTAAGAAGATAGACACCGMCCTGCTAGAACTTCTTCCTAGCAACAACTCCGAGGCCTTTGCTCCCACTGTGTGTTCCCTTTCCGAGTGTGTCTGTCCAGAGAAGCACAGCTCAACCCACACCGTCACAACCCAGCGTTAAAATCTCCATTTCCCGCTTCATTTCCTGCATTCAGTATGAGGTGGCCCAAAGATGATCTCTTGTCTCGACCGTGAGCTGTCGATATGGGATGATTCGGAAATTTGTTCTGCATGATGCTTGCTCTCGTCAACCGCATCGTTTGACTGCTGGTTCACATCCATTCGCATTTGATGCGCACCGGCAGGACCAGTAACTGGGCTTGTGCTGCAAGTAATTGAACTTTGATAGTTTGTATGTGTTGGATCGGTGGAGAAGCAGTTGAAGGGGTGCATTCCTTTACCGCCGTCTGCATCGCAACAGACAGCTGCTGCATGAACTGCTCGCGCGAACGGTCGACGTCCCAAATGGCGTTGAGCCAAGCACAGGGCGCCCCTGGGTGCGAATGGCCCAATGTGAAGTGGACTTCGAACCTTGTCTCCATGGAGAACAAGCTTCGGACCTTGAGCACCAGTTTGCGGTCCATTTCGTACGTTCCCCCAATACCGCGCACAGCATCTTTGCGGGCCTCGATCTTGAGCTTGACTTGGCGGATCTCGGAGAACTGATCTTTGCCGATCAGGCGTCGGAAAGCGTTGACTCTACTGCGCACTTCCCAGCGCGGGAATTTCTTTGCCTCGGACGATGCAGTCGGGGTCGTTGTCATGATCGTAAGCGGATTGAGATGGTAGTACATCTTGCGCGTCTCTTGTCGAATCTCGCGGCAAGTCTGTGTAAGCGCGATGGATGGGAGGCTGGCTGTGGCTCGGTCGAATGACTGATCCATTGTGTCGTCGCTGCAGTCAAGGGCAATGCCTCCGGAAGTGGTGAAGACGTGTTCGTAGATTTGGTTGCGCAGCTCCGGCGCCAGTAGCCCGAACAGCGAGTTCTCCATGGCGCAAAGGTGGGACGTTGGTTTTGCTGATGAAGATGTCGAAGAAAAAGTCGAGGTCGAGCTCGAAGTAAAGAAGAGGTTGAGAAGGGCGGGCTACGGTGCGCGATGACGGCAAAGGCGCTAGTATGTATTAGCGCAGCCTGAGTGAATGAAATGCCAAGTCCAGAAAGTTCCACGCTCAGAGAAATCGTTATAAGAGCAATCCCACAGCGCGCAATTCAAAAATGAGAAATTGCTGCGGTAGATTCGGAGAAGTTTTTGGTCTCCTAATACGTCCAATGTCTCTAGAACCCCTGGAAGCCTCAGTAGCAGCGGAGTCGGTGATCGAATGATAGAAAGACACAGTCCTGTTTGAATTTCCAGTCTCGCCAAATCTAAATAGTGTTGAATGAGCGTTCGGACGGCGTCCATTCAACATAGAAGTCGAGGAAATGGCTCTTTGCGATGGGACCGGCCCTCCGTGGTCGTAGATCAACACTGCTGATTGTGAATTCACCAGGCGGCCCCAACGAAAAGCTTAATCCGGAAGCGACATCCCGTAAAGATGCTCGACGGGTTCTCTACACTCTAGAGGCAAAGTGAGAATGCTTGACGCCAGCCTCTGACATTGCAACACCACCCCGTTAAAGACATCTGAGTTGTTGCGCTGAAAGTTGGGAGTGATGCGGCGGCTGTAGGCCCATAGCAATGGCCATCGAGCATGTCTATCCCCGTAGTATTGGAGGCAGCCTTTTTGAGGATCTGGGTTATCGGCAGTTGATTCCATAGGGGTCTGAACGGTTGCCCTCGAGAACGCGGTAGGCAGATTCCGGATCAAAGCCCAGTCTCCGCCAATAACCATGTGAGTGCATGCTCTCTTCACGTGTCCCTCAATTAGATCTCCAGCCACATAGAAGGCCCGCGAGCGATGGAACAGCATAAGGCAGACCTCTATGATCAAGCCTACTGGCTCGAGTCCCAAACAGGTATGGAAGTCAATGTCGACGCTATTCACACGAAAACCTTAGCAATACTGGTCCATGATCATGCACCACTGATCCGAGCAAGCGAGGGTGGCGATAGGATCGATTATACAGCTTATGGACAAATCGAGAGGCGTCTCGACGCATCAAAGTTGCGCAGCGTCTCTCCTCGGATGACTCGGTTGACCCCTGTCAGGCCCGTAACGGGTTGAGAGTACCATGTCCTTCCTGTTGGCCGGAGAGAGCCGGTCAAGGTCAGGGCCATGTCGAGGTCTGCAGGATCTCTGCTCCTTATCGAAGGTGCAGACGATTCGGTCAGTGGTATTGCTTTGCCTTCACGAATGGAGGACTGCAGTATTGCTTCACGGTGGAGGTGCAAGTCTCGCCTCGTAGTGTGTTATCGACCACGCTAGAAAGAGAGACGTGCGAAATGCGAAATTGAATTTTATGGCTGCGTCCGGGCTGGCAATCAGAATCGCGCTTTGCACAGGAGGGCCAGATGGAACAAGGCGTCGAATTCAACCATTTTCTTGTGTAATGCTCAGCTGAAATAGTGTCATCGTATAGACCGTTCTTACATAGTCTAATGACAGTTCCAGGCGTAAAACGTCGACGTCTATTGTGACACTTCATCGTCAAAAGTCAACACCTCTTCGTAGTCGACTCGGGTGGATTCCGCTCGCCTCTATCGGCGTTGTCTCCTCCGCCTTGGCCTCGACATTTGCACCGGTGCCTTCTTTGCCGGCCTTTAATCTTTCTTTCTTCTCCTTCTTCTCCTTTTCTTTCCTCTCAAGCTCCGCTCGTCGCTGTCGCTGCTCCYCCAGTCTCGTGTTCTTGACTTTAATCTTCTCCATCCTGCCCTCCGTCTTTCCGCCTCCACCCGCTGTCAGCTCCACATTGATCTTTCTTGTGTGATCTTTAGGCTTGCGCCCGTTGTATCCCACACTGGTAGATCCCCCAGCCTCAGCTTTTGCCTTGCTTGCTGCGGCCGTCTTGTCATCGATGACATCTGGGTCGAATGTGGAGTGGTGGAACAGCTTCAAGCAAGTCTTCATGCGATCATAGTTCTCGAACTCCAGGAAAGCGAAGCCCTTGCTTTTCTTTGTGCCAGGTTCTGTCCGGTGTCGCAGGTTGAAGGGTTGGAGTGATTTGAAATGTTGTTGGAGCGCAGCGTCGGTGGTTTTGTAGGGTAGATTGCCGATGAAAAGTATGAACTTTGATTTCGTCTTTGGAGCATCTGCTGCTGGCTTCTCTGCTCCGTCCTCTGTCTTTCCCTCGCCTGCGGTTGTGTTCTTCTTCTTTTTCCGCGATTTTTTCGGCCGTGCGACTACCGCTGCACCATCTGTGACTTTCTCGCCCTTATCCGCTCCAGYAACAGACTCTCCATCTCCGTCTACAGCATCCTCTGCCTTGCGCTTCTTCGTTTTTGACTTCTTTGAGACTTCTGCATCCTTTGCTGGCGCATCCTCCGCACCATCTTGGGCGTCATCAAGCTTGCGCTTCTTCGTCTTGCCAGGTTGGCGACGTTCAGCATCACGCTGGGCTTTGCGCTCCTTTCGAGAGACTGCATCTGCTTCCGTGGTCGACATTCTGGGTGAGCGATGAAATAGTTCGATGTCGGACGTCGGTCGGATTCGCGTCCCAGAAATCGTTTGATGCAGGGTCTGACTCGGCCCGCCGGCCCGAGCTCCGATAACACGGCACCTTACGCTATAGGGAAGGTGCCTCTCCTAAGTTACGTCCATCTTAACGGTCACACCATAAACATGAAATTTCCACACTGTGTTCGTTCTTAAGTCTCTCGTCGCTGAACATCTGAAACTTGCCGCACCAAAGCAGCATTCAAAGTTGGATTGTACTCAGCTGAGACCCGAGGGGAGACTGTACATCGCAATCAAGGAGCTATAGCGGCCGCGGAAAAGTGACATTTTGCTGACCCAACACATACCCTTGATAAAGACGCAGGAATATGCCTCCCCCAGCAAGCCCACCTCAAAATGACACCCCAGGCGTCACAGCAACAGAGACAACTCCCTTACTCGCCCCCGAAGCAGTCTCTACAACAGAGCAGAATGGCGACCTTCATTCGAACCACATCGAACACGATCCTGAAGACGAGAAGATGCCATATATCCAAATCCTCCTTCTATGCTACGCCTCCTTGGCAGAACCCGTGGCATATTTTGCCATATTCCCCTTTATCAATGCCATGATTCAATCCACAGGAGGCATCCCGGAAAGCTCGGTAGGCTTCTACTCCGGCCTGATCGAATCGCTCTTCTCTCTAGTCCAAATGGTACTCATGATCTTCTACGGCCGAATGTCAGATCGACTTGGCAGGAAGCCGATCCTTGTCTTCTCCCTCTGCGGTGTGAGTGTCGCAACCGCGCTGTTTGGCATGAGCCGTACTTTATGGCAGATGGTCATGTTCCGCTGCTTGTCTGGGGTCTTCGCGGGGAGTGTCGTGACGATTCGGACGATGCTGAGTGAGAATACGGGAAAGAAGACGCAAGGTAGAGCTTTCGCCTGGTACATGTTCACCAGAAACCTGGGCATCTTTCTCGGACCTTTGGTGGGAGGTGGGCTTGCCAGTCCAGCTGAGCAATTCCCGGGGACTTTTGGCAACGTCCAATTCTTCAAGGATTACCCATATGCACTGCCCACATTTGTAGCCGGAGCCATCTGTATGACAGGCACCCTGACCAGCTTATTCTTTCTCAAAGAGGTATGTCCGAGTCTATACACCGTACTCTCATGGAAACTGACATCATCCCAGACGCTTCACCGCACAGCTGGAGACTCAGATACTCCTGCCGAGCCACCGCTCTCAACAATTCAAGTCCTCCGCTCTCCTGGTGTACCCATGGTACTCTACATCTTCGGCCATGTCATGCTCCTAGCCCTAGCCTTCACCGCTGTCTCCCCAGTCTTCCAATTCACCTCAATCGCTCACGGTGGGCTCTCTTTCTCTCCTCGCCAGATATCCCTTTTCCTCGCACTAGGCGGCTTCTCCCAGGCCCTCTGGATGCTCATCGCGTTTCCATACTTACAATCCCGCATCGGCACCGGTTCCCTCCTTCGCATATGCGCCGCCTCCTGGCCTAGCTTTATGGCCATTTACCCAATATTGAATGAGCTCCTACGACGGGACTTGTGGACGGCGTTCTGGATCGTGGCGCCAATTGGAATCGTACTTGGAAGTGGGGTTGCGATGGCGTTTGCCTGTGTTCAGCTGGCACTGAATGATATTTCGCCCAGTAAGCAGGTCTTGGGTACAGTGAACGCTCTGGCATTGACGGTCAACTCTGGTGTGCGAGCGATAGCGCCGGCTGCTTTCACGACCATCTACGCCGTGGGAGTCAAATGGGGATGGGCGGATGGACATCTCGCTTGGATAATSCTGGTTTTCATTGCTCTGGGTTTGAGCTGGGCTGCGTGGAATTTACCAGAGCGAGCGGAAGGAAGGCCTTAAGGGAAGAAAAGTGCGGAGGATGAGTAGCTTTGCCTGGAATACCCTCAAAGGCCCAATTGCAATGTCGACCGTGATATTTGCAATTTAACGTGTTCCGCGAACCTTTTCCTGGTCTTCGAGGGACGTAAAATGATCGAGGTGTCAAGTATGTGGCTTGCCTCATCGATGATGTCCCATCGCAAGCCAACATTTTCGCAACGTCGGCAGCACCTCACTTTGAGTGCGAGCTCTCAGCATTTGAGTTCTTGATCGAAGCTTTTGATCCAGGAAGAAGTCCGTGTCACATGCTCCGTAAAGATCAATCCAAATCAATGGGCGGGATTTTTCACGACTTCCTGATTTCGTCTTTCCCAGTTTGGCCATGCTTGTCAAGCTTAATTTTTGCTGCCACGAATGGATCGACCGACAGTTACTCTGATGGTGGACTGACGCCCATGTCATCGTCCAGACCAGATCCTCATGCCTGCTTCGTCCCGCTCTCTCACTAGCTTTGAAATTGTTTTAGATATCTTCCGTATCTTTTCCATCTGAATTCCAAATCTCCAGCCAGTGTATTTCAGCTGCAACATCTGCGGGACCGTCCGTCTGAGGACTGGCGGCTGTCTCGCCGCGAAGGGGCTCCGCAGATTACCAAATAAGCCCCGATACAACCACATAGTACCTTCAGTACTTTGCATGTATTCTTGATGATATAGACCCTCTCGATTCTTGATGTCGTTTCGCGAGCCAACTCCGGATCAAAGTGTCTTGGAAGCGTAGATGGTGGCAATGCCGAGTCCAACTCGAACAGTCTCTTTTTCAAGGCAGGCCTCGTCATAAAAGATCGTGGTCGCTGCGTCTCACTGGCAATGTTGGGTGAACCTGCGCCCTCAAGTAGAATGCGGTTATYTTCCAGGCGGSATTGCTATTCTAGCGCCTCTCCCTATTTTGAGAATGTGGTAGTATTGAGACTTGACGGAGTCCACAGACCGGTCCAATTTCACAGCGATTTCAGTCCAAGCTGTACCAGTCGATCTCATGCTCATCAGACATTCCTGCTCTGCTTTCGTCCAGAATCTCGGTTCATTGTCAGGACCTCCTTTACGTAGCCTAGCACAGATCGTTGCCCTTGTTCGCCCGAGTACGATACTGATGTCAAGAGTGGAGATGCCAGCAGCAGCCATTTCGATGGCGGTTCTAGCGTCTTCTTTACTCCATCGTCCTTTCGGCTGATCCCGCGCGATTTTATGGTACCTTGAACTCACAGCCACGGAGGTCCTGCCCATCTGCTCAGCGATCTGGGCCCAGGTGGGCCGAGGCATGGTGTTTTCACGAAGACGCCGAAGAGTCTCGTCATCGCTCAGTTTCCATTCGGACAGCGGATGGAGCGATCTGGGATAAGCGCCACGAAATCGCTGAGTTGACAGGAAGTCCTTCAATGACTTCATGTCCACAGACCGCCTTGGACGGCCGGCTTGCGTTTCGAATGTTGCGCCCCTTTTGAATTTGYCAACGCGATCTTGAACGCTTCTCCTACTTCGATCCAGAGACCTTACGATTTGTGCGAGGTGGGTTCCTTGATTCCAAAGCTCGGCGAGGCGCTCGCATTCTGTCCTACTCCATGCTCGGGGATGTCCCCGTGGTTCGTTGAACTTGTTGCGGATCTTGTAAAGTTTTTGGCTCACGCTTTGGCGTGTCCGGCCGAGTATACCAGCTATGAATGCTTCATGGTGGCCCTGTGATTTGAGTGCCAGGGCCTTTTCTTGTTCTTCTTTGGTCCAAGGTGTGTAAGATTGGTGGCGAAGGAATTGAAAATGCACATGGACATTGGAGCGCCTAAGCAATGGGCTCAAGAGGCTTCCCGCCCACAGGCGTGGGGTCATGCTCTGGGGTGATGGAGTACCTGGCTCTCCTGCTACTCGAGCGACGTCGTCTCGTTCTTACGGAAAGGAAAGGACGGTGCCCGTCTTGGAAGATTGTACACACATGTAAGGTGGTAGGTAGGTAGTTTGAGTCCCGCGCGTAACGGGCCGGGCGGGCCGTCATAGCTCCGGTCCGCCCCAGCCCCGGTCGAGCTGCTTTGCCTTGCCATGGAATGAATCGGGCATCGAAGCATGGCAGCGCGGAGAGCAACATGTTTGGGAGCAAAATGACAATATCACCGCAGTTGTCATTCATCGTCCCTCGGCCTCTTCATCCGTGACCATTAGCCGTAGCGCTCTCTCGCGTCGGATGGACGGCATCACCCTCTCTCAGCATGACCTGATCAAGCAATGGTCCACATGGCCCAGTTCATGGAAGCCATGGCGCTTGCAACAACACGCCCGCATCGTCACCGGACAATGCCGTCGCCGGCCGGAAATCTGCAATGTCCWCCGCCGCTCTGCCATTTGTGCTTTCTGGGCCGTGGGATTGCTCAATCTGCCCATTTATTCCTTCATCACCGCCCTCTCAATACGTCGAGTGCATCGTACCATGGCCGCCTGGGAGTCCTGGTCTGTAGACACCATATCTGGCCGGTTATTGTCTCATTCTTTGGAGTCCGTAGGCTTCAAGAGATGGTTCTGCCAGACCCATCAACAATCAATGTGGCGCAACGTGGATCTGCCAAAATGGGTTCCGTTGTTTGGTATACGAAGCTCCAGTCTCGCCGAAGAGCAGTACTGGACCATCATCACTTCCAATTTCGCACACGTGAATCCGGCTCACCTCGCGGGCAACATGGTCTGTCTTTGGCAATTTGCCCCTGTATGCGCCGACATTCCTGGCCTCAACTGGATGCATGTCTGTGCAGTCACGCTGATCGCTTGCTTGTCTTCCTCCATGGCTTCACTTGCTCAGATCGCTTATTTTCCATCCCCGGACAAGGAGTGGGTCCCAAGTCAAGCAATTTCACTCGGATTCAGCGGCATCAACATGGCATTTCTTGGTATCGCGGCGATGGGCTCGCCGAAAAGACCCATAAGTCACCACCCCATACCGATTCCTGTTCCCTGCTGGGCGGTTTGTGGTGTTGCCGTGCTCATGGATATTCAAGGCATTCTGCACATAATGGGTGTTGTGGGAAGAGCACCATGGTCTCCAAAGATGGAAAACATAGGCCACCTTACGCACTTGGCTGGCTTTGGAACTGGAGCACTGTACTACTGGTTGATATTGAGACATCGGCCTTGTATGCCAACTCAGTTGGAAATAGTACCGGACGAATCTTGACGAATAGACATACTACAGCCTCCACATCCATACATGGTATCATCTGTGGGGGAGTCACGGCGCTACATCGAGTAGACAATTCACACGTCTTGAGCGAACCAAGAGTGACTAGGCTACTGGCCTTCTTATTCTTGTGCTTATAGCTACCTGTTCGCGAGCATCGTCGTCGATTCACAACAAGCAAAGCCGGCAACCTTCAATTTCACCGGCTCTTGGGGATTGGACGGAGACATGCGGCCCTCATCTGCTGCTTATCGCCCAGGTCTGCTTTCCCGCTAACGATACCGAGTGGCAAGTGCTGGCCGATTTCCCCCTCTAGCTGTCGTACATTCCAAGGCCTGTCTTACTCTACACATCTGTCGTGATTTTTCCGTTTTGCTTCGAGTCAGCCACTTCTCTTATCCTCTCCAGCAGTTCTGCGACGGTGAAAGGTTTGGGCATCACTGCGTCGAATCCCGCCAGCATGGCTCGTTCCACTTGCTCCCGGCGAACATTCGCTGTGATGGCTATCACGGGGACACTTCGCKTGATGTGTCCATCTTTTTCCAACTGCCGTATCTGCTGGCAGCATTCCAGGCCGTTCATGACTGGCATCTCCCAATCAAGCAAAATGACATCCACTTTGATGGATGCATGATGACTGGATGTCCTCACCCACATGTCTGATGTTTCGAGAAGCTGAAGAGCTTCCTTGCCATGGTTGGCAACGGTCACTGTGCATTTCGCGAAGCGGAGCTGTTTGGCTAGAATCCTCTGATTGATCAAATTCTGCATCTCGTTAGCTGCGATAATTCAGTACGGTAAGCAGAGCTGTCCATAGGAGGTATGTTCAACATGTCGAGGGTCTTGAGGTCCCATCGCATCGATTGTGAAACTGTTCGCTCGACACAGCCTCTACATCCCCTCTAGTAGAATCACTCGCCAGACTGTCGAGAGACCTTGTTCAAGGGCCAAGCTGGTAGAAGAAACCTCATGCTGACAGCTCTGATGATAAAGGGTACTGTAATACTCACATCCTCAACCAACAGCAAGTTGAACTTGCTTGGATCCGGTTCCGTGTGTGGCCGTGTCRATATCTCAGGCACTGCTTCACTCAACTCAGGGTTCAGAGCAAGTGCCGGAAGGCCTGATCTGTCGGTTGATCGCCGTGGCAATTGTGGTGGTATGAGCCGTCGCGGGCTCCCTTTTGATGGCTGCTGGGCACGTCTTGTTTCGATATAGAATCCAAAGGCCGACCCTTGTCCTAGACATGATGCAACACCAATGCCGCCGTCCTGTTTCTCAACCAGTTTTTGACAAATGTAGAGTCCTATACCACTGCCACCATACTCTATGTGGGTACGTGGATTTGCTTGGGAGAAGCGTTTGAAGAGCTTCTTCTTCTCTTCTGAGGTCATTCCAGGTCCGAAATCTTCCACGGAGAACCATAGATAAAGCGGCTTCTCCCCAGCGCTGCAAGGCGGCAGAATGCTGTTCTCCAGATGATCGCTTCGGCAGGTGCTCCATTCCAGCCGTCCGAAAGCAGTGTGTAGCACAGGCGTCTGGCCTTCCGAAGCACCGTATCTCACGCAAATCTTGCGAGACGGCCGGTTCACGGTGAACTTGATYGCCTGGAAATCAGTGTCAGAAGTGTCGCTTAAGTGGTAAGCAAGGTACGGACATTTCCCACGAGATTTATGAGCACTTGCGCCTGGATCTAAGAGTCAGCAATCAGAATCTTCCGCCGTCCCCTGGTGATGATTTGCTCACCAGTCGAGAAGGATCTAATAGTGCGTGGGATATGCCAAGCTCATCACATGATGAATCTTGCACTGGCTCGATCGAGACGCCGTTCATCTTCACCTCGCCGGAAAACATTCGGAGAGTAGTGTGAACGACTGAGATGGGAGACGTGGAGAGTGGCGAGAAGGATAGCATGTCGGATTCAAGACGGGACAGGATCAACACGTCGTCTATAATGCGCTTCTGATCGATGTGGTGTGTTAGAGTCTCTTTCAACACCCCCTGGCTCAAATAACCCACCTGATGAGCGGCACACGCAAGAATGGTGTTTGCCGAGTCCACGTTGGATTTGACAATGGCCAAGTAGTCTGCCGGGTCCTCGTGATGTTCCTTCATGCTTTGGGAGATCCCGTCCGCTAGTTGTAGTATGGCCGTCAAGGGGTTGCGCATTTCATGACTGGTCGTATCGATGAACTCCTACAAGACGTCAGTCACGAGCAAGGTTATGGTCAGGGAAGAGCCGATCCAACCTCTTGTTGACGCTTGGCATTCAAAGCCGTGGCAGCAACCTGTGCTTGCACTGACTCAGCCCATTTCTGATGAGATATATCTAGAATGTAGGTCATGACCAGCTTGACCGTACCGCTCTCCCCGAATAGCGGAAAGGACGAAGTCAAAATCCACGCCGAGCATTCTTCTGCACCCGCAGTGGGTGGCGTGAATGCTCTTCGAAGACGAATTTCCCGTTCAATTCGTGGAGACCCATCCAGTAATCTAATCATGWCGGCCTCGACTATAGCACCTCCACCCGGATGCAACGCCTGGAAGAAGTCCTACCGTTTGGAGTTAGCAGAGAGGCTCGACTTTCCTTGCAACTAGCGTCTCACACTCATGTCCGGTCTTGTCCGATCGTGACCGGTGATTTCATAGAACTGATCATTCGCAAACTGAATCCTGCGATCTTGGCCGAACTGGCAAAAGCCGACTGGTGCATATTTTGCCATGTGCTGCAGCTTGCTCTCACTGTTCATTGCTCGCTGCTCAAGTATTCTTTCTCTTGCTTTGAACTGTTCGGCAGAGATGGAAGCAGCCCATTTCGCTTCTATCTGTCGGGCCATGTCGATGATACTGCTTTCGGTGGAATGATCGTACAGTCTCCGAGGATTGTTTCCCWCCACGATGAAGCCGAGAAGATTCCCTCCGCTGGACAGGGACCGGATGGTGACGTCCATCGAAGGCTCACCATAGCCGCACCAGGAGATCCTATCAAGCGGACCCACAGAGCCAAGGCTACCATCAGACTGGCTGAGAATAATTGGCGTGCCCGTCTCTCGGGCTTTCTGAAAGTGCTTAACAAATCCACTCCGGTCTCTCTCCAGATTTGCCTCTTGAGGTGCACATGGATCGTCGTCTTCGACACCTATTCTTCCAACACAGTGCAGATTCGGCTCATCGTCAGTTTCTGTCTCGACGTGAGAGTACAGCAAGCACATTGTTATGTCGTTGGGGTTCCGTTTAAGCGCCGCAATGACAAGGGTAATGGTTTCGTAGACCGAATTCGTTGGCACGGCTGCAATTTCCTCAACGACCAGCCGACGTCGCTCATGAAGGATCCTGTCAGTGCTCTCGTAGACGGTATTGTAAAAGCCTCCGATGGTACCGTCATCACACCGCAGAGGGATGAACTGTCCGATCCAGTAGGTTTCCTCCGGAAAACCTCTCTTTCGCTCGGGGAAGAGGAGTATGTTGTCTACATCGACTGTTTGAGCAGATGCGGCAGCATGATCAAACACTCCCTTCATCTGGGGCCACAACTCTGGGAAGCCATCTTGGAAACCCTTACCTAGAAGCAGCGGGAGGAAGGGTCAGCTTTATCACAACATTCGGTCAGATCTACACTTCACAGATGCGTAGAGGTCTCSTCGTGGGCATTGTCTTTCAACATCCACGTGGGATGCCTTGTGCCCTTTACTGTAAGGTACTCACCAACAAGGCCTGGATGCGCCTTCCCCGCAGTCACTGCAAATTTGTCATTGTATCTGTAGCGCCGTTAGTAGCTTGTTCTTTCCACGCCTGATGGAACGTCGTACATGGCAATCTTGTCCTCGCCCCAATACACGCAGGCCGCTCTGCTGTCTGTGAATACCATGAAGACATAGTTCCGCAGTGATAATGGCCAGTCGGAGATGGGTCCGAGTGGAGTGGATGCATAGTCCGCCTTTCTGAACAAATCGACATGGTTGGTATGTGKCAGGGCATCCGACCAGCAGGGTGGATGTGCGGGGGGGATCAGGGATGTGTCGGAAGCTGTGTCTTCGTCCTGCATGGCGGCCTTGCCACAGCGGCCACAAAAGAGGTACGGATTGGGAGGGACACCATCGGCTAATCTCCGCATCCAAGGACAGACATTGCACGTGTGAGTGAATGTGACGGCGCGTGACTTTTGATAGTGCACGTCAGTTAGGGATTGAGACAACGGTGCGAAGTTATCGGCTTAAGATTCTTCTAGCGTGACGAAGCCCCACATTTAGCCGAATGCGCGGATTACGGCGCGTTTTTAAGAACAACTCTGCAACAATCCTTTTAGGCGATAGTGCGACGCTAGTATTATAGGGTATTAGAACCTCGGTAATTAAAGGTATATTCCGTACAATAAGTAATAAGTAGCATAATTTAATATGCGTGTACAATGTCCTCGCTTTCCTTCTTTAAAGTAAAGTAATAATAGTCTACGATACCTAAGTAATAATAGTAAGGATAAAGTAAAGGTATAATAGCATTACGCGGGCAGCTATATAACTCTTTATATAAATAAGTAAGATCTCTAAAAAAGCAGTAGAATAAAGACCTGCTGCTCTTTTAGCGACTCTTATTAACACCTAAATACTAATATTAATACCTACTACTCCTACTACTATACTACCCCTTTACTACTTACCTATATCCTCCTCCCTCCTCTATACTACCCGTATAAAAGCCTAAGAAGGCGAAGAAGCCTAAGTTGCTATACCTATAGCTAGGTTATATTAATACTACGAAATACTAGAGGCCTAGAACTTTCCCTAAGGATCCGGATAATAATAGCGAATACGGATATTTTAAGTAGAACTTTATAAGAGTATAAGCTAGGAATTTAACACTTTAAGAGTAGCGCTAACCCGTATAATAGCTTAAGAAAATAGGATTCTCCCTTAACCGCGAGTAGAGGGAGATAATAGCTAAGCCTACTACTAAGCACGTCGAGATCTATAATAGCTTTACTAATAGGATCGATAATATCCGAGACCGTCCGAACTACATCGACGCCTTTCTAGTTACGAGCCGGTCTATAT